>NC_140935.1:70890226-71490226 GCF_014529385.1 Adiantum capillus-veneris | reverse complement strand
AGAAGAGAGACTGAAATTTGAAGAAAAGAAAATACTGACAATACTCTATTTTGTCAAAAATGGTTATTTATTCAATTAAAGCCAAAAAGGATTACAAGGGAGGCAGGAAGTAATTACGAAGAGGCAAGAAAGTTTACAACTCATGAAGATCCTCTTATATATGGTCACATAATCAAGTATCGCAAGCGCCACACATGTTAAGACGCTCACCCTCTCGAATGGTTCTACAAGAAACAACTTGAGCAATTTCTCGGGTATGAGCTGAGAAGAGAAAAGGACCTCTAAGAGGAAGACTCCAGATGGTATCAAGGCAAATCTTAGAATGGGGGATAAATTGCACAAGTAAGAAGAACCTTGTGGAGAACCCAGGATCTCGTGTCCTTTTGACGCAATAGTATCGAGGACCAAGTCCCAGAGCTTCTGTAACCATAGCAAGTTGGGTATTGTTGCGGAAATGGTCTCTACCCCAAAGAGTCACTCTTGTGAGATGTTGCCATGTCTTCCATATCTTCTGGCCGACACAAGAATTTGGCTGAGAGAGGAGGAAATCTTTGTATCGCTCTAAGAACTGTCTTTTAACTGCCTCGTCTGCACTCTGCAAGTGAGAGATGCATACATGACGAACCAAGTCTTCTTGCCAAGACGCCATCAGATAAGAAAATGACTAAGTTACAAGAGAGTGAAGATTGGAAAAATAAGAGTATAACAAGTGCTGATAAAGAAGGGATTACCAGTAGCTTATAAAGATGAAGTAACGTATGGAAGAATCCACAAACGCAACGGCTTATTCAATAAGATAGCTTATTAAGAAAGATTTCCCATGACTCCAATATTATATTAGCAGATTTTTGAGATAAAGAAGTGTAAGGGAGAAGTCAAGTTGAAAGCGTTAACAAGAAGTTAAGTCGCAAGACGTATCCAAGAAGCTTCATCAATTACGTATTTTATTCGAGTTGAGGACAACTCTTTCTTTTTTTTTTGTTGGGGAGAGATGCTGCCTTCAATAGACTCAAAGATCTCTTGACCAGCATTCCTGTCCTCATCAACCGTGAGTAATTCACTCCTTAGCTCTTCTTTACCCAATGAAGTTCAATAAGAGATTCAGGTAGACCCCTATTTTAGACCTCTTCTTCAAGAGATTCAAGCTCAGAACCCGAGGGAACACTTAATTGACTACACCTTAGCAAATGGTTTTCTTTACTACCTAGAAAGCTTCAGTCCCTAGATATTCCTCAGATGAAGTGGGAATGTCTGAGTATGGACTTTGTCACTGGTCTTCCAAAGACAACTAGCAACTATGATTCTATTTCTGTCGTAGTAGATAAGCTCACTAAGGTGGCTCATCTAATTCCAATCAAGCAAACAGCCACCGCCATCGACATAACCCAAGTATTTGTCAAAGAGGTAGTAAGATTACATGGAATCCCTGCAAGAATCATCAGTGATCGGGATGCCAAATTTACTTCTAAGTTTTGGCAAGCATATTTCAATCTCTGGGTACCCAACTGAATCTCAGCTCAGCATATCATCCGGAGACTGATGGTCAAACTGAGCGAGTGAATCAAGTCATTGAAGATATGCTTCGAGCATACTACCACCAGCAACCCAAGCAATGGATCAAGTTTCTTCCCCTAGTTGAGTTTTCTTATAACTGTTCTCACCATCGCAGCCTCAAAATGTCACCCTTTAAAGCCTTGTATGGTCAGGAATGTTTAGTCCCTGTTCGATTAGCTGACCCAGCTCTTCATGTTTCTGCCGCTAAGTCTACCCTCGAAGAGATAGATCATCAAATTCTAGTCATTAGAGACAACCTAAAGAGAGCTATTGATATGCAGAAGAGCTACGCTAATCTTCACCGCATCCGCTAGAAGCTTTAGCGAAGGCGAACAAGTTTTCCTTAGAGTCAAACCCAAACGCAGCTCCTTAAAGCTAGGGAAATTCCATAAGCTTGCATTCAAATATTGTGGAATCAAACCAATATCTCCCTTTTATCCAAACCCTTGATCATATTTTTGGTTGGTTCTTTGGAACAACTTATAATTATTCTTCAAGATATTGATGGCACTTTTGATGTAATTTTATGCGAATGTAATCAATCATCATATTTAGGGAATTCAAGCATCTCTAGTCAGTCGATTCTTTTTGAGATTCAAATTGTATATGGTGTTTTACAAGTATAGTTGTTATGATACGTGAAATATCTGATTACCAAGTAAAAGATGAGACAGTAAGCTACATATATAAGAGAAATAAGGATGGAGGAAATAAATTGGGTACACAAGGGAGGAGATATTGCAAGATTTAATTGAAAAGTCAGTATGGAATCCTTAACTGTCAAGAACATGGTATTAGTTGGATGATATCAATAGAGAAATGAGTCAACGCTCAAAATAGAAAAAGGTTAAAGTTTAGGTAAGAATGGTAAGAGTATTAAGGCTAGATAGAGAGCGAAGTGAAGAAATGATCTTCAAACCTAACAAGAGAAACACAATCCGGTCACCAAAGGAAAAATACCTAGTTGAGTAAGATCACACTCAGTAAATAAAGTAACCCCGAGTAGTCAAGACTTCTTTATAATTAAGACTTTTGAGTAACTAAAAAAAATAAAAATAAATAAAAATGGAAGAGAAGTGTATTATTTAAGGTTCGTACTAGCTTCACTGTCCTTTAATTTAAATACCCTAAAGTTACTGACCATTTTCAATCATGAGTTGACCGAAGATCGAGTCTGACTATTCTCTAAAGCATGTCCTGAGCTGAGGACAACTCTTTCTTTTTGTTGGAGAGTTTGTAGGGTCCCTCTCTAAACCATAGAGCCATTCAGAAAATTTTCGGTCTCGAATATAATTTAGAAAAAGTAAGACCGACAAAGAAGTTATACGAACAACGAGACTTCACTCCAGAATGAAAAGACAAAGATATTTCATATAAGAAATTACGTCATCCCTATATTTTTTCTTTAAGACTAAGATTGTTTTATACTTCTTTGTCAAAAGCCGCGTCGGAACTGATCTAGATCGAGAACTAGGAGAAAAAGGGACTAACTTAATTGAAAGGTAAAGTTAAGAGATAAGAACTAAGAAGAAAATTTGGGGTCCAATAGCATTTGAGAAGAGAAATGGGGCCCAATAGCAATTGAGAGGAGAATTGGGGTCCAATAGCATTTGAGAAGAGAAATAGGGTCCAATAGCATTTGAGAAGAGAATTTGGGGTCCAATAGGAATTGAGAAGAGAATTGGGGTCCAATAGGAATTGAGAAGAGAATTCCACCCGTCATTTCCTATATAAACACCCCCTCTTCTTTGTATTTTTACACACACATATTGCTAAGCTACTTGCATACTTGCCATGTTCAAGACTATGCTTAAGTAAATCAAGGTTTCCATTAAACCTTGCTCTTGCTCTCTCCCCCTCTTGAAGGCCAAACCCTCAACTCTTATCCTCTCTTGAAGGCCAAACCCTTGAAGGTTTTTGTGAAGAATCTCCTCTCTCCTTCCTCTTCACCATAAATCCCTTTCCTTCCTCCTTGAGCCTCACATCTCTTCAAGAAGGACTTTAACCCCACTTCCCTCTTGCTTAGAGGAGATAATCTTCATTTCTAGTAAGATTATCAATCCATGTATTTTAATACTAGGAAGGTTTATGTACATCATTTTAGGTTTAAGATTTAATGGTAACATTGGAATTAGGATTAAGTATTAATGGTAGTTATGCATCATTAAAATTACACTTCAAAGGTAGATTTACACTCGTAAGCTAAGCTTTAATGTTAACTTTGCACATAGATGTAAGCTTTAGTGATTACCTTGCATTTTTAGGTTTTAAGCTTTAATGAAAACCTTGCAATTAGGGTTAAGTGATAAGAGTATCTACGCATCATAAAGTTAAGCTTCAAAGGTAGATTTGCACTCCTAAGCTAAGGTTTAATGGCAACTTTGCACTTAGATATAACCTTTAGTGATTACCTTGCATTTTTAGGTTTTAAGCTTTAATGGAAACCTTGCAATTAGGGTTAAGTGATAAGAGTATTTATGCATCATAAAGTTAAGCTTCAAAGGTATATTTTCTCTCGTAAGCTAAGCTTTGATGGTAACTTTGCACTTAGAGGTAAGCTTTAGTGATTACCTTGTATTTTTAGGTTTAAGCTTTAATGAAAACCTTGCAATTAGGGTTAAGTGATAAGAGTATCTATCCATCATAAAGTTAAGCTTCAAAGGTAGATTTTCTCTCTTAAGCTAAGCATTAATGGTAACTTTGCACTTATGTGTAAGCTTTAGTGACTACCTTGTATTTGAGGTTTAAGCTTTAATGGAAAGCTCAAAAACTCATAAATTATAGGATGACCTTCTAGCTTCCTAAAATGGAAAGCTAGGTACCATAAGAAAAGTTCTAAGCTCGATAGAAGTAGTTCAATTTTTGGTATTGAAGAGTATTTCTAAAGTTTTCAATTTCAAGTTTGTTTGAAATACGGGATGGGGGAGATAGGGGATAACTTCGCGGGATTGATCTCTGTGTTGTTTGAACCAAAAACTCTACAAGCTTCCATGGAGATGCCCCATGGATGGCAAAGAATTGCAAAAACCTGGGAATCGACAAAACGGGGATTGAACTTAAAAAAAGTTAGCATTATCGAAGAGACATTAACCATCAAATGCCTATGGCAAAAACTCGCTTGTATTTTCTAAATAAACTTGCCTGGTAGATAATTAATGAAAGTAGGAATTAAGGTTGATAAATGAATGAACCTGGAAATTACCAACTAGAAGTTAAAAAAGGGAATCTCGAGAAGTGATAGGGATAGCCCATTGCAAAACATAGATTTAACTAGGAGTTTTGAAGATTGTCTGGAAATGACCAGGAACCAAGATGGATCTTCTTGGGGTCGATTTGATTAAAAGGACGGCCCATTCAGAGGATTCTCTTGGGGAACTTGTCGGAGATTGGACCTTTTCGATCAGGGCAATGTAATCGGCAAGTTGTTATACCTAGGTCGTTCATGCCCGAGGGATAAGGGATGAATGGGTTTGTTTTATTTTTTCCTGGCCGGGTGAAGTACCCGCGGTATCTTATTGGAAATCGGCCATAATCCAGGTATGGTCTAATGCCAATAGTTGGCTGAGAAGGTTATACTCAGGGAGGATGATGTGAATTTAATTAAGGAAATTTTTTCGACTTGGTTGCTTAAAAAGGAACTGGAAAGGATAGGAATATAGGGGCTATCCTGTGCATCTGTCACCAGATGGTGCTATACCTCTCGAAATAAAATGCTTAGGGAGGAATGATTAAATTACTTGATTAGCCTTTCCCAAACACTTAATTCTGGGAAATATTATGAAGGTGATACTATTTTGATGGCTTGTAAACGATTATCTTGATCTGAATGGGGAGGCAAGATGAATAGGTTGAAACTAAATGTGTTGCATGATTAGTAATAAAACTAGTTACAAGCTAATTATAGCAGATAAATAAAAGAAAAAAAATTAAAAGTTTCCAAATAAAGATCTGGTGGGAACAACCAGATAAATTTCCCTGAACGAGGGTATGCAACAGATTGCATGCTGCTTGTTGTTTGATGATGTCTGATAGACTGTTGTCTTCCTGATTTTGTAGTAGTTAAGTACTGCCTCGGGAAGGGATTTTCATGAAATGGTTCGGTGGGTGGGCGGATCCGGAGGGTTAGATGGCCGGATGTTGATTTAAGTTTTCTTATGTTAAACGCTAGGACTACGTGGGATAAAAAATGGGTAATCGGGGACGAGCGGGACCAGGTAGGATTGCAAGATCCCTCTTCTTAGGTTAAAGTGATAACTGCTGTGCCTGCTTGTCAGGAAAAAGGGATTATCGCCATGAACCAAGGGAGAACAAGAAAGCAAGAGAAGATCCTCAAGTTAAAGATCAAGAGAATCAAGACTAAGGACCATGATTTTGGGTGCGAAAAGCTGTCAAAGACATATTGATTATGAGAAGCGGATAGAATCATTGAATGAAGGGATGTACCCCCTCGGGTTTGCATTCGAGATAGGTTGGAGTCTTGTCTGAATGTCGGTCCCAAGTGGGAGGGATACTTGCAGATAGATCTACATCATTCCTTGGAATGGTCTGGAGGACTGAGGGAGGTGATTAGGGTTGACTCTGGGTATGCATGGCCCTCACATTTTTCCAGCTGCCTTATGCACAATGCAAGTAGACTTTATTTTCTTACACCATCTTCTCATGATAACATGTTCCAAGTAGGAACTACATCCTCAATTGGCATGACTGAGTTTTGACCATACATCAATAAAATAGGCATGTAACCAGTCACTAAGATATGAATTGTAATCAGCCCATATAGCATATGGTAGCAACCTTTTCCATTCACTCATTTGATCTTTGCATGCCTTAGCCAAAACTATGATGATAGGAGGGTATCCTCTTTCACTTTTTCCATTCTCCCCTGGATTATAAGCACAAGTCAAGGCTAGCTTGAGACCAAAGGTATTTTTTGTAAATAAATACCTTGCTTCATTCGCACCTAACTCACCTCTATCAGAAACTATCTTTCCCACACAACCATAGCGGCAAATTACATCTTCAAGAAAAAAATTATAAGAAGATTTTCTAGTTTTTATCCTCAATGTACACCCTTCCATTTGATTTGTCAAGTCTTTCATGCAAGTTGCTAGCAGCGGCTAACACATGCTACACCAATTATGCACCAAGCTGTGGATGTGCTATAGTGCACAATATTTCCTGTTCATTGTATAGGGCCTTGGGTTCATATAGGAGTTTCAAATTTGTATAAGTCTACACTAAAGTGCTCAACTTTATCCCATAGTTGAAGGGTTTGAGGCCCAAATCTATAAAAGAGCCCTATGCTTAATGAGAAGTCATTCTTGAGTGAGTTCTCCTCTTTGTAGAGTGGATGGTCATGAGGCTCCCGGGCTTTCCATGCGCATGTAGCTCTTGATTTCTAATAATCAATTACACTTTCTTTCTTATTAGTCTTCTTTTTGATTATGTGGAGTTAATCTCTATTCCCTTTTTTAAGTTAATCTCTTCTATCCACACCACTGGCCATGTTGTGTGAAGGATATGCCTTCCTTCTCTTCATCTCGCTCTACAAGGTGTGAAGTTAGTGTGTGTGCATACGTAGTTGCATTGAGGGGACGTACCGGAATGGACACACTAATGCGGAGTAGGTATGTTAATTGCATGTTGTTATAGTTGTGTGATTAAGAGTTGTGATTAATGTGATTGATGTGAGAGGTTAATTTCAATCACATGATTGTGTGCAAGTGATTAGCAAGTAGGATGTGTGGCTGATTAGAGAAAGCCCTTTCCATGGATTCTTTCTATGATGAGTAGAAGGATCCCTTGAATCCTCTATGTCTATTCATCCTATGCTCGTGCTTCCATGCCCTAGCTGGGTTGCGGATCCACTGATTTGACAATTTTGTGGGTTGCAATTAGGTCGTGCTACAATGACCCCCTACATTTGGCACCGCTGTCGAGGATCGATAACCTAAGCAATCTAAGCTAGTGAGTTTAGGATGTGTAGAATAGAGTAATTTCATTACTAATTTCTCGGTTTTTGATTGTGTGTAACTCATTTTTTGGTTTGATTTGATGATGATGAGCAAGAAATTGATGCTAATGTTGAGTTATGAATACCCCAAACCCCAAATTACACCCCCAATTTCCCTAATTCATGCTAACCCTTACTAATTTTGCTTCTTTCCATGCTAATTGTACTAATTTCATGCTAATTTCTACTAATTTTGACTAGCCTTGCTAACCTAACCACTAACATTTGAAGTTTAAAGTATGTGAAATCCCCTTGCAAGAGGTGGAATCATCACTTTAATCAAGTTAATTGTACCAATTTATACCTAAGTTGATAATTTGAGTGTTTGATTTTGGCCTACAAATGTTCAATTTTGGAGCCGACTTGATGGTGCACACACTTGTGTGTGCAATGATGTGTCTTCGCGAGGAGTGTAATTACAATATAAGTGCACTCACTTGCTATGTCAATTCTTGATTGATTAATGAGGTTCAATGTTACTAATTATTTGCTAAAATTAGGTGTGTAACACAAATTGACCTACACTTGCACCTAATTTGATACACTTGGAATGAAATTGATAGTCAAATTGTGACTAATGAACTTTGTGTGTATCCAAATAATGATTAATTCCCATCAAGAATTCATGTGCGTGAATAAAAATCATTGTGTGTGTGCATGCACCAAAGAGGAAAAAAAACTGTCAAAAATTCCAAGTGTGTGTGCACCTAATCTCAAATGTGTGCATACATAAAAATTGATGGAATTGATGCTACATGAGTATGCAATCATGTAAACGATGTGTATGTTAGGCTAATTCAATCATTGGATAAGCCTAAATGCCAAAAAATTGGGCAAAAATTGAGTGTGTGCGCCTATCGAAGACCACTTGATTTTCTATTATTGATGGTCAATTAGGGCACCTAAATGATTTTTGATTGTGAAATGATCATAAAAAGTGTGTGAAATCATTAGGTGTAAACCTAAATGCATTGCCAATTGAGCCAAATTTCAACTTTTGTGCTCAATTTTTGAGTGTGTGCATTGTTTGATTGGGTAAAAATAGTGCTAAATTTGTAGAAATTAAGCATGCATGCATTCACTTATCCTTGATTGAGTTTGCAATTTGAGCATTGCAATGTGGAATTGCTGTAATTTTTGCATAAAATTTTGGCCTAAATTTGGGTGTGTGTGCCTACTCAATGGCACTCAAAGTCCAAATTAAAGATGAATGATTGGCCTTGGTTGCCAATTTTGATGATTAAAAGATCTAAAATGGTCGGTGTTCTATGTGTATAATTGATTTGGGATGATTTGATTGATACACAATTGAAAATGATTTTACGTATTACCATTGTCATGTATGTATATATGATTGGATATGGTAAGAATTTCTTAATTTGTGCATCCATGAGTTTTCATATCACAAGTATGAAGCTTTGCAAAAACCAAAAGAACAAGCCTCATTGGGCTTAAAAGATTTGGGAGATTAAAATTGAGCAACCCAAGTTGCAATGATGATAATTGGGAATGGTTTTGTAAATGGTGCATTACATTGTGCATGTGCAATGTTCATAGTGTATAATACACATCAATTACAATCGTTTTACCCATTTTTTATGAATAATGGATCAATTGTTGATGTGTTTCATACCATATGACTTGAAGAATGCGATCAATCAAGACCAAAATGTGGGTACTTCTATAAGCTTGTAGCCAAATTTTAAAATCAATTGAGGAATGAACTTGATTTTGAACACTCACACATTCTTGTGATTCTCTCTCATATCGATCGTGGCGTTATGAATTCAGTCAAACCTTATTCGTTGGTAATATGTAATTTTGGACACATGATGTGTTCCATGCCTTGGGTTCAAATTCGCCACATACACTATCTCATCCCATGGGAACCTTCCTTCAAAAAACAAAAAAAACAAAATCTATAAAAATAAAAAAAATAAAAAAAATAAAAGAGCTGCTTGGCTTGACTGGCCAGTTTTGGCGCTAACAAAATGACACGCACACACACAAGGCTTTGCTGAGCCCACAAGCTTTCAATGCCTCCAAAGGTACTGGGTCTCAACACACACACACACACACACCTTCAATTCCGATGGGCCCGCTCCCAATCTCACCACACACGCCCTTGACTCGGCTGCTCTGTCGCTTTCAAAGCTAGAGACACACACACCCGCTGGCTCCTACTGGACTGCAGTTTGGATTTATCCATGGCATCACACACACACACACACCCGCTCCACCTGCTGCCGCTTGTGTTGCAGCTTTTTCGCACACACACTTGCGTGTAGTCACTGGCCCACCTCGCTGGCTCGCGTAATGCAACCTAGATCACAACATACACGCACACACACTCCCAATTTCCAAATTCGCTGTTGGGATTTGCACTGATTTTTGCATCACCCCGTCTTGGCTCCTTGGTCATTTTTAGGCGCCACTGAGCACCATGACTTCAGCAACCTACTGCGCTCTTGCCAACTTCCAAGTCGCCCATGCTCCATCTTGCACAACCTCCCCCTGAGCGAATCTTGTCTTTCCCCATAGACAAGGGCACAGTGGACCACCCTGGATGGTTTCAGGCCTGCTCGAGATTTACACACTCTCTCTCCCTAGCGGCCCGCACTGAGTAGGCCCCGTAGCTGCAGCCCCTGCTCTTGAACGTGTCTCTGCACGGCGAGCTGGAAAGTCTTTTTTCAAGAAATAAAAAACAAAATTAATTTTTTTTTAATAATAAGCTTGCGTTTCCACCCCTCTCTCTACCTCTAGCTCGGAGAAGGAGTCGGCGACTCGTCTTGGCTCAGTTGGCTGAGGCTCACGCTGTCACAAAAAAATTAGAAAACTTTTCCTTTTTAGAATTGAAGTGCTTGATATTTGCAATCCAATGGTTAAAAGGGGTTTGAGTTATGACCTTTCCTCTTGCTTTCTATGAAAAAATCTGCTATGTAAGAGCATCGGTGCGGGTTCTAATTGTGTGCTATGATTGTATGATTTGCATAAATGAGCTTCACGGCATAAAAGTTTAACTTATGCACTCTTCTAGTACATGACTTTATTGCAAATCCTCATGTCACTAAAGGAAAAATTATTATAAGCAAGCATGAGAGCTTCACTTTTGAGTATCCTTGAGAACATTGCATGGATGTTTGGTTGAGATTTTGTGCTTGAGCTTGGCATTGCTTAATACATTTTAGTGCTCGCCTTGAATAAAAAATTCACTGCAAGCCTATAACGGTGCTTGTTTGATAGCCATAAGATAGCATTATAAATTCTGGGCTTATGATAGAGCATGCTTTTAGTGCTTGAATTGAATGTGAACAATCGTTACATAGCACTAAAATCGAGTTTTTTTGGATGAACATGGGAGAACAATATCCTTTTGAGATTGTGAATGAGGCATGCACTAAAGTTTGGGCTTGGCACTGATTGTGCATTTTTAGTGCTTGATATTAAAATCATTGCATAGGACTAATTGGGCTTCTTGAATGACCATGAGAGGGTAGTAAAAATTTCGTGTTGTGGTTGATTGTGCATTCTTTTAGTGCTTGTGTTGAAATTTCAAATGCTTAAAAGCACTAATGTTTTGAGTTGTTTTGAAAGGTTGTGGCAGGAGTGTGATTTCCATTGATCCAAGAAGGGGTCATCATTGCAATATATTGCTAAATTTGACTAATTAGAGCCATTCCCAATTTGTTGGATTAAAAGTTGTATACATGCTAGCTCATAGCTTGGTCAAAAGTTAAATTTTTTCATTTTGAGCTTGTGTTTAGCCAGATTTTTTGAGCTTTCAAGTACATAAATTGGCTATTGAGAGCCATTCATTTTCATTTCATCAAGCTGTAGTCATCTCTAGCTCATAGCGTGCTCTAAAATTGTAGAATTTCATAAGCTAGTTGTTAGCCAACTTGCTTGAAAAGCTTAAAAATGTAAAATTCGGCTATCAAGAGCCACTTCATTTCATTCAAAAGTTGCATTATTTTCATCTCTTGACTTGTTTTTTGCATATTTCATTGAGCTAGAAAATTAATCAAAATTTTGAATCATGCATAAGAGATGGTAAAAATTACAAAATTTGCTTATGTAGAAGCATTTTATCTCTCTCATTGTTGATACGTATGCATAAATTTGCTACTTTAGAGAATCATGTGCATAACCAAAGGCATTTTTTTTTCTTGGGTTTTTTCCCTTTGGCATATTTGGGTATTGAAGGCCCAAGCTTTATGTTTTCATTAATGTTTTTTTGTGTGCTTTTGGCTTTCAATAAAAGGCCCTTTTTGAAGCTTGTGTTTACACTTAGCTTCAAATCAGCTTCTTTTGCAAATAAAAAGATCAAGAGACTTCTCCACACAATGGGGATGCTTGCTCAAGGATGCACAAAGAGCATGAATAGGTGTAATCCTTCCATGCTTTTTCTCTTTTTATCTCTTCATTCTCTATGCTTGGTTAAGTGAAATCTTGCTTCTAAGCTATGATTCTTTCATGTTCGAAAGCTAGGCATCCTAAAGTTTCAACACATTGCTTTGTGAAAATTAACTCATAAAAAAAGTAGATCTTATGTGTGCTAATCATAGGTAATTGTCCTTGACCTTAGATTAATGTAGGTTCATTTCTCATTAGTCCCAGACTCTTAGTGATAGTTTTAATACTCCATTCATTTTTAACATGACCTAGGGCTATGATTAAGCTTTAGTCCTTTAGTCCAATTGCCATAAAGCATCTCATAATGGTAGCAATAAAAAAGTGCTAAAAAATGAAACAATGAAGCAAAAAAGTGTAAAGGAAAAGTAGTAAAAATGCTACTAGACACATGAAAATCAAATCTTTATGTTATGTCTATGTGAGACCTAGCGCCTTATTGGAACTTGGCAGGCACGGGGAATCACCTTGGCTCGCTTGGTCAAGGCCCTAAACCGATACCCTAGGCTGATAGGGGTTAGTCGTCACCTTGGTAGGCTAGTAGGCATTTAAAACACCTTCTTGAGTGTTCAAGGAGCCAGGAGTCACACCTAGACTTGCCTTGGGGTGGTAGCCTTGAGATTTTCCTTTAATTTTCTCAATGAATGACGAAATCAAAACTTCCATGAGCTTCAAAAAATCTTTGAAAACGTACTAATATAGCCCCTAGACATGATAGACTTGAATGATTTATTAAGACTGTTCACATAGTTTTTAGGCTAGTAGGTTTATGAACTTGGATTAGCCTAGGTCATAATTGATTGCTTGTGTTTCATGCATAAAAATGAAATTTCAAGTGGTTTAATCTTCACGATAGTTTAGGTGTTGTTTTTTCTTTATGTTGTCTAGTTTTTGACTATGACTCATCCATTTTTTGGAATCAAAAAATTCACTTTGCATGATCGTTCATTGTACTTCATGTTTTGTATCCTTGTTGACCTTTGATGCTCATTACTTGTTCTTATGTTTTGCAGCTCCACATTTCTTCCATGGACTTTCTTTCCACCATGTCGCCGTGTCTTGCTTCACCGGCACACGAGGACGTGCACCAAATTAGGAAGGGGGGAATGTTAGCAGCGGCTAACACAGGCTACACCAATTATGCACCAAGCTGTGGATGTGCTATAGTGCACAATATTTCCTGCTCATTGTATAGGGCCTTGGGCTCATTTAGGAGTTTCAAATTTGTATAAGTATACGCTAAAAAGCTCAACTTTATCCCATAATTGAAGGGTTTGAGGCCCAAAGCTATAAAAGAGCCCTATGCTTAATGAGAAGTCATTCTTGGGTGAGTTCTCCTCTTTGTAGAGTGGATGGTCATGAGGCTCATGGGCTTTCCATGCCCATGTAGCTCTTGATTTCTAATAATCAATTACACTTTCTTTCTTATTAGTCTTCTTTTTTATTATGTGGAGTGAGATTGTATTAGAGTGTGATGGTAGATCTCTAGTCCTTTTTTTGAGTTAATCTCTTATATCCACACCATTGGCCATGGTGTGTGAGGGCTATGCCTTCCTTCTCTTCATCTCGCTCTACAAGGTGTGTGGTTAGTGTGTGTGCATACGTAGTCGCATTGAAGGGGTGTACCATAATGGATACACCAATACGGAGTAGGTATGTTAATTTCATGCTGGTATTGTTGTGTGATTAAGAGTTGTGATTAGAGTGATTGATGTGAGAGGTTAATTTCAATCACATGATTGTGTGAAAGTGATTAGCAAGTAGGAATGTGTGGTTGATTAGAGGAATCCCTTTCCATGGCTTCTCTCTATGATGAGTAGAAGGATCCCTTGGATCCTTTATGTCTATTCATCCTATGCTTGTGCTTCCATGCCCTAGCCGGGTTGCCGATCCATGATTTGAAAATTTTGTGGGTTGCGATTAGGTCGTGCTACAATGCCTCCCTACACAAGTACCAAGTATCTCATTTTCCAAATTCCTAAAGGTAGTGTGACTCGATCAAAAACCCATTTATACTGCATGGCCAATGGGTATGTAGGATGCTCGGGGGGTTCACTATGTGTAAAACTACCATATCATGTGCGTTCAAGACATGTTTGGAAAACCCTTATCTCTGAATTTTATTAAGAGTATAATGTACCCTTTTCTTTTAAAACTTGTAAGTTTTTTTCAAATTTGAAAAAATAATGCCCTTTTGTATATATATTTTTGTAAGTTTCAAGCACTTTACATACCCTTATGTTGATTTCACGTGATAGGTTACATTTTTATTAGGTGACCTACCCTAGGTTGGATGCAATCCATTAGGATGAAGTACATTGGAATAGATTTTGCATGTGACACAAGACTCCACAAAATTTTCTACATCCTTATACATGCCTTTCCACCAATATCTTTCTTTCACTTTGGAAAAGGTAGCCCATACACCTTGATGTCAAGCATATAGGCTTTCATGAAGCTCTTTGATAATTTTGAGCTGAGTAGGCTTATCACATACTACTCGCAATGGAGTCCCATATCTTCCTTTAGGATCTTTCCATAGGTAGCCATCCCTCAAGAAGTATTTATATAATTTATTTCAGATCTTGTTGAATTCTACTTCAGTCCAATCAGCCTGATTTTGTAAAGTACTCATATAGCAACCTATGAGAAACCATTCATCCTCGTAAAAATCCTCTACGAAGAACTCAAGTGAGTATACAATGCATATATTATCGTGCAATTTGCATGAGAAATTGTGTAGAATTTTGTTACGACATCTTCTTCCTCATCGATCATACTATCCTTGTCTTCTAAACTTGCCCATGAAAGCATATCTTCCATTGGATTATCATTTCTTGTGATGTGATTTAATTTTGGGTTCAAGGACTTTATATAAGAAATCCACCTAGGCATAGCAATGTCAGGAGTAGAAAAAATTGGAATCATCCCTAGAATTGGTAAGCAATCAGTCTCTACAACTATGAATGCTCCAATCAGGTACTCTGTCACACTTTAATGCTATAACCACTACCCATAACTCCCTTTTTACTTGTGGATATGCTCTTTGGTGAGAGCTTAGAACCTTGTACCCAAAACTCACCACATACCTGTGTTTCTCTTCATTGTCTTGTCCTATTGCCCACCCAATCCCCATTGGACAGTGTCCACTATCACAATCACTGGTCTTCCACACTCATAGCTGGCCTTCCTTAAAATTGATGAAGACATCAACAATTGCTTCAACTTTCTCAAAGATTTTACACGTACATTAGTCCATTGAAACCTTTGGTTTTTCCTCAGCAATCAATAGATAGGATCTGCGACAATGTGCATAATGTGGAAACCATATGAGATAGAAGACACATGCGCCTAGAAATCTTCTCACCTCTGTGATATTTATGCATAATTCTTTCATCATCTATATTGCATCCACTCTAGTTAGACAAGGTCGGCGACCATGAGGATTACAAAGATGTCCCACTGTCAATATTTCTTCAACCCCAAACACAGACTTTTGCCGAGATAATGTAAGATTCACTTCTTCCAGCCTTGTTAAAATTCTATCACAATCATTGATGTGGTTTGCCACATATTTCTGGCACCCACTCAAATCTGGAGCCTCATCGTTTTTGGCCATGTTGCATCCTTTCATTGGCACATCATCAAGAAAGGGAATTGTAATTTGAGATATGAAGAAATGTAGGACTTTGTTCATAAAATTGATCATGTGAGCAACCGAGTTGGTTGCTCCCTGTGGTAAGGTGTACATCCTTACCAAACCCAAGGGTGTTCTCATGGTAGTCAAGTCCCTGCTGTCCATTGCTAGTTGGAACTGATCATACCTTGAGTACAAATCCCCAATAGAAAACATTTCCCTTCCTGCAAATGCCTCTGCAAACTCATCTACAATTGGCCCTATACCCATATTCCTGATTGTGACTTTGTTGACAAGTTGCATGTCTTGAATGAAGTGTAGAGATCCAATTTTCTTTGGTATTGTGAACCATCTACTTGAGTAGGGGACACATGAAGGCTCCAAAATCCCCATCTTTAAGTTTTCACTGAGTAAGTCTATAAGTTTTGGAAAGAGCACTTATGGCATTGGAAATGGTTGTAGATTCCAAGGCACATGAGGTACAATGAATATTATCATTGGTTTTTGTATAGAAGGATCCACACACCTTATCTCATGTGGCTCAAATGCAAAAGATGTTCCATGTTTGGAGAGTGTATGTTCAAAGAATTATATTTTAACCTCTATCAAGGAGTCATTGCTTTTAAGTTTTAATCTCTTCAATGGCTCTTGTGTAAACTTGTGCCCAATTATTTTTGGATCTCAGAGACTAGGTTGCATAGAAGCTTGATCCATATTTTCCTACAATCTGTAGGCAAAGGCAATGCCACTAGTTTCACCTTCTTTGCTATAGTCTTGTATAACTTTGTCTCCCCTTTCACTTCTAGATCTTTTTGCACATTGAAGCACTCCTCATCTTTGGAGGACTCAATGATTATATACATGTCCATAGAAGCTACTTTTACTAGGTTATCTCCATGTTGAAAACTAGAATTTGCTATAGATCACCCATAGTATCTACAAAAGAAACCTCTTCAAAAACACCTGAAATGTACTCATCCTCATCTAACAAATCATGGTTTTTGTACACTATTTACATATTTTTTTGTCCTTTCTTTAGATCTCAAAGCATTGTACAAGATATCGATCCATTGCTTGCTACTAGGATACCTATAGAAAAAGCTTCATCTCCCTTTAAATAATCTTCCTGTACTAGTGCATTCTTGCTTTACAATGATACACGAGAAACACCTCTCATCTCCCTTTGATGTCGAAACTCCTTGATTGGTTTTGATAGAGAATGGTCCCTTAAGCTTTCATGATATGTCTCATGGTCAATGCAAAATGTCAAGAATTGAACAACTCATTTTACATCTTTGTTTTTAACCCTAGCATAAGCATATCCATCATCCAATACTTTTTTCTCCATTCTCACTGTGGTGATGTATGGTTGTCCAAGGATTAGAGGATAGCTTGGCATCGCTTGAAAAAAGAAACTTTTCTCACCTTTAACATCCCCTATGGTTACATTAACATTTGGATAAGCACCATAGAGATCCTCATATGAGTTGTTTGTATCCCTAATCATCCACCCTTGGTAAATATCAATCTACCATTTTCCCTTCATATAGAGACTCTTGGACATGAGGTTATTCTCCCAACCATGGTCTATCAAGGCCACATAAGGCTCCTTGAGATCTTCCACTTTAACCAAGGTTTTTGTTGTAGCCCTTGCCCAATGGTTTCTAGAATAGTGTCTCGCATGAATGGCTTCCTCCTCATCTTCATCTTCAAACTTAACATGCCTATTATTTCCACCCAAAGATTGAAAGCAGCTGACAACATTCTCAAATTCATCCTTTGATGTACTTGTATCACATGCGTCTTTGAAGCACTCTCTCCAGGCTATGATTGGATAGACTCCGTTAAAGATTGTCACTTTCTTCTTATGACATCAATGATTTCCTTGTGTTACTCTCTCTTTGCAATTCCAAGGACTTCTCCCAATGTAAACTCAGCCTTGTTATTTAATATAATTTCCTCTAAAACTTTCTTTAAATTTTTGGAAGCTTCAATATATGATTGCATCTTGTATGATGGGATTTTTCCTTTGCTCTTTTCTCTATATTTCTTTTTCTTTGGTGCAACATCCCTCATTGTTACTTCTTGTGATGGAGGATCCCTTGACATGGGAGAGGGGCATGGATCCTTTCTTTCTCCACCTCTAGTACCCCCATTTTATCTCCTGTACTTTTATTCAACAAGTGACTTGTTGGCTTGTCACTTTGCAATATAGGCATGCACTGAGCATATACAAACTCATCCCGCCCAATCTCAAGACGGATACAATCTCCAACTTCATGCAAGATTATTTTAGTCAACTCTCTCTTTATAGCTAACTCCATCGGAGATGGCCAGACGTCTTCACCATCCTCACTCACGTCTTCAGCAAATTTTGATCCTTTGAGCATGACGTGAGTAGCCTTTAAGACAAATGATATTTCTTGAACCATTGGAATAGAATGCCTAGTTGCCATATTTTCACCTAGCTTTTGCATCCCTCCTTTGTTGAAGTTGGTTTCCAAGGGCTCTCCTGTTTCACTAAGATGTATCTTTCCCACTTTGAAAAAGACAAGATCTTTGTCCAAGGTATCTTTGAAGCTTTCGCAGTCCCTTCTTTGATGGCTTGGGCTATCACACCATATGCACCTATTTAAAAACCCCTCTCTATTTTGAGTTCTTTGGCTTGATGGTTGTTAAGATGTTTTCCCTTTTCCTTCAAGCCTTGCTAGCTTTAGTTTCAGCTCATGTATGCTGTTCACAAGCTCTTCAAGCATAGATCCATCATCCTTAGAAGCTATGATAGCAGGTTTTGACTACTTTTCATAAATAGTAGAAAGTGGAGTATTGTTGTTCACCATCATCTTGTCTCTTTGACGCTGTCTTTTTACCAATAGGGAGACTGCATCTTGTACATCATTCCACATCGTCTTCAAACCTTGCTCTGTATCTTTGTCTTACAAGAGAATCTCTAGATTTTCTTCAATTTATTTTCTTGCTGCTTGTAGAAAGAGTTCTACCTTCTCCCTATCCAATGAAGCTTGTTCAGTTTGTGATAGTTGAGCATAGTGTCACTCAAACTCTTTGAGAATCTACGTAGCTGAAATCCCTTCTTTAGGCTTTGCAACCCAATATAAGAAATTTCTTTTGGTCACCCTCTTAGATTCCTCCATAAATTTTTCTTCTTTTAGAGCAAGGTTAAATTCCTCCCGAATTTATTCCATGAGCATTTTGGATTTCCCTAATATGGTCTCTGATCTTTGGGATACAACCTAGCTCAAAACGTCAGACCATGTCTTCCTTGCACACTCGATTCAACTCCATTTCCTTCACATAATCTTGTAAATACTTTGTGATGTTTTTCCATCAAATTTGTCAATTCTCTTCACAATGGAATGTAGTGCTTTGGTGGTTGAAATCTGACTTCTTTTTGCTACTTGTTGTTGTTGCATATACATGGAAAATTCTTGAAACATCTACGTGACTATAGATCAAAGTGCATCCCATGTGTGTCTAGATTTTCATGCATGACTAACAAAGTGTGTAGATCAATTCACAAACTCCCACCCCACCAGCTTCACATCGGATTCACAAGAAATGTCAAGATGTGTACAATCTAGCTGTGAAGGTGTGAAACCTATGACTGCGAGAGTTTGCTATGAGAGTCACAAACACTTAAAGAAAAATCATTTATGGAAAATCACCAACTCTCTTTCTAAAGATGACTAAAGATCTAAGAGTGTTCGTGACAAGATTTTCACAAACCCTCTCCCCTATTGTTCTTGGGATTTGCTTATTCTTGTAGGCCAGTTCATGATGAATGGTTCACAAATTCACGTTCAATTTTAATTAAAAAGAGCAACTAAAAACACTCAACTTTTAGCCATGAAACCTCAATGCTCATACAATCACAAATCCCAATCAAAACCCATTAAACCTCTTTCATGGTATCATGTAGCCTTGCCCCCAATTACATAGTCATATCAACAAACAATTCAAAGGAGTACACGAGCTTCCACCTTCATGGCAACAATTCTATGATTTTGGAGAGATTTAAGAGCTTCTAAATTGAATCCCACACACCACTTTGATAAGGGGAAACCCTAATTCACTCCCTCACAAGCTCAGATACAAGATTGCGGAGAGGTGTAACTAAAACACACATAGGTTGGGAAACCAAGATTGCGGAGAGGTGGAACTAAAACACACATAGGTTGGGAAACCATGGAAGCTATCACATAGTAGCTCAAAATTTCACGTTTTTGCAAAGTATGGGTTTTTTCCTAAGGTTTGAGTGAAAAAGGGAAGAGGGGGAATTATCCCACATGTAATGGAGCCAACATGTAGAGCTACTTAAATCACACTTTCATGAATAAACAATACAATTCAAGTTTTCACTACATGCTTGTCTATGGTGAGCCCGCGCTGAGCTAAGTCAATACTCAAGATTGTACTAATCTATCTTGGAACCTAATTCACTTGAGTGATAATTTTACTTACACACACTCACACACTTACACTATGTTTCTCTTTCATCCACCCTAGCTAGCAGGATCCCATTCTTATCAAGTGGTATCAGAGCTATGGTGTGCTAGCTAGGTTACTACCATGCATTTGTGCTAGTTTGATTAGCACTTCCTTATCATCATTTAGATCCTTAATCTACCATTACCTCTCTCTTCCTCACCTCTAATAATCACTACGTAGTAATCACTAGGCTAATTAGTTATGAGCAAGATCATGGGTTTGATTCCTGTGAGCCACTACTCTCCTTAGTTAGTCTTGGTGGTTGATTAAGTAGGCTATTGCATCCACATTTAGATTTCCCTTTTGTGTCAATTTTGCATGATTTGCTCTTCCAAATTAATTTTCTTGGATTCACCCTTCATTTTCATTACCCACATCTTCTCAAAGATCTCCTTGCAAGCTTTCCATAAAGCTTTCAAGCCCACAAATCCAACACTAGAATCTCATCACCAATTTATGCCCCAAATAGGTGTGTGTGTCTGTCCTTTGTGTGTGAAGCTCTAGTTGTATCAGCATATCTTGCTTAAATTTGGGACCCAAACCAAGAAAATCCAAGAGGCTTGTTGGCTAGCTCAATATAGCAAAGCCATTATTGACTTGGCTAGGTCATGGGATCGACACTCGTGGTGCCTCGTGGGAGGATCTCAAATGCATGCTAAGATGAAATTTTTCACCCCGTCGGGTTTGTAGGGGGTTGTCTCATGTGCTAACCTTTTTGCTTTCCACTGTTTGCGCTACCCACGCTTACCCAACCTGACTGGCTTTGGTGTCTGCTGTCCGGACCTGTAAAAAAATCATCCCACGGCCTCCATGCAATGTCCACCCTACGCCCCCCCCCCCCCCCCCCCCCCCCCCCCCCCCCCCCCCCTTCCCACACCCCTTCTCGAAGGCCTTGATCCCATGGCCCCATCCTAGATTAAGAGCCATCCATACTAAGCCTGCTTTCCCGCGGCCCCATTGCACCAAGAGAAAACTTAAGCAATAAAGGGGCATTCCCACGATAGTAAGGTGTATCAAATCTTACCAAGGTCTACATAGGAGTTCTCCAAAGACTTCAGGCACAATCAAAACTTCAAGGACTTCAACAAGCATTCAAAAAAATCTTTCAATTCAAGCATCCAAAGAAGAGGACACTTTGTGAAGAGGAGCTTCACAAAATCAGAGGGATTTGTCTCTCTCTCTCTCTCCCTCTCTCTCTCTCTCTCTTGCAATAAAGCCTAAAATCTTGCAGCCAAGCACAATAACTTGCAGGTAAATTTTCTATCATTCCTAAGGGGTATTTGTGCTCGTCTAAAGGGATAGACACTGACTAGGAGAGTCTCCTTAGCTAAGACCCCTCTATTAGCACAATGGGAGAGAAGGAATAGAAAAGTACAACAGGGAAGGGTATCACACCCTACAAAAAAAGTTAAGGGGTTACCTAATGAAAAATGTTTATGGTCTGTTATCAGCACAACCCTAGAAAAACAAGCCAAAACCAATGGAGTGCACACTAGGGCATCTACACTCATAGAAAGTGCATAGAATTTGGCCAAAGACGAACAAGCATTAGGAATCATTATCACCTCCTTGCAAGACAATTATGTGCATTTCATAGACAAATGTAAGCATGCACATGAAGCTTGGCATGTCCTAGAAAGTAGTTTTGGAGCCAACACTAAAAGAAATAAGGTTACTCTCAAAAGACAACTTTACAAACTCACTATGGTTGAAGGGGAGGACATTGCTAGCCTAGTAATAGGCTAAAGAGTATTGTCACACAACTCACTTACATCCAATGTGAAGTACCAAAAGATGAGAAATTGGCCATACTTTTAAGTGCACTTCCACCCTCTCATGACCACTTAGTCACAATTCTTGAAGAAAAAGAACCGTCTCCACCTTTCCAAGACGTCATTAACTCAATTCAAGCCGAAGAAAGAAAGTAAAAGGAATCGTTAACATTAGCAAGAGGGGCTTTTGTCACGTCATCCCCAAGGGAAAGATGTTCGACATCGACATCATGAACTGGAAGAAAGTGTTATGAATGTGGAAGAATGGGACATCTAGCAAAATATTTCTACACAAGAAAACCTTGCAACAAATGCGTTAAGAAGGGACACCCTCCTTCTCGATGCTACTCAAATGGAGGGAGTAGCAGTGGAGAAAGAAGAAGTAGTAGAATCAATAGTAGAAGCTACAAAGGGAAGAGACCTATCAAAGGATCAGCCCACATGGTAGAGGACAAAGAAGAAGATGAAGGCGAGAACAAGCTTGTCTTCTATGACGACATACTTTGAAGATGTAGCCTCTCTACTTGGGGAGGAATTTTATTTTCATTTGTGGATGATATCATCCTGTGTGAAGGCCAACTTATAATCCTTAGTGTATATTGTAGCTTTACTATTTTGTCCTAGTCCAAATCCTAAGGGGAGGATTGTAATGTGTGGGTTTTTTTCCCTAAATTATGAGTGAAGGAGGGAAGAGGGAGAATTATCTGTCATAATAATCAATATCTAACTCTCCTAAACGATTTTCTCATACATTAAACTGATCATTTAATGTGGGGAAGTGCTAGGGAAGAAAAAGCTAGAATATTGGTTAAGCTAGCAGACCGGCCACAGTAGGGATCCAAAGGAGGAAAAATAGGGATCCAAAGGGGGGGCCATCTGCAAACGAGCCATCTGAAACAATGGGCTAAAAATACCCTAAGGTACAGCCCATTAAGACTTCGAAAATGATAAGGTTCCAAAATTCAAAGGTTGTGTCCAAAGGGTTAAAGCTTAGGGGGAATTGGATGCTTTGTGTGCTATCCAAAGTCAATGCACATCCCTACAAGGGAGGGGGTGAGCCCTTCTTCTAGGGGATGAGAGAGAAATCCACACACACACACACACAAGCCCCTTTACACAAAGGGAATTAGGGACACATGTCAGCTCCCTAGCCCAGATGCCCACAAGGTGTGCCCAATTCCTATTGGATGACCCTTGAAGTGGACCAATGAGAATTAAGCTAGAGTAAATCTAGTTTAATTAATTTAAAAACATTTAATAAAAGAAACCAATAAGAATTAAGTCTCCTAGAAGACTATTGGGCAGTCTCCCAAAGGGTCCAATGAGCATTCAGGAGCCCCATGGCTTGCCTGATTCCTATTGTCCAGGAGGCAAAGGGGTCCAATGAGAGTTTAGTTTAATTATTTAATTACCTAAAGCTCTCACAAAAGGGGAAAGGGGGACACATGTCAGAAGGCTATCACTTATGCTGCTTAATTGTGATTGGCTTGACTTGGGGAGGTCCAATGAGGCTGAAGCAAGAGCAAATAGCAAGGGGGCTCGCCCAAGAGAGAGAGGGGGGCTGATTTTTGCAAGGCATTATCACACAGACACACACACAATCTCATGTGTGAAGGAAGAGAAGACTATCTCTTCCCAAGCTTTAATGGAGAACTCATCACCTACTCCAAGCTTGTGAGATAGAAGCCTACATCAACACTCTCTTGGCATGTGGACGCAAATCCAACCAAGAGCCAAGATTCAATGCATGCTCATCTCCTCTACCAAGCTAATTACTAAGCTAAGCTATGCTAATATGAGTGATTATGTGAGGAGATGTACATCTTTCTCGTAAGATACTCCTTCTTCCTCTCAATCTACTCTCATACCTTGCTAGCTCTCACCATCTTCGAAGGTGTGTGAGGTCTTGGGTCTGAGAATGGGGATAATTCAAGTTGTGTTTGTTAAGTGTTTTGCTTAGTGCATGAAGCTTCCATCTTCATTGCACTAGCTAGTCTTGAAGGAACACAAAGAATTGTATTGTACAATGTATCTCTTGATGGGAGAAACCATAATACAAAGACTTTTGGAGGGGGGACCAGCTCCATGCAAATCCGGTCCTCAACTGTTGTCAATAGCTTAATTTCTCTCTCTTTTGAAAGTATTGTTGATTCTATCTAACTAGGTGTTATGCTTTTTGTTGCTCTCTCCACCCAAGCACTCTTGTAATTCTCATTAGGAATCTATTCTAATGAAATGCCCACTATGTTCATGCTAATTTCCACTACACATAAGTTATTATGCCATTAAATGTTACATTGGTATCAGAGCTCAAGGTTTCTCTTTTCTTGCTCAAGAAGGGAGGTCCTCAAGCTAGCTACAAATGGTTGGTATTAATAATTGCCTGTGAGTAAGTAGAATAGGAATTTTTCAGCCTTGCAAGGCTCCTGCCCACTATTGAGCTATTAGAAGCTTGACAGGAGCCGAAGCTGTTTTGGTGTTGAAAGACCCTCTCTTCTATTCCTTGCAATTAATGGTATTCGAGCCGCGGGTACAGTAGCCTGAGTGCTTTTTCTAAAGGGGTAAAGAGGAGTAGCAACTAGGGCTTGAAGTGCCAAAGTACACCTAAAAAGTTTACACCTAAAAGTTGTTAGAATGGCTGACAATAGTAAAGAGAGTGAAATTAATGTTGATAACTTTGATTTTGCTCATGATCAAGATACTAATGATGCTTCGATGCTTGTTAACTATCTTGTTTCTAGGCTTCAACAAGCCATGGGCAATCCATCTCTCCAAAGTGAAGTGCAACGGTAGCTCCGTGCTCACGGGATTCTCCAAGCTAATCACCATGACGAGAGAACACCTAGGAAGCCTCCTTGTAAGACTCCCAAAAGAGGTCTCTCTCCGATTCGAGAAGAAGAAGAGAATCCTTATGAAGGGCTCAAGAATTTACTTCTTGATGATGCATCGTCTTCCCAAAGGAGAACCCAAGAGCCTCCACCGAAGGAACGAGAAAGAAGCGAGTCTCCCGCCACCTCGGCGGAGATGGCTCCACGAAGATGGCGGGCTAAACGCTCTCCATCACCACAAATAGGAGAATACCATCGTATTCTTCTCCTCACCACAATTCAAAGAGGGATGATAAAAAGCAAGAGAAGAAAAAGGCGAGAAAGAGGACACCCTCTTCTCCATCTTCTTCATCCTCTTCCTCTTATGAAAGTGATGGTGAAGATGACAAAGATCAAGAAAAGAAAAAGGCGAGAAAGAGTTCATCCTCTTCTCCACCTTCTTCAAATTCTTCACCTTCTGAAGAAAGTGATGGTGCAACCTTTGAACCATCAAAAAGAAGAGGCCATAGGAAATCCTATGCCGCATGGAAGAGGTCGTCCAAGCTGAAGAAATTCAAAGAGGGAGGGAAGAGCATCTCTTTCCTTACCTATGATGGCACCTTTGGTGCTACGGACAAAGCATTGGCCTTTATCCAGCAATTCGATGCGGCGTTTGGAGATGAGGGCCTCACGGAGTCCTCTAAGCTACGCCATGTAGCTATGCACTTTCAAAAGTCCGCCAGGCAATGGTGGTCTAGCCTACGAGCCAACGGTGAAGCTCCACAAACATGGAAGGCTTTAAGAGCTTCCATTATGAAGCAGTTTTTGGCTACCGATGCCAAAGACAAAGTACTCACCGAATGGCAAAGCTTAAAGCTCTCTCCCAATGAATCCATCCACAAATATGTAGACAAGTTTTGGGACTTACAACTCAAAGCCACTGTCTTCAAAAAGTTGGATTTTGGAGAGCAAAAGCAACAGTTTTGCGCGGGCTTAACTGAAGAAATGGTGGAGTATGTCAACTCCCAAAGGCCACGTACCATATCGGTTGTAATACACCATACTATGGTGGCCTCTCGAATCAATTTCCAAACGGGGGTTAGAAAAAAAAATAAGCCCCCGGAAAACAAGGGTTCCAATGAGCCTAAGGGGAAGGACAATGTCCAAAAGTCTCCTAAGGGCAACTCCAACAAAGCTAAAGAGAAGGGAGTTTACAAAGGTAAGAAAAAACTCTCTCCTGAAGAGCTTGAGCGTTATCGTAAGGATAACCGGTGTTTCAAATGTGGCGAACAAGGGCATGCGTACCGCGCTTGTCCCCAAAAGAACAACCGCCAAGATCCTCCTAGAGCTTCCTTGGTTGAAATCCAAGAGGAGGAGACTCACCAAACTCACCACAAAGGATCTCCTCTATGCCATGCTTGGGGAAAGGTAAGAGAACATGATGCTTTTATTCTTTTTGACCCTGGTTCTACTCACAATTTTATATCTATAGAGTTGGCCACCAAGCTAGGCATACAATCCTATGAGATGGGAGATGTCCTACCCGCAGACAGTGCCTTCAAGGGGCAAGAAGCTTCAGTCACTCCCTTAATTGGGAAATTGAGGCTTCATGTCCAAGGCTATGTGGACAAAGAGGACTTCTTTATCTCTCCTCTCAAGCATGAGGATGTAATCCTAGGGGCACCATGGTTTGACTGCCTTGTTGCCGATGTTAAATTTCCTGAAAGGAGAATCTCCTTTAAGTTCAGTGAAAAAGACATGTATATAGATGCTAAGGAAATGGGTAACAGCATCCCCATTGTACATACACCAGCTTTCAACAAGTCAATAAAGAGCTCTATTTCCGTGTACATGATTTTTGTTAAAGATTCTCAAAATGAACCTAATGCTTTAATAAAAGAAAATAAAAGCAACCAGAGTTATCCAATTTTCTCAAGGGGTTTAAAGATGTTTTTATTGACGACATCCCTTGTGAGCTACCTCCTAAATGAGGTAATGATGACCATGCAATTGAACTTCTTCCAGGAAGTTCACCGCCTAACAAACCTCCTTATAGAGTTTCTCAAGCTCAACAAGAGGAGATTATGCGGCAAGTGCATGAGTTAGTTGAGAAGGGCATGGTTAGGCCTAGCTCATCTCCATTTTGCTCACCTGTGCTATTAGTGCAAAAGAAAGAGGGCACATATCGTATGTGTGCTGATTATAGAGCACTAAATAGGATCACTATCAAGAATAGGTTTCCCGTTCCACGGGTAGAAGACCTATTTGATAAGCTACAAGGATCGACCTACTTCAGTAGGATTGACCTAAAAAGTGGTTATCATCAAATAAGGATAGTTGATCAAGACATTGTCAAGACCGCATTTCACACTACATTTGGTCTTTACGAATACATTATCATGCCTTTTGGCTTGACCAATGCACCAGCCACATTCAACCGCTTGATGGATAAGCTGTTCAGGCCCTCATCGAACCTTCACTGGAGTGTTTTTTGATGATATTATCATCTACTCTAATTCATTTCAAGTTTTAAGAGAGAATAAACTTTATGTTAATCGAAAGAAAAGTGAATTTTTCTTGCAAGAGATTCAGTATTTAGGTCACATTATCTCTCAAGATGGCATCCAAATGGATCCATCCAAGTTAGAGGTAATAAAAGGATGGCCTAAACCAAGGAATCTTCATGAACTAAGAAGCTTTATAGGTATGTGTGCATACTATAGACGCTTCATAGAAAAGTTCTCGCAAATTGCGGGACCATTACATGACCGAACAAAGAAAAGCGTTAGGTATATATGGTCTGCTAAGGAGAACAATGCTTTTGAAAATCTTAAAGAAAATCTTATCTCTCAACCTGTGCTTACACTACCGGATCTCTCAAAACCATTTGAGGTTCAATGTGATGCTTGTGGTGATTGTCTTGGAGCTGTTTTGCTCCAAGAAGGGCATGCCATAGGCTATGAGAGTCAAAGGCTGGACCTTGTGGAGCAAGCTTTAGGCATATACGAAAAGGAACTCCTTGCAGTTCTACATGCCTTAGACTCATGGAAGCACTATTTATTGGGGACTCCTTTCATTCTGCGAATGGATCACCAAAGTCTTAAGTACTTCATGACGCAGACCAAGCTCTCCGACAAACAAATGAGGTGGCCAAATTTCCTTTCGCAATTTCATTTTCATATTGCTCACATTGCTGGCAAGCATAATCAAGTAGCTGATGCACTCTCAAGACGGCCGAGAGTGAATGTGGTTTCCATAGCAACTCACAATGATCTATCTTCAATGATAGATGAGTATACTATTGATCCCAATTTTAGAGATGTGATTTCAGCCCTTGCGTTAGGGAAGAAAGAAGAACCATTTACTTTACAAGATGGTTATCTTCTCTATGGCAATAGACTATGTGTTACTAACTCACTACGTGAGAAAGTAATGTATGAATCTCATGCTCCACTGTATGCGGGGCATAGAGGGATTCACTCTACCTTAAAGGGAATTGAAACATATTTCTATTGGCCTACCATGAAAGTGAACATACAAGAGTATGTTTCCAAATGTGTGGTCTGCCAAAAGACAAAATTTGATAGAGGGAATCAACTTGGATTTCTTCAACCCTTGCCAATCCCTAATTCACCATGGGAGAGCATATCCATGGATTTTATCTTTGGATTGCCTAAGCCTATCCATGGGAATACAGGAATATGGACGATAGTAGACAGGTTCAGTAAACAAGCTCATTTTATACCTGTCAAAAAGACTATCAAAGCCCATAAAATGGCAACCCTCTTCATTTCACAAATTTTCAAGTACCATGGCTTGCCAATGTCCATAGTGTCGGATAGAGATCCTAGAATGACCAGTAATTTCTAGAAGGGTCTCTTTGAGAATTTAGGGACAAGGCTAAACTTCTCTTCGGCCTATCATCCACAAACGGATGGCCAAAGTGAAATAGCTAACCTAACAATTCTCGATCTACTAAAAGCCTATGTAACGGAAGTAGATCAAATATCCCAATGGGAGAAGTACTTACCCTTAGTGGAGTATGCTTACAATAACACTATACATACTTCCACGGGAAAAGCACCTTTCGAGGTAATTGAGGGAAGATCAAAAAGTCCCTTGATACTTAAGGTACATCGAAAGATCTTCGCTGCAGATGAGTATAGCCGAGACCTACAAGAATCTTTTCAAAAGATTAAGGATGCTATCTCTATCTCACAACAAAGGCAAAAGGCTGCTGCTGACAAGCACAGAAGAGCCCAAACCTTTAAAAAAAACGATTGGGTCTTGTTAAATTTTCCCAAAGCTCGATTAAGGCACAGGACAGGCAAGAATCCTACGGGCCACCAAAGTACTATGCTAAACTAGCAAAAAGGTACTATGGTCCCTTCCAGATTCTTAGGCGAATCAATGAGATGGCCTATCAACTCAAGTTTCCCAATCATTGGCTCATACACAATGCTTTCCATGTGATCCTATTAAAGCCTTACAAAGGAGAGCCACCTCAAGAACCAACTATTGAAGACGCACCAGAGATCGAGGACCAAGAGGAGGTGCTGTAGCTCAAGTCCATTCTCCGACATGAAGACAAGGTATTAAGAGGCGGTAAGACTATCCGACAATATCTTATTAAAGTTTAAGAATTATCCTTTTGAAGATGCTAGATGGATGCAAGGCATACAATTAAAGGATAACCTAAACCTTGTCAATGCTTACAATGCTTCCCAAGAGTAAGCAAATGTACAAAATGTTAAAAATGAACAAAGTTTTTGTCTTATAAGACTCTTTTTTTCTTTATTTGTGCACAAAAATGAAGTAGTATGCATGCTTAGATCAAGTTTGTGGACACGACGTCTCCCAAACACCAAGTAGAGCTTCTCAATCTACTATGGAAGACTGATAGGACTGATGTGTAGACATGCTTGCGGAAGCCTCAGGCTCTCAAGCGCAAAATGGACTACTCATCCATTATGGAATGATGTCGTAGGGTAACATAGGAAACCTCTACCCGCTAAGAAAAGGACTCATGAATATGCTTTATCTTCTCTACACCATAGTCCAGGAGGACTATGATTTTAAGAGAGAGGTAATGTCATAATAATCAATATCTAATTCTCCTAAATGATTTTCTCATATTAAACTGATCATTTAATGTGGGGAAGTGCTAGGGAAGAAAAAGCTAGAATATTGGTTAAGCTAGCAGACTGGCCACAATAGGGATCCAAAGGAGGAAAAATAGGGATCCAAAGGGGGGGCCATCTGCAAAAGAGCCATGTGAAACAATGGGCTAAAAAGACCCTAAGGTTCAGCCCATTAAGACTTCCAAAATGCTAAGGTTCCAAAATTCAAAGGTTGTGTCCAAAGGGTTAAAGCTTAGGGGGAATTGGATGCTTTGTGTGCTATCCACAGTCAATGCACATCCCTACAGGGGAGGGGGCGAGCCCTTCTTCTAGGGGATGAGAGAGAAATCCACACACACACACAAGCCCCTTTACACAGGGAATTAGGGACACATGTCAGCTCCCTAGCCCAGATGCCCACAAGGTGTGCCCAATTCCTATTGGACGACCCTTGAAGTGGACCAATGAGAATTAAGCTAGAGTAAATCTAGTTTAATTAATTTAAAAACATTTAATAAAAGAAACCAATAAGAACTAAGTCTCCTAGAAGACTATTGGGCAGTCTCCCCAAGGGTCCAATGAGCATTCAGGAGCCCCATGGCTTGCCTGATTCCTATTGGCCAGGAGGCAAAGGGGTCCAATGAGAGTTTAGTTTAATTATTTAATTACCTAAAGCTCTCACAAAAGGGGAAAGGGGGACACATGTCAGAAGGCTATCACTTATGCTGCTTAATTATAATTGGCTTGACTTGGGGAGGGCCAATGAGGCTGAAGCAAGAGCAAATAGCAAGGGGGCTCGCCCAAGAGAGAGAGGGGGGCTGATTTTTGCAAGGCATTATCACATAGACACACACACAATCTCATGTGTGAGGAAAGAGAAGACTATCTCTTCCCAAGCTTTAATGGAGAACTCATCGCCTACTCCAAGCTTGTGAGATAGAAGCCTACATCAACACTCTCTTGGCATGTGGATGCAAATCCAACCAAGAGCCAAGATTCAATGCATGCTCATCTCCTCTACCAAGCTAATTACTAAGCTAAGCTATGCTAATATGAGTGATTATGTGAGGAGATGTACATCTTTCTCGTAAGATACTCCTTCTTCCTCTCAATCTACTCTCATACCCTGCTAGCTCTCACCATCTTCGAAGGTGTGTGAGATCGTGGGTCTGAGAACGGGGATAATTCAAGTTGTGTTTGTTAAGTGTTTTGCTTAGTGCATGAAGCTTCCATCTTCATTGCACTAGCTAGTCTTGAAGGAACACAAAGAATTGTACTGTACAATGTCTCTCTTGATGGGAGAAACCATAATACAAAGCTGTTTGGAGGGGGGACCGGCTCCATGCAAATCCGGTCCTCAACTGTTGTCAATAGCTTAATTTCTCTCTCTTTTGAAAGTATTGTTGATGCTATCTAACTAGGTGTTATGCGTTTTGTTGCTCTCTCCACCCAAGCACTCTTGTAATTCTCATTAGGAATCTATTCTAATGAAATGCCCACTATGTTCATGCTAATTTCCGCTACACATAAGTTATTAGTCCATTAAATGTTACATATCCCACATGTAATGGAGTCAAGCTATAGAGCTACTTAAAGCTCACTTTCATGAATAAACAACATAGTTCAAGTTTGCACTACATGCTTGTTTATGGTGAGAGTATGCTAAGCTAAGTCAATACTCAAGATTGTGTTTATGAGTCCGAGATAAGCTATCTTGGAACCTAATTCACTTGAGTGATAATCTTGCTTATACACACTCACACACTTGCGCTATGTTTCTCTTTCAACCACCCTAGCTAACACGATCCAATTCCCATCCATTTTTCACTGAAAATCAGCGTTCTCTCTCTTACCCACATCATTTTCAACTGATGTGTCAATTTTTAGGCCATTTTCAGCTCATTTTTGTCCTTAAAAAGACCACTCTTAATGCAAAAATTCCCAAAAGGAGTCAAAAAATTTATAAATTTGTGGGATCACTTACATAAGCATGAAAAGAATAGATTTGCATCAGTTTCCATCAGTATTCCATTTTGGATCACTTTCCATGCAATTTTGTGACGACGCTTGTTAGCTGCTATTTTCCAGAGTTTTTATTCGCATCAGTCTTTATAGGCAGGATGAGTGTGCCACCACAAAACTCTTGAAATATATACATAAAAAAACCAAATTAGGCATATTATCAAGTGGGAAAACATGCAAAGGCACCACATTCAGGGCCACGACTCCTCGGATATGTATGTACATGATAGTGACCATAGTAGCCGCTTCATCATATATCTCAATATGTACATGATCGCTTTTATTTCCATGCATAAAAAGGTTTCAAAAGTGAGGTGAATGTTTTTATTTCACTCTATGTATGCGCCACGGTATGACAACATACAAGCTAGTCACATGCTCACAAAAAGCAATCGAGCAATGCAAATGAGGGCAGCTAAGAGGTCAACCAAGAAAGAAAAGTGAGGGCAAGGAAGCAAACACCAACTAAAAATATGAAAGAGGCCTTACAGTTTCAAGTCTATCTATTCTAATGTGTATGTTTTTAAGACCGGGGGGGGGGGGGTATAGAAGCTTACCTCTTGCTCTATGTCCATGGTTGGATCTTCTTGTTGTTGTGTTGTGTAGAGCTTTCACAAGATCAATTCTTGTTGCGAGGGAAATCCACCCTTTCTTCTCACAGTCCACCCTTTAAGACAATGGTGGGGGGGGGGGGGTATAAAAGCTTACCTCTTGCACTATGTACACAATTGAATCTTCTTGTCAGAGTCTTGTGTAGAGCCTTTTCAAGATCAATTCTTCTTGCAATCCATCCTTTCTTCTCAATGTCCACCCTTTTCTCTCCGGTGGTAAACAATACAGCTGCCCACCAAAGAGAGGTTGTGTGTGTGTGTTTTCTTGTATGTGTGTGTGTATGTATGAAAGAGAGGGAGATAGAGAGAGATAGGGAGAGGGAAGGGAGAGATGGAGAGGAAGGTGCAACATCTGCAATGTTGGAAATCTTTCAAGAGCAAGCTATGCCCAACAAAATGGCATAACTGGCTCAATTTCTTTTTTATGACCGCCAGTTACTACTACAGATATTACATCATATGTTACACAGATATTAACATGTATGTGAAAATCTAATGTTCATCAAAGTATCCAATGTTGCAAACTTTTGAAAGTCTCTCTCTAGTTTTCCACCCCCTTTAGTACCTTTTTTGATTATTTTTTGGCCTCTCTTTCTTTTCTTACTTGTTGCATTTTTTAATTATATATATTTTCAATAAATTTTCTTAATATTTTAAGTTTTTCTCTCTTTTCTTACTCATTGCCCTTTATTTATATATTTCTTTATTCATTCTCTATTTTTTCTATTGAAAATCTAGATAATACCTAATCTACGAATTTCTCATTTTTTAGAGCACATGTATTTTTTAGTAGATTCTTGAACTAGCATGTCTCCCTTTCATGTAGGAAAATTGGGATGATCCTGGTCCCTTTGAATGGCCTCAAGCACCAAGTGTAGACTACCTTGTCCTTGCACCAAGTGTAAAGGGACAATCCCTTGATACATTGCCTTGGAGCATGTGGAGAATCAAGGAATTTGGAGCTCTCAAGAAATCATTCAAGTAGATGGAAGGGCATCCCTCCTATTGCTTGAGGATTCCCTCCATTGGTTTGTGTTTGGTGGTGGTAGAGAGGCATGCAAGGCTGAAAGACAACCTCAAGAGATACTTGGAAAAGGCATTGCGAGAGGTGAATGTGTCATTAGATCCACTTGAACATCACCTCCACACACGTCTGAGGGGCACTTAAAATTTGAGGACAAATCACATGTTTGACATGGTGGATGAGTTGTTGGCACTTTCATTTTCATATTGCTCACATTGCTTGCAAGCATAATCAAGTAGCTGATGCACTCTCAAGACAGCCAAGAGTGAATGCGGTTTCCATAGCAACTCACAATGATCTATCTTCTATGATAGATGAGTATGCTATTGATCCCAATTTTAGAGATTTGATTTCATCCCTTGCATTAGGGAAGAAAGAGGAACCATTTACCTTACAAGATGGTTATCTTCTCTATGGCAATAGACTATGCGTTACTAACTCACTACGTGAGAAAGTAATGTATGAATCTCATGCTCCTCCTTATGTGAGGCATAGAGGGATTCTGTCTACCCTAAAGGGGATTGAAACATATTTCTATTGGCCTACCATGAAAGCAAACATACAAGAGTATGTTTCTAAATGTGTGGTATGCCAAAAGTCGAAGTTTGACAGAGGGAAGCAACCTGGATTGCTTCAACCTTTGTCAATCCCTAATTCACCATGGGAGAGCATATCCATGGATTTTATCTTTGGATTGCCTAAGTCTATTTATGGGAATATGGACGATAGTAGACAGGTTTAGTAAACAAGATCATTTTATACCTGTCAAAAAGACTATCAAAGCCCATCAAATGGCAACCCTCTTCATATCACAAATCTTCAAGTACCATGGCTTACCAATGTCCATAATTTCGGATAGATATCTTAGAATGACCATTAATTTTTGGAAGGATCTCTTTGAGAATTTAGGAACAAGGCTAAAATTCTCTTTGGCCTATCACCCGCAAACAGCTAGCCAAAGTGAAATAGCTAACCTAACAATTCTTGATCTACTAAAAACCTATGTAATGGAAGTAGATCAAAGGTCCCAATGGGAGGAGTACTTACCCTTAGTGGAGTATGCCTACAATAACACTGTACATACTTCCATGGGAAAAGCACCTTTTTGAGGTAATTGAGGGAAGATAAAAAAGTCCCCTCCTACTTAAGGTACACACGGGAAGATCTTCACTGCAGATGAGTATAGCTGAGACCTACAAGAATCTTTCTATAAGATTAAGGATGCTATCTCTATCTCACAGCCAAGGCAAACGGCTGCTGCCGCTAATAAGCACAAAAGAGCTCAAGCCTTTTAAGAAAATGATTGGGTCTTACTAAAATTTCCTAAGGCTGGATTAAGGCACACGACGGCCAAGAATCCTATGGGACACCAAAAGTACTATGCTAAGTTAGCAAAAAGGTACTATGGTCCCTTCTAGATTCTTAGGCCAATTGATGAGATGGCCTATCAACTTAAGTTGCCCAGCCATTGGCTCATACACAATGCTTTCCATGTGATCCTACTAAAGCCTTGCAAAGGAGAGCCACCTCAAGAACCAACTATTGAAGACCCACTGGAGATCGAGGACCAAGAAGAGGTGCTGCAACGCGAGTCCATTCTTCGACATGAAGACAAGGTACTAAGAGGCGGTAAGACTATCTAATGATATCTTATTAAGTTTAAGAATTATCCTTTTGAAGATGCTAGATGGATGCAAGGCATACAATTAAAGGATAACCTAAACCTTGTCAATGCTTAATTACAATGCTTCCCTAGAGTAAGCAAATGTACAAATGTTAAAAATGAACAAAGTTTTTGTCTTATAAGGCTATCTTTTTCTTTATTATGCACAAAAATGAAGTAGTTTGCAGGCTTAGATCAAGTTTGCGGAGACGACGTCTCCCAAACACCAAGTAGAGCTTGTCAGTCTACTATGGAAGATTGATAGGACCAATGTGCAGACATGCTTGCGGAAGCTTAGGCTCTCAAGCACCAAATGGATTAGTCATCCATTTTGAAACGATGTCGTAGTGTAACATAAGGATCCTCTACCCGCTAGGAAAAGGACTAATGAATAGGCTTTACCTTCTCTACCCCATAGTCAAGGACGACTATGATTTCAAGAGAGAGGTAATGTCATAATAACTAATATCTAATTATCCTAAATGTATTTCTCATGTTAAACTGATCATTTGATATGGGGAAGTTCTAAGGGAGAAAAAGATAGAATATTGGTTAAGCTAGCAGACCAGCCACAGTAGGGATCCACATGAGGGAAAATAGGGATCCAAAGGGGGGGCCACCTGCAAAAGAGCAATGTGCAACAATGGGATTTAAAGACCCTTAGGTTCATCGCATTAATACTTCCAAAATGCTAAGGTTCCAAAATTCAAAGGTTGTGTCCAAAGGTCATCACTAGGGAAACTGGATGCTTTGTGTGTGTACCAAAAAAGTATTCACAAATCCTACAAAGGAGGGGGAGAGCATTGCAAGTAGGGAATGAGAGAGAAATACACACACAAACACACACACACACACACACACACATACACACACACTCACAAGCCTCCTTTACACAAAGGGAATGAGGGACACATGTCAGGTCTCTAGCCTAGATGCCCACAAGGTGTACTCAAATCCTATTGTATGGCCATGGAGGTGGACCAATGAGAATTAGGCTAGAGTAAATATAGTTGAATTAATTTAAAAACACTTAATAAAAGAGCCAATAAGAATTAAGCTCTCTAGAAGACTATTTGGAAATCTCCCAAGGGGTCCAATGAGCATTCAACAACCTTATGGCTTGCCTGATTCCTATTGGCCAGAAGAAAAAGGGCTCTAATGAGAGTTTAGTTAAATTAATTAATTACCTAAAGCTCTCACAAAAGGGGAAAGGGGGACACATGTCAGAAGACTATCACTTATGCTCCTTAAATCCTATTGGCTAAGCCTGGAGAGGTCCAATGGGGTGGTAGCATGAGCAAATAGCAAGAGAGGTCGACCAAGAGAGAGAGAGAGGGGGCTGAATTTTCAAGGGCATTATTCCACACACGCACACAAGATCATGTGTGAAGCAAGAAGACTCTCTCTCTCTCCTTCTCAAGCTTTAATGGAAATCTTATCACCTACTCCAAGCTTGTGAGAAGGGAGGCCTACACCAACAACTCTTGGCTTTGTGATGCAAATCCAACCAAGTACCAAGCTTCAATGCATGATCATCTCCTCTACCATTCTAATTACTAAGCTATGTTATGCTAATATGGGTGATTATGTGAGGAGATGTACATCTTTCTTGTAAGACTACTCCTTCCTCCTCTCAATCTACTCTCATACCCCGCTAGCTCTCACCATCTTTGAAGGTGTGTGAGGTATTGTGTCAGAGACCGTGAGGGAATTGATGTTGTGTTTAATAAGTGTTCTGCTTAGTGCTTGAAGCTTCCATCTTCATTGCACTAGCTGGTATTGAAGGAGCACAAATAATTGTAATGTAAAATCTCTCTTGATGGGAGAAACCTATAATACAAAGCCTTTTGGAGGGGGGACCGACTCCATGAAAAATCCGGTCCTCAACTATTGTCAATAGCTTAATTTCTCTCTCTTTTGAAGTATTGTTCATGCTATCTAACTAGGTGTTATGCTTTTTGTTTCTCTCTCCACCCAAGCATTTTGGTTATGCTCATTAGGAGCCTTTTCTAATGAAATGCTCACTATGTTCATGTTATTTTCTGCTACACACAAGTTACTAGGCCATTAAATGTTACATATCAATTTTCCTTTGGTGTTCGTATATTGTTCCCTTCACCGGTTATAAGTAAGGTATGTCTTCTGACTAGCAAATGGATTTTCAATTGTAGTCAATTAATGAGGATTATTTGTACTTTTGAAACCATAAAAATATAGTGAAACATTAGTTAGATTACTTAGTCGCTTGCTTTTATCTATGATATAAGAGATTTTGAGCTCTCTAACCATCCGCATGCATGCGGATGATCAAAGAGCTTATAGATCTACTATGAACCACATAATAAATTGGATTGGTGCTTTAAGGAATTGCTTAAATGTCAACATTTTCTCTATAAGATTAAGTCCGCATAAAACAAAGGAGAAATTTTATTTAAAAACATAGGAGGTCTTCGTAATGAAGACGTAGAAGAGTTTTTTGAAATTTTATGTTTACAATGATTTGAGCTTAATCTCCTGTGGAGGTCTTTGTAATGAAGATAGAGAAGAGTTTTTTGAAACTTTATGCTAAAACAAAGGAGATTCTGCCCTATTTTCCTTGTTTTTTATACTTATAATATTTTTTTGGTTTTGGAAAACCTCTAAGTCTTGCTTATTATTTCTATATGATTTGTACAGTGTATTTGGGGAATCCAATACCTACTACACACTATTAAAAAAAAAGGACTTGTAATTGAGATCTCTGATCATCTGCTTGCAAGTAAATGATTAGAGAGCTCAAAAACCTACTATATAGTAAATACTTATGAGAAATGGTGCCTAATTGAAATAGTTATTTGAAGTGTATTGTTATCTTAAAAAAGAGATTAGTTTTGTTGGCTAGTTTATACTATTTTATCAAAATGACATAAAACATAGGAGTTGTTGAGCTCTCCGATCATCCGCTTGCAAGTGGATGATTAGAGAGCTCAAAAACCTAGTATACAGTAGATACTTATGAGAAATTGTGCCTTGAAATAGTTATTTGAAGTGTATTGCTATCTTAAAAAAGAGATTAGTTTTGTTGGCTATTTTATACTATTTTATCAAATGAGATAAAACATAGGAGTTGTTGAGCTCTCTGATCATGTTCTTCCAAGTGGATGATTAGAGAGCTCAAAAACCTACTATACAGTAAATACGTATGAGAAATGGTGTCTTGAAATAGTTATTTAAAGCATATTGTTATCTTAAAAAAGAGATTAGTTTTTTGGATATTTCATACTACTATATCAAAATGACATAAAACATAGGAGTTGTTGGGTTCTCTGATCATCTCCTTGCAAGCTAGAGAGCTCAAAAACCTACCATAGAATAACTACTTATGAGAATTGTATCAGAATATTTCTTTAGAGTTTTCTTTTTTCCTTTAAAAATAGAAATTTTTTGTTGCCTATTGTAAAGTTTATAATGATCTGGACATCCTTAATCTCTTGTGGAGGTCTTCATAATGAAGATGGAGAAGATTTTAAGCAAAAACAAAGGAGACCCTGCATATTTTTTTTGTTTTTTTATACATACAATATTATTTTGGTTATGGAATAAGTCCTGATTATTTTTATTATATGTTGTTTATAGTGTATTTAATGGACCTCAACAGGAAGAATACAAAAAGAAAGCTCCATGTCTCTCTACATAATGGCTCTCAAGTGAACATGAAGCTACATTCATAATGTAATTCTAAATGGATGATAGAACAAGAAGCATCATCATGTGTGCGTCCTTTAGACACTATCCCAAAAAATGTGTTCTCATCGATGATGAGACTGAAGTGAATAAAGATTGTAATCATATAGAACCCATTGCCATGGTTTATAGCATTGACTACTTTTACTTTGATTATTTTCAAGACTTTTTTGGGTTTATTTTTGTAGAAGGTAATTTGGATGAAGTGGGTCATGATGAAAATGAAGAGGTGAGTGATTACAATGATCAAGGGAGAGAGGATGAGGGTAAGGAGAATAAACATTCAAGACAATTGGGCAAACAAGTTTCTCTTGGATTGATGAATGATGTGCTGAGCCAGTTTTATGTCAAGAAAAGAACCATGCCTCCTCCCATTCCTCTATGTAGATTGGTGGCTCATGAAGCTGTTAGATTTGCCATCGATGATGCACAAAGGGTGATACCTTATTTTGATCATCTACTTATCTTGAAACTATGGGTTATTTTCTTGTTTCCATGGAGGGTGCTAAAGGAGAGATGATCCTAGTTACAATAGGAAACCTCAAAGAGTGGAGACCTATATGGTTTCAAAAGAATGATGAGTTTGAGAGAGCTCTTGGGAAAGAGTGGCATGGCCTAAGGGGTAAGAAATTTTTGGTTTGGGATGGTAACCAAAGGTTGAAGACACGGTGGAGATGCATCAAAGGAAGTATGTCATTATTTCACATTTTCTCATTTTCATGTTATGAGAAAATGTTTCTATATGTTTCTTGTATTTTTTGTTTTAATATGAAAAGTATTTCAACGTTGCTACATACCATGTGAGTGTGAGGTGTCAATTCATACAAGTACCAAAGGGAAAGGAGACAGAGCTCCTACTCGCACTGGATACAACCAATGTGTAAGTCACCTAACATCAACTTTCCTCCATGGTGATGTACATTATGCTTAACTATTCACTTTATATAATTTATGTTTTTAAATAGGATTTCTAGAGCTCATGTGACTCCAAACATTGCTCATGAGGTGTACATGTTTCAAAAGTTTGGAGCTGGCAATGAAGAATCTATTCTTGATTGATTGACACCAGAAATGAGGAAGTGGGCAGAAGTTGAGATGAGTGTAGAGGCTCCATATTAGCATGGTGTTGCTCCATGGTATAGCTCTCCTTGTGGATTGATTTGACAGCTTCTTTGGAAGGTGGGTACTCTCCTTTTTCCTCCTTTTATTTGTAGGATTTTGTATTCCTTGATGGTTACATAATTAATTTATGATGAATTTCAAGAAATCCTTTGTAATAAAAAGGAAACGATTGAAGCATTTGATATAGATGAGCTGAGAGGAAGAAACGTTTAGATAAAGCCACATGAAAATATGCATTGTAGGAAAATAATAATGTTGCAACTCATGAGTCTGTAAAGTCTTAAGATCCCCTATGTCCTTAATTTCAAGATTATAAGGCATTTTTGACCTACATGAAAAAAGAGACATATTGGGCTCATTTTCACTTTGAGGCATTGCTTTTAATCTGAAAGATACAAGTTGAAGGTCCACAACTACCAGATTCATTTGATGAATTCTTCAAGATAAGCTTGAAGAATCATGTCGTGCAGGTATACATAAAGTGAACGATATTGAATATGTTTGTGTGTAGAGTAAAGTTTGTGATTTTATTGTATGCAGGCTATTGTGTATCTTATGAATGGGATGAAGTCTTTGGATGTTGTAGAGAAGATGCCCGATCTTGTGTTTTCAATGAAGCAATTGTTGTATAGGTTTGACTGTAAGATTACTTCTCTATTGATGGTGATATGCACGCATGAGAAGTACTTCATTCATTATTAATGTTTCAATATTCTATAATATTAAAAATTAGACTCTTAATTTTATTCATCATTGCTTTGCCTTAAATTCCACGTGGATGCCCAAGATAGGGTGGCTTTAATGGTTATTTTTTGAAAAATGTTCTCTAAAACAAAGGAGACTCTAATGAAAAAATTATGGCCCCTTGTTACGTTTCTTCTCTCAATACTTCTAGCTTCCTTTGTTCTTTGAAAAATGTTGCAGGTGGATTTTGTAGTGTGTTGAAGAGGAGAGATTGGGTGAAATTCCAAAATTCACAAGAGAGTGGGTTGGTGTCAAACAATGAGAGTACTATGTATTCTCATTTACTGCTTGAGAAAAAAGTTGACACCTTGGGAATCACGCTTATGTCCTTGGTGGCTCGATTATCCAATTGGTGTAATCCCAAAGCAAGAGAAGGATCTTTGACTTGAGGAAAGCTAGTGATGACCTTGAGGTGTGAATCCTACCCAAGATGAGGTGCTTGTCGGCTCGCTAGCTAAAGTGCTTAAAGTGTTTGTGGAAACCTTGCCCAAGCTTGAGGTGCTTCTCATATGCTTAAATGACTAAGGTGCTTGAAGTGTTCAATTCAAAAATGATCTCTCAAGATGCATAAACGGTTTCCATGCTTAATTGACTAAGTGCTTGAAGTGTTCAATTCAAACCAAGTGACTGAAGAAGCATAAAAAGACACATGTCAAAATCCTCCACATGTGGCCCTCATGACGTGCTTGAATCCTATTGGATAGGCTTTAAAGGGGTCCAATGAGAATTTAAATGCATAAAAATAAATAATTAAGTTATTTCTCTCAAAGAGGAAAAAGAGGACACATGTTCAAAGGATATAATTAAGTAATATGAGAGAGAGAGAGAGAGAGAGAGAGAGAGAGAGAGAGCATTTCCTCTCGGGAGGAGTTGGTGACTGTCTAGACCGACGTCTTTGTGGAGCCACATCTTCAAAGGAACTTAGGGATTCTCTTTTTTCTTGTTCTTTGGATTCCTCCTCTCTTATGGGAGAGAGTATTCTTTTGGAAGTCTCATCAAGAGACCTCCTAATCTCTCTCTCCTCTTGGAGAGGAAGGGAAATCCCATAAGCACAAAGTTGTTGAGTAACTTTGTCTTGCAAAGCAGGTTTGTCCATATCTTGATGCAACCTAATAACAAGATAATTAATAAACACGGAGGCATCATCATTAGCACCTTCATGTGCAAAATCAAAGCTATCAATGTTCATTCTACTCTCTTAAATATTGTCATCCATGCTAGTTATACTTATGTGTTTGCTTAGTGTATCCTTTGGAGATTCAAAACCTTAGTTTCTACTCCTCTTAGCCTTTGAAAATAAGCACTTAAGTACCTACACCCACGGATCAAATTGGTTAATTATAGAGAGTAGTCAGTGGGTCTAGCATAGCAGAATTGCCAAGGGATAGCTCCTTTCTGACTTCTTATGTCTCAATAATAGTAAAGCCATAGGCAAGTCTAAAAAGACCCCATTATTAAGACCAAATCTCCCGAGGTGTGCACCATATCCCACATAGTGGGCTCAACAAACCCGATAATAGATCCCAGCCCCACTTACCCTAGAATATAATTAACAAAATCAACCATTAATAGACTACTTGCTCCGATACCAATTAATGGAAATGTCCTATGAACTTTGAGAATAGCGGAATCAAGATAATTAGAGTGAGCATTTTTGTGATATTACTTTGAGAACATAGAGGGTGAACTTAATTCATGGTAGCAACTTGGCATAAACAATACTTTTACGGGAGAGAGAGTATTGGAGAACATGAAAATAGTTGAGGACCGGATTTACTTGGAGCCGGTGGTCCCACCTCCCAAAGACATTTGTATAATAAATTCTCCCATGAACTTCACCTTCCTCCTCTTTCAACAAAAGCTATGGCTATTCTCCTAGAGAACAAGAGGGGAGGAAAGAGTATCTCTTTTTTTACCTATGATGGAACCTTTGGTGCCACCGACCAAGTATTGGCCTTCATGCAACAATTTGATGTAGCCTTTGAAGACAAGGGAATCACAGAGTCCTCAAAGCTACACCATGTAGCTATTCACTTCCAAAAATTTGCTTGTCAATGGTGGGCTAGCCTTTGTGGCAATGGCAAGGCCCCAAAGACATGGAAAACTCTACGAGTTTCCATCATGAAGCAATTCCTTGCAAGTGATGCAATGGAAAAAGTGCTTATTGAATGGCAGAGCTTGAAGTGGCTCTTCAATGAGTCTATCCACAAATACATAGACAAGTCTTGAGATTTACATCTCAAAGCTACAGTCTTTCAAAGGATAGACTTTGCCACACATAAGAAACAATTTTGTGCAGTATTACCTGAAGAAATGACCAAGTATGTCAACTCACAATGGCGTAGCACTATCACCAAAGTCATCCACCTCTATGTGGTTGCTTCAAGGATCAATTTCCAACAAGGGGTGAGAAGAAATTTCAAGCCCATGGAAAAGAAGGATCAAAATGAAGATAAAGGGAAGAGCAATGCTCAAAAATATTCCCAAGGTAGTACCAACACCAACAAGACCAAGAAGAAAGGAGCTTACAAAGGTAAAAATAATCTCTCTCCAAAAGAATTAGAGGCCTTTCATAAAGACCATAAATGATTTAAGTGTGGGGAGAAAGGACATGGTTATCATTCTTGTCCCAAATGAAATGTACTCAATGACACTGCTACAACATCCATGGTTGAAGCTCCAAAAGAGGATACTCATTGCAAAGGCTCATCACTCTCCTATGCTTGGGGAGAAGTGAGCATAATTCCTTCATCTTGTTTGACCCTTTCTCTACTCACAACTTCATATCAACGGAGTTGGGCCCCAAGTTGGGCATTCAATATTTTGAGATGGGTGATTTTGTAACTACTGACACATCTTTCAAGAGAAAGCAAGCCTCTGTTACTCCCTTGATTGGGAAGTTGAGGCTTCATGTCCAAATCTACGTCGACAAAGATGACCTTTTTTATCTCTCCTCTCCAACATGACGATGTTATCCTGGGGGAACCATGGTTCAACCGCATGGCTGCCAACATGAAGTTCCTTGAAAGGAGAATCTATTTCCCCTACACAAAAAAGAGCATGTACGTAGATGCTAATGAGTTGAGGAGCACCATATCCCTGGTAAATACGCTTGCTTTTGATAAGTCAATGAAAAGCTCTATTTTTGTTAAAAATTTTGTAATTGATTCTATTGTTTTCACAAGTAGCAATACAAGGAATCAAGAGGAATAGAGTTGTCTAATTTTCCAAGTGGATTCCAAGATGTTTTCATTGATGACATCCCTAGTGAGCTACCTCCAAAATGAGGGGATGATGACCATGCAATAGAGCTTCTACTAGAAAGCTCACCGCCTAACAAACCTCCTTATTGAGTTTCACAAGCTCAACAAGAGGAGATCCCGAGGCAAGTGCATGAATTGGTAGAAAAAGGGATGGTAAGGCCTAGCTCCTCTCCATTTTGTTCAAGAGATTCAATATTCAAGTCACATTATCTGTCAAGATGGTATCCATATGGATCCATCAAAGTTGGAGGTAATAAAAGCATGGCCTAATCCCAAGAATCTATATGAGCTAAGAAGATTTATTGGAGGTAATAAAAGCATGGACTAATCCCAAGAATCTATATGAGATAAGAAGACTTATTGGTATGTATGCATATACTATAGATGCTTCACAACAAAATTCTTTCAAATAGCAGTACCATTGCATGACTTAACAAATAAGAATGTTAAGTACTCATGGACTGCTAAAGAACAAAATTCTTTTGACAAGCTCAAAGCGAAGCGTACCTCCCAACCAGTCCTTATTCTTCTGGATCTCTCAAAACCATTTGAGTTCCAATGTGATGCTTGTGGTGATTTCCTTGGCGCAATTTTGATTCAAGAAGGACATGCCATAGCATATGAGAGCCAAAGGCTCAATGCGGATGAACGGGATTTGGGAATATACATAAGAGATATTTTAGCTATACCACATGTCCTAGACACATGGAAGCACTATTTCTTGGGGGCTCCATTCATCCTACAAATGGATCACAAAGCCTCAAGAACTTCATGACGCAAACCAAACTCTCTGACAAACAAATGAAGTGGAAAAATTTTCTCTCACAATTTAAATTTCATATTGCTCGCATTGATGGCAAGCACAATCAAGTGGTTGATGCACTTTCACAACGTCCAAGGGTAAATGTGGTGTCTAAATCAAACCCGGGGCGGTCACTTTTTAGAATGTGTATGAAATCACATGAGTTAACCAGAGAGGATTATTAAAAGACCAAAATGTATAAAAATGTATACATACAGAGGGAGGTGGGGTTTTTTTGAATAGGCTCACAGTGTAAGTATAGTATGTATATTGGGGTATTATAATTACCTCTTGAACGCACGTGATATAGGGGTATTTTGATAAGTGACTGCCCCTGGAAATCAACTCACAATGATCTATCTTTTATGATAGATGAGTATGTTACTGATCAAGACTTTAAGTACGTAAATACACCCTTTGCATTAGTGAAGAAAAAAGAACCATTCACCTTGAAGGATAGTTATCTTCCAAATGGCAATAGGCTATGTGTTACTCACCAATACAACAATAAAGTCATGTCTGAATCCCATGCTTCTCCTTAACCAGGGCAAAGAGGAATTCCATAAGATACTCTTTAAGGAGTAGAAATGTATTTATGTTGGTCTACAATGGAAACTAAACATACAAGAGTATGTTTCAAAACGGTGGTATACCAAAAATTGAAATTTTATGGAGGGAAGCAATTTGGATTGTTTCAAGTGACATCCTTAGCAGAAAAACACACTCTATGCCTGTCAAAAAGACTAATAAGGCACATAAAATGGAAACCCTCTTTAGATTTCAAATTTTGACACCCATAGTGTTGGACAAAGATCCTAGAATGACCAGTAATTTCTAGAAGGGTCTCTTTGAGAATCTAGGAAGTAGATTAAATTTCTCTTTTGGCCTATCATCCACAAACAAATGGCCAAACTGAAATAACTAATCTAACAATTCTTGAATCTACTAAAAGCCTATGTCATGGAAGTCGATCAATGTTCTCAATGAGAGAAGTACCTACCTCTTATAGAGTATGCGTAAATGACATTGTACATACTTCTATGGGGAAAGCGCCTTCTGGGATAAAAGAGGGAAGGTCCAAAAGTACTTTTCTACTTAACACTAGGTTGGTAACCTAACAAGACATAAAAGTGTCCTTTCAAGGTTTTAAAAAAAACCTCCAAAACCATAGTAGATCCACTCATTTTATAAAATCCTTTCATGAGGTTATAGTTCAAGGCCTACTACACATGAAAAAAATAAGAAACTTGTAAAATTTCTCATTTTTGGTCACACCAAACCTCCAAAGTTGATGGACCAGTGAATTTTCATCAAAATAGTCATTTCTTACGTTTTGTTGCATAAAAAAAAGATTAGGGATTTGTGTAGGACTTGTTCACTAGTTAACTTCAATGGGTTGGTGATCAAAATATATGATTGCTTCTCACTCACTTTTTTTTGTTTTGCCAAAATAAATAGGTACAAAAAAGTTGAATTTCTACCATTCTGCAAACCTATCATCAAAGTTTCTATAGCCACGCTCAATACAAATAATATATGCATGTTTTATTAGTTCCCTATTGTCCTTTATGTTCATAAGGAGCCATGGAGCATGTCAAAAGAATAATACATCTCTTACCAAGGAGAATCTTGGGGACAAAGATGAAGTGTTAAATACAGCAAACATGAAAAAACTGGGTTCAACATTATGAGTTGTAGAATCCCATAGAAACTATTCAATATCTAGCAAAATTTGATGCTTATGACTAGATATGGTTACTACTTACAAAATGCATGTAGTTGTCACAAGAAACTAACAATATTGAAAAAGCTATATTTGATATACTAGAATGTTTCATTTTCATCTATAATTGAAAAAATCAACCATCGTTGTGTACTATGCAAAATAGGGTATTAGGTGCCCCAAAACTCAAGGAATATTAGATTTATGTTACAATATGCGACATAGAAAATAAAAAATGCATTTGGATATCATGAATTCCACCAAAAATTTCATAGAAGAGCTAAAATTGGCTAAAAAACAGGATTCGACAAATTTTGTAATTTGGTCATAACTTACAACTGCAATATTTATTTCTCCCTAGAAGCATCAAGACATGTTGAGGAGTACTAAAGATAGCTCTCTTGCATTATAGACCTCACAAATATGAATTCTACAGTGGTATAGTTGCAAAAAGTTGAAAAAAGCCAAAAAATAGGACCCGTTTTTTCACACAGTTTAGGTTGTGAAATGTTGTGCAAGGACAATGTTAAAGATGGAATTGATATTCCAAAAAAATGTCGAGTTTTTTTCAGCTCATGAGACAACTTTTTAGATAGATAGCACCTCAAAATCCATTTTGAAACTCTTGACATAATTCAAGGAAAATGGTCACTTAAAAGGACATAAAAGTGTCCCAGGACATAAAAGTATCCCATTACCAACCTAGTGTTAAAGTACATGGGAAGATCTTCGCTGCTGATAAATATATCCGAGACTTACAAGAATCTTTACCAGAGATTATAAATGTTATATCCATCTCACAAAAAAGGCAAAAAGGGTTATTGCTAATAAGCACAAAATTAAGAGCCTTAGTATTTAGCACTAGGTTGGTAATGGGACACTTTTATGTCCTGGGACACTTTTATGTCCTTGAACACTTTTTTGTCCTGTTAAGTGACCATTTTCCTTGAATTATGTCAAGAGTTTCGAAATGGATTTTGAGGTGCTATCTATCTAGCAAGTTGTCTCATAACATGAAAAAAACTCGACATTTTTTTGGAATATCAATTCCATCTTTAACGTTGTCCTTGCACAACATTTCACAACCTAAACTGTGTGAAAAAACGGGTCTTGTTTTTGGTTTTTTTCAACTTTTTGCAACTATACCACTCTAGAATTCATATTTGTGAGTTCTATAATGCTAGAGAACCATCTTTAGTAGTCCTCAACATGTCCTGATGCTTCTAGGGAGAAATAAATATTAAAGTTGTAAGTTATGACCAAATTACAAAAATTGTCAAATCCTGTTTTTTAGCTAATTTTAGCTCTTCTATGATTTTTTTGGTGGGTTTCATGATATTCAAATGCATTTTTGATTTTCTATGTCGCTTATTGTAACATAAATCTAACATTCCTTGAGTTTTGGGGCACCTACTACCCTATTTTGCATAGTACACAACGATGGTTGATTTTTTCAATTATAGAAGAAAACGAAATATTCTAGTATATCAAGTATAGCTTTTCCACTATTGTTAGTTTCTTGTGAGGACTACATGCATTTTGTAGGTAGTAAACATATCTAGTCATAAGGATCAAATTTGGATAGATATTGAATAGTTTCTATGGGATTATACAACTCATAATGTTGAACCCAGTTTTTTCATGTTTGTTGTATTTAACACTTCATCTTTGTCCCCAAGATTCCCCTTGGTAAGAGATATATTATTCTTTTGACATGCTCTATGGCTCCTTATGAACATAAAGGACAATAGGGAACTAAGAAAACATGCATATATTATTTGTATTGAGCGTGGCTATAGAAACTTTGATGATATGTTTGCAGAATGGTAAAAATTCAACTTTTTTGTACCTATTTATTTTGGCAAAAAAAAAAAAAGTAAGTGAGAAGAAATCATATGTTCTGATCACCAACCCATTGAAGTTAACTAGGAATTTTATCTCAAGTCCTACAAAAATCCCTAATCTTATTTTTATGCAACAAAACGTAAGAAATGATTGTTTTGATGAAAATGCACTGGTCCATCAACTTTGGAGGCTTGGTGTGACCAAAATATGAGAAATTTTACAAGTTTATTATTTTTTCCATGTGTAGTAGGCCTTGAACTATAACCTCATGAAAGGATTTTACAAAATGAGTGGATCTACTATGGTTTTGAAGGTTTTTTTCAAAACCCTGAAAGGACACTTTTATGTCCTGTTAGGTTACAAACCTAGTGTTAAGGAAAATGATTGGGTTTGCTAAAGTTTCTCAAGGCTCATCTAAGGCAAAAAGGGTTGTTGCTAATAAGCACAAAAGAGCCTTAGTCTTTAAGGAAAATGATTGGGTCTGCTAAAGTTTCTCAAGGCTCATCTAAGGCATACTACATGCAAGAATCCTACGAGCCACCAAGAGTATTATGATAAACTAGCAAAACGATACTATGGTCCTTTCTTTTAAAATTATGAAGCCAATCAATGAGATGGCTTATTAGTTAAATTTACCCAACCATTGAGCCTACTCAAGACTTACAAAGGAGAGCCACCAAAAGAACCAATAATGGAGGACCCACCAAAGATTGACGATCAAGAAGAGGTGTTGCAGCCTGAATCGATTCTTCGACATGAAGACAAGTTACTAAGAAATGGTAACATTATCTAATGATGTCTTGTTAAGTTTAAGAATTATTCCTTTAAAGATTCTATATGGATGCAAGGAACCCAGCTTAAGGATAATATGAACCCTGTCGATGCTTACAATGTACACTAGAGTACATTAGGAAAAGTTTGGACTCAAAAATGGGCCTTGTAAGAATTGTTGATGTGGCATAGCTTTCAAAAAGTGGGGATCGGTAAAGTTTTTTGCAAATAATATCCAAACTTGTTGTAGGTTGGATATTTAGAACCTACTCTTCAAATGCTATCTATTGATATATAGCATGCATGTATCGGACATTGCCTTCATGTAGATCTAGAAAAAGGTGATTTTAGATTACCGCAACGGTAACAAAACCTGGCTGATTGAAAAAAATGGCATAAATTTCATATAAGTCATCCAAACTTTTCGGACCTTGTCTCTTTAGAATCCATTTTTCAAGAACTTTCCAATGATAGGTCATATCATGGGGTTCTAAGCAATATTTAGAGGGGTCTACCGGGTTGCTTTCTTTTGTACAACTTTGATGATGTGGCACTCTTAAAAGGCCCAAAAATGAGTTCAAAATTTTCCTAATGAAGCAAATGAAAATGCATTTTAAATTAATAATGTTTTTGTCTGATAAGACTCATTCTCTTTCTTTTATTGTGCACAAAATTTCAGAAATATGCATGCTTAGGATAATGTTTATGTTGACGACGTCTCCCAAACACAAAGTAGAACTTCTCACTCTACTTTGGAAGTATGATATGGACTAAAGAGCAGACATGCTTGTGGCAGGTAAGTCTTCCAAGCACCAAATGGATTAGTCATCCATTCTAGAATGATGTCGTAGGGTAAAAAGGGATCCTCTATCCGCTAAGAAACATGGACTAATGACTAGGATTTATCTTAGCTACCTCATAGTCAAGGACAACTATGACTTCAAGAGGGAGTTAATGTCATAAAATATAATATCTAACTTTACCAAATGATTTTCTCATATTAAACTGATCATTTATTATGGGAAGATAAAAGGGGAACAAGAGTTAGGATATAGATATGTGCTTCTAGACCTATCTCAACAAGGGACCAAAAAGGAGAAATGTTTACATCTCAATAGGGTTCCAAAAGGAGACGGTCTACCAAAGAGCAATGTGCAATAAGTGCTTCTAGATTTATCTCAGCAAGGGACCAAGAGAGAGATGGTTACATCTCAATAGGGGTCCAAAAGAAGGTAGTCTATGAAAGAGCAATGTGCATCTAATGGATCTTAAAGACCTTAGGGTTAGCTTCATTACAGACCTCCAAAATTTAGTGGTAAAAAGTGGTTTGATCTTAGGAAAACTAGGGTTGACCTTGAGGTGGGAATCCTACCTAAGCACGAGGTGCTTGTCGGCTTTCTAACTGAAGTGCTTAGAGTGTTTGTGGGAACCTTGCCCAAGATTGAGGTGCTTCTCATATGCTTAAATGACTAAGGTTCTTGAAGTGCGCAATTCAAAAATGATGCCTCAAGATGCATAAACCGTTTTCATGCTTAACTGACTAAGACACATGTCAAAATCCTCCACATGTGGCCCTCATGATGTGCTCGAATCCTATAAGATAGGATTTAAAGGGGTCCAATAAGAATTTAGATGCATAAAAATAAACAATTAAGTTCTTTCTCTCAAAGAGGAAAAAGAGGACACGTGTTTAAATGATATAACTAAATAATAAGAGAGAGAGAGAGAGAGAGAGAGAGAGACAGAGAGAGAGGTGGACCAAGCTTTAGGTGGGGGGGGTAGACTATCCCACACACACAACACACACACATTCTGTGGAGTACAGAGTGTAAGAGCTCCATCTACTTCTCAATTCTTGTTGAAAGTTGAGAGCCTACATCAACACTCTTGGCTAAGGAATGCAGATCCAACCAAAAGCCATGCTTCAATGCTTAAGCTTGCCATCTTCTTCATCTTCATTACTATGCTATTATGGTATGCTAAGCAAGAAGAGTGCTGATAAGTGAGGAATTATTTCTTTCTCCTATGAATGATTATTGTTCCTCTTCCCTACCCTCATTCCCCGCTAGCTCTCTCCACCTTTGAAAAAGTTTGAGGCCTTGGGATTGAGGCTTGGGATAGTTAATGATTTTTTCAAAGTTTATGTTATGCTCATGATGTATGACACTTTCCATCTTCATAGCATCACCAAGGTCACAAGGAACGCAAAGATCATATTGTACCAAGTCTCTCTTGATGGGAGAGTCTATAATACAAACGCCTTTTGGAGGGGGGACCGGCTCCAAGTAAGTCTAGTCTCCAACTATTGTCATGCTCTCTAATACTCTCTCTCTTGAAAAGGTATTGTTCATGCCAAGTTAATTAAGAATTATGTTTATGTTGCTACCATCAATTAAGTTCACCCTCAAAGTAGTCTCACAAAAAATGCTCACTCTAATTCTCTTAGTTCCGCTATCCTCAAAGTTCATAGGCCATTTCCATTACACAAGACAATAAAGGTAAAGCGATTCTAGAACCTCCTAGCACCTCAAGTGATCCAAAGTAGATGAATGTGGTTGAGGTCTCTATAGCACCCACTACATCCTTTGTTTCGAAGTTTTCTCTAGGCCAAGAGATTTGGGAGAGATGACCTATGACTCGTTCTACTGGCGAGTTGTCTCAAATGAATTTGAATTTACATTTTCTTGCATGTAAAGATTGTTAGAAAGTTACCACTATAGATTATGGTTGTAGGACTTGAATACTGGACTTTTGTTGATGATCTACTTGCTGATATGACCCTGATTGATAGATTTTCTCTAATTATGTAAATGCAACAACCATGAAATATTAAATTTAGTTTGTTTTTCAATATATACTATGGAATGTTTTTTTTAAAGCATCAGCAGGTTTTTTGCCACTCAAAAGATGTCATAAAATCTAATACCTAACCAACCCAAATGTTTTTCTCATATTAAACTGATCATTTAATGTGGGTGAATAAACGGGAACAAGGGTTAGGATATAGACATGTGCTTATGGATCTATGTCAACACGGCGCCAAGGTAAAGGGTCCAAATGAGAGATAGTTTGTCAAAGATAAATGCTACCTAATGGAGCTAACCTTAGGGTTAGCTTCATTAAAGACCTCCAAAGGTTAGTGTTAAAAAGTCCTTTGATCTTAGGCAAGCCAGGGCCACTACAAGCCATGCTTCACATTAGCAACGCTCATACTGCGACGCTCAAATCTAAAAATGCTCGACGTCGCTACTACCGTCGCTATGCTCGTCGCTATGACAAGAGTAACATAGCGACGCTTATAGCGACGGACATAGCGACGCCGATAGGGATAAAAAAATAACCGAGGGCGTCCGAAAACTCAGATCTCAGATCTGAGTTTTCGGCGCGCGCTCAAGCAAGGAAGGTAACGCTCTCCCTCTCTCTCTCTCTCTTTCTTTTCCACACACACACACTCGAGGAGAGGAGGGAGAGCCAGGTATGCTCCTTCCCTCTCCTCACTCTCATGTTCCCTTCCCCTCTTTCTCTCTCCTTGTCACACACACACACACACACACACACACACACACACACAAGGAGAGGAAGGAGAGCCAGGTATGCTCCTTCCCTTTCCTCACTCTCATGGTCCCTTCCCCTCTTTCTCTCTCCCTCTCTTACACACGCACACACACACATTGTGTTTTTGAGAGAGAGAGAGAGAGAGATAGAACGAGAGAGAGAGAGAGCACAAGCATAAACAAAAAGCACACACACACATGCATACACAAAGAAAGCACACACATATTGAGAGAGGAAAAGAGAGAGAGCATGCATAAACCAAAAATGTGCACACACATGCATAATCAAAGAAAGCACACACACATGCATTGAGAGAGGAAAAGAGAGAGAGAGCATGCATAAACAAAAAAACGCTCACACACATGCATAATCAAAGAATGCACACACATTGAGAGAGGAAAAGAGAGAAAGAGAGGTTTATATATAAAACAAAGAGAGAGAGAGATAAAAGAAGAAGAAGAAGAGAGTTTTAACATCGTAGGAAAGTTTCCCAAGAGACCTTAAAGATCTAGTTGACAGGAGTTGAACTCAAGACATGTTATTCATAAGGAAAATGGCATAACCAATCTATCACACTTCGATGATAGAATAGTTATAACATTTTTCTCCTATTTTTATTGGCGTGCACACACACTCGAGAAGAAGAGAATTTAATTTAACGTCGTAGGAAACTAATTAAAGAGACCTAAAAATCTAGCCGACGAGTTGAAACCAAAACTTGTTATTCAAGAGAAAAATGGCATAACCAATCTACCACACTTGAGTGATAGAAAGGTTATACCATTTTTCTCTTTTTATTGGCATACAAACACACACAAGAAGAAGAGAGTTTGAACGCCATAGAAAACTATCCCAAAAGACGTTAAAGATTAGGGTTTTAGTAGATTTAATTACATTAAATTAGATCTAGTTTTATTTAAATTAGATTAGATTAGATTTAGGTTCATTTTTAGTTAGATTTACGTTAAATTAGATTTAGGTTTATTTACGTTAGATTTAAATTTACGTTATATTAGATTAGATTTAGGTTTATATATGTTTATTAGATTTAGGTTTATTAATTTAGGTCAAGCAGCATATGTGAGGCCATAAGATGTAGCCTATGACAGCTCGGGGGATGATCATGAAAACCACATTCCCAACAAGGCAATGTTTGAGCCCGAAATTGATGAAATGATCGAGACGATCATGGATTCAGAAAGGCTTGTCTATGATGATATAAAAAGTGAAGCCGATACCCCATTGTATAATGGAGCACGTGTGTCTAGATTGAAAGCGCTCCTGGTTCTTCTCAACATGCAGACAAAGTTTGGATGGAGTGACACTAGCGTCACAGCGCTTTCCAGGTGATCTATCTTAATAATTAGTTTACTTTAATAAAACTCTAAATGTATAATGATCTGATAGATTTTTACACAATTGTATCGTATTTTTATGTTGTGTAGATTGCTCAAAGAGCACATACTAGCAGTTGATAATGTGATGCCAGATTCTCGAGAGGAAGCAAGAAAGATTTTGCGAAACTTGGGGATGGATTATAATTCGATCCACGCTTGTCCTAATGACTGCATTCTTTTCAGAGGGGAATACATAGACATGGAGAAGTGTCCGAAATGTGATTCCGAAAGATATCGAGTAGATCTCCACGGAACAAAAATTCCGCAAAAGGTTTTGCGACATTTTCCTCTGCTTCCTCACATCAAGCATTTCTTCGAATGTAAGTCCATGGCCGCCCTAGCATCATGGCATGAGGAGAATAAATCTTTGGATGGTGTGCTACGGATTCCTGCAGATTGTGCAGCCTGGAAACATATAGATGGAACATGGATGGATTAAGCCAGGGAAGCTCGAAATTTGCGCTTAGGCCTGGCTATGGATGGCGTAAATCCATTTGGTCAAAGATCAACATCTTACAAAGTATGGCCCGTTGTCATCGTCAACTACAACATTCCCCCGTGGTTGACTACGAAGAAGGGGCACCTATGGCTAAGCTTGATTGTGCCGGGGCGATATAAAGTGAAGAATATGGATGTGTATCTTCGTCCACTATTGGAAGAGCTACAACAATTGTGGATTGGCATAGAGGTGGTGGATATGAGCCGACACACAGGTCGATGGAATGCTTTGATCAGAGGCATTCTAATGTGGACCATGCATGACTATCCGGGACTAACAGAATGCTCAGGTAATCTATTTACACTCCTTACTTAGACACTGTAAATCTTGTTTTTTCTCAAGTTGATCTATTATCATGTGTATACATGCAGGGCTTCAAACAAGCGGATACAGAGCATGTGTCACATGTGGACCTAGACTGAATGCACGTAGGGCGCCCTCACTGAAGAAGCAAATCTACGAAGGTCATCAAGCGTATCTTCCAGAGAATCATGTGTTACGCGACGGTTTTTTGGGAAGAGAGCCATCGAGGATGTCTGCACAAGCATGGTTAGAGCAGAAGGATATGTGTGATGACGGATTGCCGCCAGGGATGAAGAGACTATCTCTATGGTACGAGTTACCATACTGGCCCCGACTCATGATCAATCACTTGCTCGATCCAATGCACATATTCAAGAATGTGGGTAATCTACTATGGGACCATCTGACCCGCAAGAAAGATACTTTGGGAGCCAGAGTTGACCTTAGAAATGTGGATCGTATGGAGCAATATTGGCCTCAAACAGCGTCCGATGGATCAATAAAACTCCCTAAAGCACCATGGATTTTCACAGGAGCCCAAGAACGCAAAGTAAAAGAGACCATGCGATCTTTGCGGACCCCCACTGGCATAATGCACTCGCTCCGAACGTGTTTTACTAAAGAAGGAAAGCTTACCGGTTTGAAGTCACATGACAGGTAGAAAATGTGTCAGGTATGTTCAGAGTGCAATATATCATAGTGGGAATTGTGTAACAAATTCGTGTGTGGACTTTAATATCATTGCTACACGTGTTTTGCAGTTTATTTTACCGGTGGCCATTGAGGGATGTTTGTCTCTTGACGTCCGTAACACAATCTACAAACTTGCGAAGTTGGTACAATGGATCTCACAAAAGGAAATCAACGTAGACTCCATACCATTCGCCAAACTAAACACTGTGGAGGTTGTGTGTATGTTTGAGAAACATTTTCCTACTACCATGCTAACCATTCAGGTGCATCTTCTTGTTCACATAGTTGATGAGGTGGAAATAGCCGGCACAGTACATTCCAGATGGATGTTCTTTTTAGAATGTTTCATGAAAACGCTTAAGGGATATGTGCGTCAGAAGGCACGTCCGGAGGGTAGCATGGCAGAAGATTGGCTGGTATCAGAGTCCCTAGTGTACATTGGAGAGTGGCTAGATGGATTTGATAAATCCCGGGACACGCTATGGTGAACCATAGATGATGAGCGCATATCTGGAATTGTCACGTGCAATCTAGGTGTTGAGAAGAAGATGACGGAAGATCTAGAGGCTAAAATCAACCGATTTTGCATGCTTCACAATCTAGTCATGCAGAAGTGGATCTCACAATATGAGGATGCAAAGCAAGAGCGGAAAAGGGCAAGAATCGAGTGGAGACGGGGAAGACGACCACCGATGCACTATCCGACGGGTCTAGAGAGCCTACCAACATTCATGAGCTTAAGATGGTTGCCCAACCAATTGAAAAGCGCACAAAAATGCGGTGAAGAAGTGACTGAGGAAGAGTGGGAGTACTCTAGGGGTTGCGCAACCAAGGTAATTAAGTTTGCAATGTACGACTAGTAACTTTCTAGATGTTTGAACGGCCACTCATAATCTTTGTTGGTTGTAGCATAAGTCATACATGGCAGCATGGTGTAAAGGTCGGCATTTTAGGGTGGAACGGATCGACAAAAAACGTTTTACTCAAGATGTGGAATCATGGCAAAATTTGAACAGTCTAGTCGACGACGGTCCTCTGATGCAGATCCTGTGGTGGCGGAACTCACTTACTTCGGCACGCTACAAGAGATTTTGAGGATCGATTATAGACGATTTTTTGTCGACTTGTTCGACGTGCAATGGTTCAAGATAATCATGGAGGGTCACAACGCTATTGTGCGTAGAGGAGAGTCTGGTTTTCTTGAGGTGGATTCAACTAAAAAATGGACTGACCTAAGAGACACTTTCGTACTATTCGAGCATTGTGAACAAGTATGTATGTAAATAGTTAACGTGTGTTTTAGAACTTATGTGCTTGAAAGCTCTCATGTAAGTTATGTGGCTCTGGCAGGTGATATTTCATCCCACAAAGTCTGCATCAAACTGGTGGTACGTCATAGAGGTAGACCCTCGTAGTGCACGGACGTATGAAGGCTACCATGTGCCAGTCACAGCGGCATCAATGGAGGAGATCGGAGAAGATGCCCAGTCAGAAGCCGTGGAGGTGGTGCCAGACGAACATCAACCTGCTACCCTCTATGGGGTGCATGCAGAGGATCTACAAAATGAAACAGAGGACATCTGTTTAAACGGAGAGCTCTATATAGATATAGGAATTTATGCTGAGCTATGCGAGGATGAGAGAGAGATCTCTTAAAGCCATAAATATTGTATTTGAACAAGTGTGCTCCGTTTTGTAAATTCAGAGTTACGCACTTGCCTCTTTCATTACTCAAGTTGAATAGAAGAAAATCGCTTTCTGTTGTAGCTAGCCTTTGAACATTCCAAAGCTACAAGCACTGGAGTGTACGTTCTTGTACGATTTTCCGGCTCTTTAAGTATTTGCATCATTGCGTCATTACACCCACTTGCATTTAATAGTTGTATGATTCTCCGGATCATTAAGTATTTGTGTCATTGTATTTATCTCTCTCTCTCTCTCTCTCTCTCTCTCTATCTATCTATCTATCTATCTATCTACTTGTCCATATTTTCCACTCCATTCATTCAATATTAAGTTTAAATGTTCGTGTGTTTAATGCAGGTATATGGATGATGATGAGTTTCTTTCTTCTTTGTCACCCCAACAGAGACAGTGGTACGTGGAGTTTCATCGCTCAGGTGCACCATCACGCGTTCCTACTCCATCCGCATCTCCCTCTGTTTTTGAGTCCTCAGCGCGCTCCAAAGCTTCGATGTGGACGAGACAATCTTCACACTCGTCTAGGCACCGGCACTCTAGTGGTGGCGGTGGCGGTGGTGGTTGTTGTGGTGGTGGCGCCACCGATGCTTCGACACCGCCTCGTGCTCGACGAGGCTCTTTAACCTCCCCTTCTTTGCCCATCCCGACACCAGCCATGGCATCGCCATCAACACCAGGTTTTGCGCGGCTGAGTGCCGTTCCCGTAGCTACACACCACTAGCTACTCCTCCAAGAGTCACTCCAGTGGACACTCCTTGCTTCGGGGCTCAGACTGCAGTGGAGAAACCTGGCGTCCGTACCCCCGTTGACATGCCGCTAGAGAGCCTTGTCGAGACACCCAGGTTCACGCGTCAGCGGCGAGAGGGCTTGCCTTACTCCGTCGACTTCAGCGGCGGCATCATCTTGGATGATGACGGCAAGAAGGTGATTTCGCGCATGCACAGTCTTTGCTCTCAGGTGTTTAGACACTACATACTAAACTCCTGGAGTGAAATACCGAAAGAATTAAAAGACAGAGTCATCAGCATGCTTCATGACGAGTTTCCTGTTCCAACATGGGATGACCGCTTCAATGAAGATGTGATGAAGGTTCGAATGCGCGAATACTGCAAGCATAAGCGTTCCGAAGTGCAAAAAGCAATCAAGCATGGATGGAACAGACCAGATTGGCTGGCCAAAGAAGATTGGAAGCATGCGAAGAAAGAAGCGTGCGAGAATCCCGACAAGTGGAAGCAACAAAAGGAGGCAGCCAAAGCGCGAGTAGAGGCAGGGAGCTCGCACCACTTGGGGAGCGGCAGGTGGACATCATTTGAGGCCGATTTTGTAAGTGTTTTTGCATCTATGTTCGATAGTTTAGCGTTTATGAGATTTGAAATTCTAACATAATGGATTCTTTGTATGTTTTGATAGTGGTCGTTTACAGGACGTGATCCCTCTCCGTACGAGCGTGAGTACGCAAGCAGGAAGGGCTTAAACGCCCTTATAGAGATCATGACTTCTCGCGGCGGCATGGTTAGTATTTGGGTTTATTCTTTTCTATTTATTGTATTGTTTTATAAACGTCGCTCGCTATATGTTTAATTATACTTACAAAAAGCTATCTTATTGTTTTTTTTTGCAGAATTCGACAGATACGCCGCTTGGACGCGATGAGATGTCTGATTAGACGGTGTCAGTTTAGCCATAGCTAGATAGAATTAGTTTCTTTTTGTCCTAGCTTATGTATCATGAGACCATGTAACTATGTTATTTTGAAAACCGTGTATATTTCTTAAATAATGACAATGGTTTGTATCTATTACATTTGCAATGATTAACAATCAAGTAATTTTGCTGCTGTGTACAATTCTCATTTATTTACTTCCATCAATTCACGCTTGTCATTTCTGTATCTTTATTTTGCAAACAATACATACTATGGATGATGGAGTTAATGATTATATTGTCTTGTGGCTGACTATTTTGGGTCTATATTTATGTTTGTATTTTTTTCAAAGGTAAATTGACAAATGAAACATTCAATATGGTTGATGGTTCAATGCCCTGCCACCAAAGTTTTTTAATCACGGGCATCGCTATGGCCGTCGCTAAACTGTGCACTGCAGCGTCTCTATAAACGTCGGTATTTACGGCCTTGCATAGTCGTTATAAACCCAATGTATTTCCGTCACTATAAACGTCACAAGAGTACACAACCTCTTGTAGTGGGCTGTGCATGAGGTGAGAACCCGGCCCAAGCTTGAGATGCTTGTCCTGCTTGCTGACTAAGGTGCTTGAGGTGCTTAAGGTGCTAAGTGACTAAGGTGCTAAGGTGATCCATGACTAAGGTGCTTGAGGTGCTTAAGGTGCTAAGTGACTAAGTTGCAAAGGTGATCCATGACTAAGGTGCTTGAGGGTCTTGAGGTGTTCTAGAAAGTCAAACACATATGTACTCATGAGGGGGTGAGCCCTCATTGTAGGAGCATAAGAAAGAACACACACACCCTCACACAAGGCAAGCTTGGTCTAAAGAAGCAAGTAGAACACTTGTCAAGTTCCTCTTCATGTTCCCCTCATGGTGTGACTAAAGTCTATTCTTTGGCCTCTCAAGGGGTCCAATGATAATTTAGGTAATTAAATTAATTGATTATGCATTCATCAAGTCCTCTCTCTTAAAGGGGAAAGGGGGACACTTGTCCCAAGACTAGAATTGTTGCTTGATAGGCACCCTACATGTGATTGGCTAGGCTTGTAGGGTTCAATCATCTTCTAGCATGAGCTACCGGGGGGGGGGTTGACCAAGGAAGCTAGGTGCTAGCTTGGGAGGTATGCTCTCTCTCTCTCTCTCTCTCTCTCTCTCTCTCTCTCATTATATGAAGTGCAAAGTGCAAGAGCTCCATCTCCTTCTCCTAGATTGTTGAGAAGTTGAGAGTCTACACCAACACTCTAATTGGCTATGCAATGCAAATCCAACCGAGAGCCATACTTCAATGCTTAAGCTTTCCATCTTCTTCATCTTCATTGCTGTGCTATTATGCTATGCTAAGCAAGAAGAGTGATTATAAGTGAGGAGCTATTTCTTTTTCCTATGAATATTTCTTCTTCCTCTTCCATACCCTCATTCCCCGCTAGCTCTCTCCATATTTCAAGGTGTTTGAGTCCTTGGGACTGAGGCCAGGGATGGTTAATTCTTTTTACAAAGATTATGTTATGTTCGTGATGCATGGAGCTTTCCATCCTCATTGCATCACCTAGGTCACAAGGAGCACAAAGACTGTATTGTACCAAGTCTTTCTTGATGTAAAAATCTATAATACAAAAGCCTATTGGAGGCAGGACCGGATCCACATAAATCCGGTTCTGGACTGTTGTGAAGTTCCCTCTATGCTCTCAAAGTAGTCTCACAAAAGTGCTCACTCTAATTATCTTAATTCCATTATTCTCAAAGTTCATATGCCATTTCCCGTACATTGGTATCAGATCTATTGGTTTCTCTTTTCTTGCTTAGGAAGAAAGGTCCTTAAGTTATCCCTGAAAGGTTGGACATGTTCATTGCAATAGGGTAAGTGGGACAGGGATCTATTATCTTGGTTGGGAAGGACTTAGTTTGAGGTACACCGTTGGGAACTATAGTCTTAATAATGGAGCCTCTTGGGGCTTGCGTTTGGCTTAACCATTATTGAGCTACAAGAAAGATCAAGATGAATCATAATCAATCGAGCAATGTTAGACCCTCTCCACTAGTCTTTGCAATCAACGGCGTCTAAACCACGGGTGTGGCTGCTTGAGAACCAATTTTCAAAGGTAAAGAAAAGTAGCAACTAGGGTTTTTGAGGGTACCAAAGTACAAAGTAATCTATACATAAGTATAATTAGCATGACTGATTATAACCAAGACAGTAGAATGAACATTGATAAATTTGATTTTGCACATGAAGGTGCTAATGAAGATGCCCCCATGTTTGTTAATTACCTTGTTACTAGGTTGCAACAAGCTATGGGAAACCCTGCTTTGCAAGCCAAAGTTACTCAAAAACTTTGTGCCTATGGGATTTTCCTTCCTCTCCAAGAGGAGCGAGAGCTTAGCAGGCCTCTTGATGAGACTCCCAAAAGAAGACACTCTCCCATAAAAGATGAGGAATCCAAAGAACAAGAAATAATCAAATCCCTAAGATCCTTTGAAGATGTGGCTCCATAAAGATGGTGCACTAGATGGTCACCAACTCCTCCCAAGAGGAAACGGTCAACCCATAGTACTTATGCTTGTCACTCCAAAAGGGAAGAGAGGAAACAAAGGAAGAAAAAGGCAAGAGAGAGGCCACCTACTTCTCCTTCTTCTTCACCTTCCTCACAGAGGATTCACTAGTAGTAATAGGGGTACACCACCTGCGTGCAACAAATTTGCCTTTTTAACCCCTACTTACGGGCCCCTCCTATGTAAACTCTATCCATTTGGTCTTAGAAAACCCCCCTATTGTACACTCACGTGATACTATACCGTAACCCTTAGTGAATACCCTGTGACCCTCCTCCTCTTGCGATGAAAGAAATAGCTATTCTCCTAGAGATTACAAGAGGAGAGGACATCATAAATCTTACCCTGTATGATGGAAAAGGTCACAAAAGATCAAGAAGTGAAAAGAGGGAGGAAAGGTATCTCTTTTCTCACCTATGATGGAACCTTTGGTGCTGTTGACAACGTATTGACCTTCATCCAATAATTTGATGCAACCTTTGGAGAGGAGGGCTTCATAGAGTCCTTTAAGCTACATCACCTAGCTATGCACTTCTAAAATTTCTTGTCAATTGTGGGCTAGCCTTCATGGCAATGACCAGTCCCCAAAGACATGGAAAACTCTATAATTTTCCAACGTGAAGAAATTCCTTGCAAGCGATGCAATGAACAAAGTGATTACCGAATGATGGAGCTTGAAGGTCCTCTTCGATGAGTCTATGCACAAATATGTGGACAAGTTTTAAGATTTACATCTAAAGGCTGCTGTTTTTCAAAAGATAGACTTCACCAAGAAAAAGCAACAATTCCATACGATACTACCTGAAGAGATGGCTGAGTAGGTCAACTCCCAACGGCCTGGTTCTATCCCCAGATTAATCCACCACACTATGGTTGCTTTGCGCATCAATTTCCAACAAGGGGCTAGAAGGAATGCCAAGCTCAAGGAAAGCAAAGACAAAAGTGATACAAAGGGAGAAAGAAATGCCCAAAATTCTCCCCAAGGCAATTCCAACAACAACAACAACAATCGGTCCAAGGAGAAGGGAGTTTACAAAGATCAAAATAAAATCTCTCCTGAAGAGCTTGAAGATCTTTGTAAGGACCACAAAGTTTTCAAGTGTGGGGATTAAGGACATGGCTATTGTTCTTGCCCCAAGAGAAATTCCCAGAATTCACTCCTAGAGCTTCCACGAACAAAGCTCCAAAAGCAGATTCTCATTGCAAAGGATCACCTTTCTCCTATTCTGGTGGGAAAGGTAAGGGAGCATGATGTGTCATAAAAACTAATATCTAATACTCTCAAATGATTTTCTCGTGTTAAACTGATCATTGAATATGGGGAAGTACCAGGGGAGTAAAAGCTAGAATATTGGTAAGGCTGCCAGACCGATCTCTGTCAGGGATCCAAAGGAGGGAAAATAGAGATCCAAAGGGGGATAGCCTATAGAAGAGCAATGTGCTTCAGTGGAGCTTAAAATACCTAAGGTTCAACTCCATTAAGACTTTCATAGTCTAAGATTCTAAAAATTAAATCTTGTATCCAATGGCCAAAGCAAGGGGAAATTGGATGGTCAGGGGAAGACTAAAACATATTCCCACATCCCTAGGAAGGAGGGGACGAGCCCATATTGTAGAAAATGAGAGAGAAACACACACACACACACACACACACTCCAAGGATCCCCCTTTACATAAAGGGAATACTGGACACATGTCAAGCTTCCTAGGCCAGTTGCCTCCAACCTCCCCTCAAATCCTATTAGATGGCCATAGAGGTGGACCAATGAGAATTAGGCTTACCGATTTAAAAAATCTTGATAAAAGAACTAATAGAAATTACGCTCCCAAGAAGACTATTGGACAGTCTAACAAGGGGTCCAATGAGTATCCAGCAGTCCAATGGCTTGTCTGATTCCTATGAGTCTTACCAAGCACCGAGCAAACTTTATCGAGCAAACACAAAAACCAAGTGATATCCATGAGAGAGAGAGAGAGAGAGAGAGAGAGAGAGAGAGAGAGAGAGAGAGAGAGCATAGGAGAAGGAATTATTTGTTGCCATTTTCAAGTCATGAGTATCATGTTAGTGAACATTAACATCATTTTTGAACAACAAATTAATTATAACATGTGATTTCATTAAGTACACAACATCCTTTCAAGATGCTAGTTAGTGTATCAACAGACTACAAGGGTGCATCTACCTCCAAGGGATGATTGTTCCAAATCCAAACTTGGGAGGTTAGCTACATATATTTTTTTAAGGTTTTATCCTTGAGCTAGGGTACAGGTGGACCGAGGCAATTGAATAATAAACGGAAGCTCCAGTGAAGCTGCAAATAGTGGACATAGAGATATATTTGTAATTGGGATTACCATGTTACCATTAAGAATAGACACCTATTCTCACTTATAATTCATCAAGGATTATGGGCTAGAAAAAAATCCCTAAGAGTTGGTGTCACTAGAGACATATGTATCAGATTTTACAAGTATATAGTAGATATTCCTCACATCTAACTGCTTTGCCACCTCTAAGGTTCTTTACCCTTTTCACCTCTATGTGATGACCATAATTTCTAACATAGCAGAAGCCAAAGACCTCCTACTTGGAAATTTTAAGGGCATGGATATTTCTTTATGGACAATATGGAGATGAATTATTCTTTGGTACATTTGGATTTCCAAGAATGCTGCATTGTTTAATTCCCCCTCCATTCCTCCTCATATTCTCCTTATGGAGCTAAGAAAATGTTCAAACACCCTCTGCACATAAATTAAAGAACCGAAACTCTCTTCTATGGAAATTTTAGTTTTGCAAAAATCCTTCAAATGGTCCCAGTGGAGGAAAAAGATTCCTTTGTTCTATAAAGCTACTCTAGTCTTAGAATGAGACATGTTCTATACATGATTTAGTTTTTTGCTTCTGGGGTGATACATGTTGGTCATGCAATATTTTTAATTTGTCTGCATCAATTCAAAGTTCTACTTTCTTCAACAACAAAAAAGTATTTAGTTCCACCCGTGGCCCCATAGCCTTTTCCCTTTATCCACAAGATTGAGCCTAGCTTAGTCTAGTTGTCCTGCAACATTAATGCGGTGTCCACTTTTACACTTGGAGAAACTCCTAACCTTGCCTACCTTCAACAGTTTCTACTTTGTCGCTAAGCCAAATATTTGCTACTCAAGTCCCATTCAATAGCTCACACCATATTTGCATCCCTTAACAAAAAAAAAGTTTAAATCACCTAGTGTAGCACTACTCAACTAGCTTCAACTCAAGCCTGTCTTGTAGCTTTCTTCGGCAAAGGAGTGAGCCTCTACTTGCAGCCCTATCTCTTCACAAATTTTTGCTGCCCTCTTTGCACAATCAGTGCCCACTACGCTAGCCTAAAGCAGCCTTAATATTCTCCTTAACCTTGTGTGCGGACCCCTGATGGCTTCTTTTATTGTTTTCATCTACTCAAACAGTGCCATCATCACCCCCATTTGCCCATGATGTTCCAGGTAGACACGTGTAGAAGTTGACTTTAAATTTAAGCTATTTTTTAAGGACACCAAAAATTTCTACATTTCGGACAGTCTCCCAATTAATTATTCCGCGTCAGTGCGGAAGCCATTAGGATAGAGTCACAAGTTTCCCAAAGCAAAATGACATGCTGTATTAATGGGAATCTTCAGATATTTTTTTTTATAGGGAACCAGGTATGTGGGTGCAAGATGCCTGTGCACGTGCTCGAGAGGCAGTGGAGAAATGGGGATGAAGTGATGGGATGTGGGGAGGAAATCCCGTGTTCTGTAGAGGATTGGGATTTAAGGATATCTGCAAGAAATCAAAAGCAAGCTGAGGATCACTGTGTGAAGTTGAGTGTTGTGGGGGGGGGGGGAAGAGAGAGAGAGAGAGAGAGAGAGAGAGAGAGAGAGAGAGAGAGAGAGAGAGAGCCCATGAATTTGGAAGGGAGATGCATCACACAAGGGCAATGCCTTCTGCCCACGCTTGAGCTCTCATTCACTTAGCTTGAAGCAGCTCCATCGCGCAGCAGTGTGGCTGAGAGAAAGCCAAGGGGATGGGCTGGGATGATGGGGAGAGGCATCATCCTGCAGAGCCACAAGGTGGAGGACTATGTCTCACAATGGAGAGTAGGGTAGCGAGAGAGATGGGGTTGGGAGAGGGGGAGATAATGACATTTCCAATTGGGACACGGCCCTTAAGCATTACGCATCGGCACGGAAGGTATTACGATAGGTTCCAACTTGTCATCCCACAATTTTAATGATTAATCTTATCTATTTAGTGGTGTGAGCCTTCCACCTACGCCCAACTCCCCTCGTTGACATGGTTGGTGATGCAAGAGTAAACGCTCACCATTTGCATGATCAATGCAGGAGGTCTCATCGATGGATCACACCTCTGTGAGAATCTCATGTCGGAGACGGAGCACACAATACTTGCGATTGTCAAAAAGCTTGCAAATCTTGCAGTGCGTCTGCAAACTTTAAGTAAAAACCCTTTTTGATTTTTATCAAGTGTCCGTGGAGAGCATATTCTGTGTATGAGAGAGAGTGAGAGTTTATCTTGACGCTACGCGCACACTGGTGGTCACAATCAAGTGCGGAGAATTGCAGTGTGCTGCCCCCGGAGAGAGCTACACGCCAACACCTACATTGCACATGTACGGCCCGGCTTTGCGAGATTGACCCACAAGCTATTTCTAGTGATTCGGTGAGCATATGGTGTCTGTTTTTTCATTTCAACATATCCACGCGTTCGCAATGAGTAGAGATACACATTAGGAACTTTAGTTTTTAGAAACGACAACTTGCAAAAGCCTGTCAGACATCCTACGTGATTTTGCAGCGGGTGCTTTTGGGTAGGGTTTTGGGTCTATGGACCTTAGGGAGAGCGGTCTATTGGTGTTAATAGGATTTCCCTCAAGTTTCTCTGTGTTTTGAGAACGTCTGATGGGTATTTGGCTCTTGGAAGCGTTGTAAGAAATCTCCTCCTTTGTACTTTTGAAGGCTGTAACTTAGACATTGGGTAGAGACCTCTGTAGGAAGTAGTCAATAGTCAGTCGAGTGTAGGTTGACACTCTATGCTTGCTTCTGTCCGCGTGCGGATCGAGCTTCGTCCTTAGCTGATGAATCTTGTTAGGTGAGTTCTCACTGTGCTAACGTCCGTCGCGGCGTATCCGCCAACATCTTCTTTGTCATCCAGAGAATTTGTGGATGCCTCAGCTGTTTCTTGCTGTGTGGAAGTAGAAGGTGTTGGTTTTTTTCATGTTCCTGCATTTTCTCAAACTTTGTGGTCTCTTCTGGTGCAGGAATCACTTCCTTTTCTGGCTCAGGTTCTTTCTCTTGTTGCTGCTCTTGTGTAGCAGTAGCCTCTTGTGCAGATTCATCTACCTTTTAATGTTCAGGCTCGCATAGCTTTGGCTGCTTCCTCTTGCTCAAGCTCAGCTTCTTTTGATTCAAATTCTGTCTCCTTGGTGGTGTCTTTACCTGCAAGTGATGGTGGTGGGCTTGTCATAGGATGGTTCTATTGTTCTGTAGGCGATGAAGTGGGTCAGGGAGCCCCTTTACCTTAGTCATGTACTTCTTCCCTTGCCGTTTTCTCAGGTTTTCTCTGTTCCTCCACCTCTTTTGCTTTCCTTTCCTTTCCTTGGGCTTCTTTCAGCTTGAGGGCTTCTACTTCTTGGTATATTTTTTCCAAAGACTATGTTGGATCTTCAGCTTCTTTTCTTGTGTGATGCTTTGTCCTTGGGCCCTTAGGTCTACTAGGCACCCATTTTTCTCGGTCCTTCCCTTGTGCTTATCAGCTGCATTAGTAGGCATGTTTTTCTCTTTCAAAACGAGCTTGCTTTTGCATTGGCACTTCTTGGTGGGCGGTCACAGCTTTTCTCTTCATCTCCTCTCTTCTTGCCCTCTTTTCCTCATTATCAGAGCTCTCATTGCTGTGCCTTTCCGGCGAGCTTTCAGCCAATACTTCATCTGATTTATAAGATCTTTTGGTTGACCTTGTAGATCTGCTACCAATATCCATGTGTCTTGGTCTGGGGCAGGTTGTCGACCATGCCGATGGCATGGTGCGCAATCCTTGTCAAGACTTCTGGTGCACTCAAGTAAGTGATCTTCCCTTCTTTCTTTGTGCCCTTCAAAGTGGTCAGGACGTACTAGGCGTGGTCCACCGGTTTCGTGGTGGTTGACTTGAGAACTTGTGTGAAAGTGGTGGCAACCACGTGATTTGGCATGGTGTACCTTGGTGGCCTTTTAGCCAAGAATTGGAAGTGTTGATGGTATAACCTGGCTAGTTATTCCACTTGCTTGTGAATTAAATCGGCAAAAGTGGCTGTAGCGGTTTCTTTGGTGAATGTACCTGCCGTTTTCCTGTCCCTTGCTCTCATGGTCATTCCTTTTGTGGGCAGTCTGAGTGCCTCTGCCAATATTTCTTTAGTTATTACCACTTCGACCTTATTTCCCTGCGTGTCAAATATTTGGGCAGTTCCATCTTCTTTAATAGTGGACAAAAGCTCGTAAGCTTTTTGAAAATCCACACCGCACGGTTCTTGTTCATAAAAGTCTCTGGGTCCTAGCCTGCGTTTGGCTTCTTTGGTCTCAGGCTTCATGGAAATATCATATAATTCCTTAGGTAGGATTTGCAACTCGACCTAATGTTCATCCTCACTCTTGAATCTGGCGGTGAAGACTGTGGTGTGATGCTCTTCTAGCTGTTCTTTGAAGATATATACTGCCTTGGCGACTTTGACTGAATATGGATCCAATTGATATACAAACAGTTCCTGTAATTTTTCCTTCTGGTTGATCTTTTTCTTGGCGCTCTCTGTTGCTTGCATGAATCCTGTTCAGTGAATAGATTATCAAAGTAAGCAGATTTGTCAAAATTTTCTCTAAAATGTCCTTTAGTCTCAATTTTGGTCCAATTTGCTTCAAATCAATTTTTGAACAAGAATAGATGCATAAAAACATGCAAGGAAGAAAACTGTCAAGTGAAAACAAATTTTTGCAACCAAAGTAAATAATCACGATTATTTATAGCTGAGTATTTTTTTCAGTTTTTTGCAAACTTGGCTTCATAGGCTTGAAGTATATACAAAATACATACTCTGAGTGAAATATGGACTCATTTGGATGCATAGGGTGAAAATGGGAGCAGATTTTGGCTTTAGGTCTCTGGAACAATAGATCTAAAGGGAATTTGAAATTTTCAGCTCCAAATTGGTTCAAATTTGGCTAGTGGGCTTAACACATCATGTACTTTGGATGTATGATGGCAAAATATCAAAACTCCCACATCATGTACTTTGGATGTATGATGTATGAAAATGGGAACAGATTTTGGCTTTAGGTCTCTGGAATAGTAGATCTAAAGGGAATTTGAAATTTTGAGCTCCAAATTGGTTCAAATTTGGCTGGTGGGCTTAACACATCATGTACTTTGGATGTATGATGGCAAAATATCAAAACTCCCCCTATTTGGCTAGTAAGTAAATAATCGTGATTATTAACTTTTCCACCAAAATCAACATTTTTTGGTACAAATTGGTTCTAGACATTGTATAGACCCTGTGTATGAGATATGAGGTGATTTGGATCAAGAAATATTATCCATAACCCAAAATTTGTCTTGCAAAGACATCTTTGCATTTTCAGGCAATTTTCCAAGTTATAGGTGCCCATTTTGGCTCATACTTGATTTTTGGCATGTAATAGGTGTGTACACATTATATGTGAGGCGATGTGATAATTTCCAAGCAAATAGTGCAAAAGTAAATAATCGTGATTATTTACCACAACAATAAATTTTTGCAAAACTTACAACTTTTGACCTAGACACATTCTTTACACCTAAAACAAGTCCTAAATTGAATTTGGTCAAGTTTAATAATGCCGGCATTACTTTGTGCTTTGTCGACTCTCAAATGACCGATTGTTGTGACTATACTGCCTGTTGTGTTCGTCAGTCAACTTTGAGGCTTTCGACTTGTCCGCAATAGTTGTGAAGCAACTCATCCAATTCTGGCTCATTTGGAGTTAGCTTGACCCCGTATGTCGAGTTTGACGCTTTGTAGCTTTCGAGCTGTTTTCTACTTTTTGAGGGCTTTTCTTGATTGATTTCATCAAACCAATCATATACATTGTATAGAAACCTCGTAGGCAAGCTATCTGTGGAGTCAGATCGGAATTCTGGCATTTGTCAAAAACCTAGATTTTCTAATGGGGACCCCCTCAACCCCTACCGAATGGTCAACTAATGGTATACAAAGGTTCTATTATCTTAGGGCATGCTACGGTTCAAATCTTATCTGATTTGGTCGAGCTAACAGGCTGCTATGGTCAGTTTTTGGTCGTAGGTCTTCGTGCACTACTCGGTTTCTAGGGTTTTTTCTAGGGGTTTAGAGTAGCTACTAGCCATACAAAATGGATCATTGACGAGTAAAGAACTTATCCCTCATGTCTTGTGTGGGACGACACTGAAAACGGGCAACTGTGGACTCCGGAAAAGACGCGCGAAAGAGGTTGAAAGCTCTCTCTGCAAAGGCTGCAAGTGGAAGTGAGGTGGTTTTAGCCTATCTTGGATATCTATACCCGGACTTCCCAAACCAAGTTTCCCCAAATTCTTCCGTTAGTCCTACTAGGCCGTGAAATCTATGTTAGACTCAAAGAGTTCCTTGATCGGATTCCTATAGCTTATTCTACAAGAATTTTGCAAAAGTAGGCATGGCCGCCTAATTTAGGCTTCCCACTTCCATCTTCTGATTTCATTGAAAATTTTTATGCTTGTTCGTCTTGTTTTTGTGATCACCATTATGTCTTTTGTTTTTCCATCTGAGTTTCCTTGCTATTTATTATTAATTTTTGACCTACTTAAAAAATTCAAATAAAATAGCAAAATGCTCTAAAAAAACTAATGTGAAAATAGAATAATTAAGAAAATCCATTGAGAAACACAGCTTATTGTCTTTTGTTGGAGTTTTCTATTTTTAAGTCTCATAATCAATAAAATGATAAAAAATATCCAAAAAGGACTAATTTTTTGATGATTTTCTGATAGTATATACACTATTTACACTCATCGAGAATGTATTATCAGTGATATTTTTGTTGATGATGAATTATAAAGGTATTATTACGTATTTTGCAAAAAATCACACGTTAACGTTGAACTTTTTTCTCCCTCTTCAAACATTGCCCTTAATTACTTAGTACTTAGTGCCCTTCCACCCCTCCTAGATGGCATACTCCGAGACGGCTGTGTGCATGGGTGGAGCAATCGTGTCTATGCATAGCCGTGGTTGGCTCTACCATGCTTTGAAGATCAATGCAATTCAAACCACTATGATGTGCAAGAGCTGGGTCTTGAGTAATTAACTGAAGGGTTTCTGATGTCGAGGTTTGCTGTTGATGTCTTCCAAAGAACAAATCTTGTAGCTCGTGTGCTCTTTGTTTGATTGTACCATCAGGACGCTTCAGCACACTGATTGATTAAGCTGTTGGTAACACTTTTGACTGTTATCGAGCTTTTACTCTCCATTGGTGGCTTGATTTGCTTGTTGCTGTATGGTGTGGTGGAGTCTTTTGAGACTTTACTCGCCATTGCTTGATTGGTTTTACGGTTTGTGGAGAAGATAAGTGCGCCTTTTTCTTCCAAACCAATTTCATGTTAGGTTCCTCGCTCGGGGATGCTTGTCTCTGTGTTTTAACTCTTAGAACCTTCTTTTGTTTTGTCAGTGAAGTTTTAGGCACCCAGATTGGGCTTATCCTTAAGCTGTGCTTTTGGTACCCAAATTTGCCTGACTCCTTGCATGCTACTTGTAGCATTTTCTTATGGAGGGGATGGAGAAGATTGACTACCTTGTGGTTTGGTCTGTTGATTGCTTCTTTTCCATTCCTCCTTGCTTGGTGCAATTGAAACAATGAGTTGCCCGCCTTTAGGGGATAGCTTTAGCTGATTCGTATCCCAATCTGGTACTGCTTTGTATGTTTGCATCCAGAGAATTACAAGTATCATCATCTCATTCATGTATTCATCTGCTAAGCACACAAATTGATGAGGGCATGAACATCCATGTACTATCACGTTCAAGTTGACTACTCCCAATGTTGGGGTTGGGTTCTTGTTGCATCCTTTGATTGTGGCTATTATTGCTGTCAATGCTTGACTTATTGCCTTCTTGTGCATGGAATAACTTACTGCATTTACTCTAGCTCTTGTGTTGACCAAAGCATTGGTGCTATGATTGTTGAGCTGTACTTTGATACGCAGGTCCATTCCCTCTAACCAGTCATCATCTGCTAAACCTAAATCTTTAGGTAATTCCCTTTGTCGGTCCTCTATTTCCAGAGTGTTGATGTGAATCGGTATCTATTGATTCTTGAGAGTAGCTTTCATTTTGAGTACCCGAAGCTAAGCTTCCTCTTGGGTTTCATCAATAACCTGCTGTCATTTAATCTTCCTTTGCTTGGCTGCATGCATTCTTTATAGCACTTCATTGGTTAGCGGAAAATCATATTTCTTTAAACGACATCCACTAATCCAATTAGCCATTGGTTCACCATCTAGGGTGGACAATTTTACATCTCCACTTGGAGATAAATATTCAATGATAAACGGTCCGTTTCCCTTTTTCTTAAACTTGGGAATGTGTTGCTTAAGGGAATAGACTAAAACTAAGTCCCCTTTCTTGAGATTTTTGTGATTAAGTGGGAATCAAAAAACTATTTTTGTTTCCGCTTTTGTGCATAGATGTGAGCTACAGTAGTTAGTCTTTGCTCATCTAGCTTTTCCAAATCTTCAAGTTTTTTTGACAATTCATGTCCAGTCCACTCAAGATTCTGTGCTATCCTTAATTTCGGCAATAGAAATTCTATTGGTAGTATGGTATAAAGTCCATAAACAAGGTTAAAGGGTGTAGCATTTAAATTTGTTTTGAATGAAACTCGATAAGCCTATAGAGTAGCATGGAGATTCATTTCCTAGTATGTCCTTCCTGAACTAACTACTTTAGTCAGCACTGCACTAAGAGTTTTATTCATATGCTCAGCTTGTCCGTTTGCTTGTGGGTGATAGGGAGCTCATTTGTTTTGGATGATTATAAACTCATTAAGAAAATATTTGTTTACCTTATTGAGAAAATGAGTTTCCCGATCACTAATAGTTTCTATTGGTATTCCATATCTTGTGAATACATACTCATATAAGAATGCAACAGTGATTCTGGCATCATTCTTTTGAGTTGCTTTAGCCTCGGCCCACTTGGTCAAATAGTCCGTAGCTACAATGATATATTGAGCTTGGGTTCTATAAGCAAGTGGTTGTATTGGTCCAACAAAATCTATACCCCATTTTGCAAAAGCTCTAGCCCTCATCATTGGTCTTAAGGGCATGCTATCTACGCGTGTTGGCATTTTTGCTCGTTGACAAGCATCACACCTTCAAACATATTCTTTAGCATCTGCAAAAAGTGTTGGCCACCATATGGCTGCCATTAAGATTTCTCTCGTGGTGGTTTCACTAGAAAAGTGACCTCCAACCAATCCAACACGTTCTTGTTCTATAATAGGAATATACTCATCTTCATTTGCACAAAGATGAAAATGTTGATCCTTACCTCTCCGATATAATTGGTTCCCAATAAGAGCATAGTCTCTTGCTTCAGTTTCAATTGCTCTTTGACGGCGCTTACTCATATCCTCAGGGAAATGTTCAGCTTGATAAGTAAGTAACTAGATAGTTACTCCACTTAGGAACATGTGAAATTTGAAACAATGTTCCATGAGGTATGGGTGTTTGTTTTTGACATTGAGGGCAATCCTTACAAAAGATCGAACATTGCTCCTCATAGTTGGCCAAAATACTCCAAGTCTCAAGATTCGTTGCATAGTTTGGTCTTCCACAAAGTGAAGTCCTACTATGGTAACATGTGCTTGACTAAGGTATTTTTGTTTTTCTTCAGGATTAATGCATAAGAGCAATATCCCGTCTCGATTTCTTTTGTTTAGTCTTACCAGCTAGTAATTGATGCATAGATGATTGCTCGATTAATCTAATCATGATAAGAAGTGGTATTTGTGAATCCACTTGAGCTATTTTCATCAATGACACAATTTTTCCCGACCATCAAGGTATCATTTCCACGGAAAACAAGTAGGAATCTGGTAGATCATCGTCTACCCGTTTAGGTGATTCTCCTGAAACAATCCTTGGCAAATGATCTGCTCGTTGATGTGTAGTGCCCTTTTTTACAACCACAGTGAAATCAAATTCCATAAGAATGATCAACCATCTCACTATTCTTCTTGTGTTGCATGGCTTGTTGACCAAATACAACGAAGCTTGGTGGTCCACAAAGAACACAAACTTGTTGGCTAATAGGTAATGTCTATACTTTTTAACAACATAGATCATTCCTAATCCTTCCCTTTTGGTGGTGGTGTAATTCTTTTTCGCTCGCCATGTTCAACTGTTGGCTAGCATAAGAAATAGGAAAGTCAATTTTCCCGTCTCCCCGTTGAGCTAGTATACAACCAGCAGCAAAATTGGAAGCATCTACATGTATGTGGAATATCTTATTCCAATCAGGTGCTTTCAATATTGGAGCTGAGGTGAGAGCTTGCTTAAGCTTCATGAAGGATTATTAACATGCCTCGGTCCATTCAAAGTGTGTAATCATGCTATACATGGGTTTTGCAGTTATAGCGTACATGTAGATGAACCGCCGGTAATATCCACAATGCCCCATGAAGGCTTGTACCCCCTTGACTATTGTTGGTCTAGGCAAATCAGCAATGACATGAATCTTCTCAATATCTGTAGCTATGCCATTTTTAGACACTATATGTCAAAGAATTTTTCCTTGTCTACCCATGAATGTGCACTTTTCAGGATTTAAGCAAGTCCTATAAAGTCTACATTTTTCAAATACCTTTTTGAGGTGTTCAAAATGATTCAGGCTAGATTGATGAATGTAAGCACACATCATCCATATATACTTCTAAGAATTTCCTAAGATATTCTTTGAAAGCATGACCCATCAACCTTTGAAATGTGGCTGGAGCATTAGTAAACCTAAACGGCATAACCTGATAGGCAAATATACCCCATTTTGTTGCAAAAGCAGTTTTATGCTGATCTTTTGGGTCAACCAAAAGTTGGTTGTATCCCAAAAATCCATCTAAGAAGCTGCAAGCTTCTTTTCTTGAAACTCGTTCTAAAACATGCTCAGTTATCGGAAGAGGAAAGTTGTCTCTAATGGTAGCTACATTCACCTTTTTGAGATTAACACACACTCGTAATTTTCCATTCTTCTGGGGTACTACCACAATTGGAGACACCCAATCTATGTGTTAAATATCGTAAATGAATTGGCTTCCTTTAGTTTTTCAATCTCTTCTTTTATATTCCTGGAAAATGTTTCATTATACGTTTATGGCCTTTGTCTACTTGATTTTGCATCATCTCTCATGGGTATGGTAAGTTGACAGATTTTTGGATCAACACCCTTGAGATCCTTGTAAGACCAAGCGAAGATATATTGGTATTTTTTTAACAAGCTCAGCAAGAACTCTTCTTCTTCTTCTGTTAGGTCATTCGTAATGTAAGCATGTCTAGGATATTCTCTTGGTTCAGCCCAAGTCTATCTTTTTAGCATTCTCATGCCCTTCGTAAGACTTGCCCTGTTTCCATAGTTCCCTAACAGGTTGTTTGACTATGATTTTTTGACCTTGGAGATTATACTTTTGTAATGGGATGGAACACTCATTACATCCCTACCATCCTCTTCCATGGTCTCCATTTTGGTCGTGTATATCTCCTTTAGAGCTTTTTTCAACTCTTGATATTTTTTTTCCGCTCGACTCAAGTCATGAGTGGTTTTTTATCTTGTGGGTTTGCTTGAGTATCCTTCCTTGTTTTTCACAATGTTTGAGACATTTCTGAATTTTTGTTTGAAGGATATCTGCCAGTGATTTTGTCCTTGACACAATCATTTGCATCTATCTGTATCAGGAATTGTGTTCTACTGGTGGAGACTGATGGCATAGGTTTTGTTTTCACGTTTTTGGTATCTCTCTTTCATCTACCATTTTTGTCTTCTCGATTTTTGGTTTGGAAAGTCAAAACACATTTCCTCCCCTCCTTTTAACAGTAGCTTAGCCCTCACATGTTCTTTTTTCTGACCCGGAACCTTCTGAGGTAGCTGAGTGTTCATCTAACTCATGAATTGCATCGTAGTAGAGGTCTGAAAAGACTTGTTGAGCTTTCATTAAGTCCATGGGTTCCTCATCTTCGTATTCAATGTTGAGATTGAAATAATTTAGATGGGAACTATGTCGTAGCCATCCTCATTGCAAACTTGATTAGGCATAGACATATTCACACATACATCCATTTTCACTAAAATTTGAGGCCACTCAAATGGCTCAAACAAATGCTCTGGAAAGGGTTCACGTACATAGGCTTTGTCTGTGCAGTCTCTTTCTAGGATACAGTCTTTTCGTTTTAAACTTCCATTTTCTGAAGCTTCACACATCCAAATAGGAGTGTCTTTGTTTAACCAGGATGGAAGCTTAGTTTCAGCCAAAGAGACTGAATCAAACTCTTGTATGGGTGTTTTCAAGACATCTCTATAAGGGTGATCTTTTAGATTTACGCTTGTTATAGATCCCACTTGCTTCAAGTACATATAATTGTTTTCCCAATCTTGGATAAGCTGTACTTGTCACATGAAAGGTCTTACCAGTATGATTTTGTAGTTGATAGTTTTTTCAAAGTCTATTGTGGAAAAAGTGTGTTGATATTCAATTCCACAGGAATTGACTACTACCTTTTCAAGCAGCCCTAATGGTCTCTCAATGTGTCCGTCAGCCAATTGCAATTTCATTAGAGTTTTTTTAATGGCTTGTTGTCCCCAGGATTCCCATATTGCTTTTGTGGCTATGGCTATGCCTGCTCCACTATCCAATATCGCCATGGTTTTAATGTCATTATATTTCACTGGGACCTAATATTCTCCGACTTTGTTCATTGGAACAGATAATTGTTGTCCATTTCATTTTTTCAATTTTCCATTTTTTTTGAGATTAGCCCCATTATCCCCACCTTCTCTAGGGTTTTCTGTAGATCATTCCATAAGTATGGTTTGAGGTTTAACAATTCTCCCAAGGTAAGAGTGCATTGGATGGGTGTAGACATGATTGAATGAATGTTGTCTACTTCTAGGGTCTGTTCAGCTCTTTTTACTTGAGTGGTCTTACACACTATGGATTCATCTTCTTTGTCTACTTCTAGGGTCTGTTCAGCTCTATTTACTTGAGTGGTCTTACACACTATGGATTCATCTTCGTTATCTCCCAATTAAGAAGGTAAAGTTTTCAAGGTCAATGGTTTTCATCAGCAGGTAGGTATCCAACCAGACTTCCTCTATAGGAGCTGGCTTTAGAGTTAGGCTCCCATCATTGATCTCTCTCACTTTTTTCCATAAGTGTCCTGGATAGTCTTCCTCTACGAATGAAACTTCGTCTAAGGAATCTTTGCTGTCCGGAACTATAAGTTCTGGTTCTTTTATTTCAAGGTGGGGTTCTGCCACCACATTGGATTTTTCTTTAGTGTCTCTTACCACAAGCTCCTCAAGTTTTGTAAGACTTTCAAGCTTGGATTTTTGTTTTTCCAACATTTCTTGCGTGATTCTTACCAAATTTTGATAAGCTTCCAGCTTAGCTGCTTCCATGTCTAGAGAAGGATAGTTTTCTCATTTGTTTTCCATGTTCTAGCCTGCTTTAAGTCCTGCTTGGTAGGCTAAGGCTGCGTTAATAGGCGCAAAAATTTTATCAATCATAATGGATCCTCCAGATTTCATGGTTGTTTCCTTGATTTCACTTCCAGTTTCTTTCAACTTTTCTTGGAATAGCTTTTTTGCTTTCTCCTCAATTTCAACAGTTGTTTTTGTTTTCTCATCTCATATCTTTTGCTCTTGCTACTTTTGATTCTTTGAGAGGAAACTTTTGTATTTTCCGAATCATCGGAGGAGTTGTGTTTCTTTTTCTTGGCCTGGGCTCTAGTGATTACCTTGATTGGAACAATCGGTTCACTCTCTGATGAGATACTAGGTATCACTTGGACTAGAGTTATTACTGTTTTACCCTTGTTTAAAGGATTTTTAGGACAATATTCTGGAAATTATCCTCCCTTTTTGCAACATTGTATGCAATGGGTATGCAATAGGATTCAACTGGTTTGAGGTTTTTGTCAGGCTCTGGACATTCATCTTTCCAGTGATCATCTGCACCACAGTTATGACAGTTTCCTGTTCTTGGCTTAATCATGGGTCTTACCATGGGAGGCCTGACACCTTGATTAGCTACATAATACATTGGTGCGAGCTCTGGTGGAGCATAAGTCACGGTTTCTTCCATTGGTGGTGGATGTGAATTATACCAATCTTGTTCTACCATTACTGTAGATGGACTAGGCTCTGCGTAGGGTATAACATGCACTGATGCTTGATCATCTATGTCTCCTTCAGAGTGCATGTACTTTACAGGCACTGCATTATGTCCTAGGTACGGAGGTTTTTGTCCCAACACAAATTGAGGTCTTTCCATACCCATTGGTGGTCTTTGAGTTTGGGCCATATTAGGTTGATATTTGTACATGGGTTGTCCTTGTGGCCTCATGGGCACGTACTGAACATTCCCTTCATACTTTGGTCTGAAGTAGCACTCGTGGGTCTCATGGTTGGTCCCACTTACCGTCAATTGCACACCATTTTTGCGGCCTAATTGGTTGTCCCAGTTGGGGTATCCCTTGTCTTGGTCCCCTCATAGGTGCTTTTTGCATGTTGTTCATCATGTCGTTCATCCTTTTGAGCATGTCAGATTTTCTCTCATGGTGTTCATCTCTTGGAATTGTTTTTGGTCCTTGTCTCAATATCCAATCCCGTATGGAATACCCTTGGTATTTGGTTTGTTCTACCTCCTCAGGAGTGATCATAACAATTTTTTTGTTATAACAATCCCTAAACAGCTAGGTTGGTAGGTCCGTTGATCCCTTATTCTTGATCTTGAAAAAATAGATGATCTTCATGGCCGTTAGTTGTCCTGGTTTGGCATGTGAAGTCCACGAAAGATCTTCTATGTTTCTATCCTCCCAACAATAGACTCTGATTCTAGGATTATCCGTACTAAGCCGTTTCAAAAGCTTCAAATCTACTTGATTGTATCCCTCAAATTCTAAATTTGGTGGTCCTTCTTTTGCTGACATACCTGGGATTATGGTGCATACTTATAACCCCCATTCGTCTACCAAATCAGGGTTTTTCACCTATACATACTGAGTTCCGTTTCTATCCATGTACATTTTTCCTTGTTTGCTTGCCCGAATCTCTTCCTCAAACTCAATACCATGGTCATCAATGCACAAAGCATACTCTTCGTTAGGGTCCAAGTAAACTTGGGCTCCATGGTGGTTAGTCTTGTAAAAATAGAGTATATGCTTATAGCGCATTGTCGTTCTGCCATCTGGTTTTCGAGTGAGTCGAGTAAGAAGACATTTCAGATGTTGAATATGAAAAAGTGTCTGGAACTTCTTCAAGAATACGACGTCGGTGGGACTTCTTTGCCTACGACTTTACGCGGTTTCTTGGTGACTCCTCACCAGACCTTGTGGTAGCCTCCTTCAAGGTTCATGTTCTGCTCCTTGCAGCTAGGGGGATAGAGGCCTTAGACTCAGTGGTTGGCTTCTCTTTTTCCTTGTGTGGCAGGGACCAGACTAAGTGGACTTTAGACTCAATGTTGGAGTGGCTACAGACACAGGCCCTAGAGTACTCTCATCACATGGGAGACCTAGGGGTTACCGACATGCTTCAGACTCTTTGGCCATTCGCCAAGTTTGTTGTGACACCTCGAGACGTAGCACGATGTAGACACAATGTGCTTCACTTTTTTGCTAATACACAGTGCCTGTCCTACTATGTACACATACATGAGGTCTCTTGGACAGAGGAGGTTGCTTTACGCACGGCTTGATCTACTTGGGCTTTGGCTAGGCACTCTTTGCAGTCACGCTTATCTCGAGGATGCTCAGATGCGGATTACTCTCCATCCAAGCAAGACTTGAAGATAGCATGTCTAGATGATATGGCAGCATCTATTCTCTCTCTCTCCCCATGAGGATCATCTCATGGAACATTCAAAGATTAGGTGGACCCCAATTTCAGTATAAGAGGAGCTGACTACGTCAGGAGCTTTAGCGATGCCTTGTGGGAGGAGAGATAGACCTTCTTATGCTAGAGAAGCATCATCTCTGTGAGAGCCACATTAGACATTATGGTCAGCTTTTGTGTGGACGGTATGATACTTTTTGGTTATCTACTTTTGGGTTGAGAGGCATCCAGGGCGGGGTATGTATGACTATTGCAGATTCTTTGCAGTAGGCCATTGTGGGTAGAGGGTTTATTGTGCGAGGCAGGGCTCACTGGATCACTATGCAGGTTCAAGGTTTTCTTGTGGGATTCCTGAACTGCTATGTGCCCAATGTGGCGAGTGCACAAGCAGAGTTTTGGTCACAAATTGTTGAGTCTCTGCCGCAGGTAGAGCAATGGTGCATAGGGGGTGACTTCAACATGTTGGAGGACCCTTCTGATAGGTTTGGTGGTAGCCATGCTACTGTGCATGGAGTTGAGCTGGAAGCTTGGGAGGAGTTTTGTATGAATCTAAGGGTTTCAGATGTGTGGCAGCATTCTAGATTTGTGAGGCTCCCAGACAGCCTAGCCTTCTCTTGTTGTGATCGTAGAGTGGGAGGAGTGAATCTATCGCGGATAGATCACTTCTATGCTAGTGACCACTTCTATGACTTGGGTGGGACAATTGGCATTCTGGAAGGGACTTCCTTTTTGAGCCATGCACCAGTGATCCTCACAGTGGCTGACAGGCAGAGGAGGGGGAGCACGATGCTACGCATCCCTGAGAGGGTCTTGCAGGAGTCTACGCTAAGAGAGCAAGTGGAGGATCTTTGGACAGAGAGCTTCAACATGTGGGATTCTCCTGCTAATAGAGTGGCTTCACGACTAGCTCAACTTAGTCGATTCTTCCTTTAGGAGTCTGTGGCTCGCTTGGTTGCAGCAAGAGAGGAGGAGCAACGTCTTAGACGGGGTGTTGCTTCCTTGAAGAGGATGCAGGAGCAGCATCCACACAGTTCCTGGTTGGAGAAGCTGTTACAGCAGGCTCGCGAGGAGCTTGTTAGCACAGAGGAGAGGCACCATGAGTTTGCTTTCCATCAATATGCATCTTAGTGGCTCCCGATGGGGGATAGAGTGACGGGCAATTTCTTTGAGGTAGTGGGACCTTGGCATACACATGCCAAGGTCAATTAGTTGAGGAGGCCCGACGGGTCAGTTCTTTCAGAGCCAGAGGACATGCGTGCGGTTGCTACTGGCTTTTACTGTGATTTACTATCTGTAGATCCTCAGTCAGAGCGTGAGGATGCATGCAGAGAGCACGTGTGGGCACAGATGCCTTGTCTTGTGATTGGGGAGATGTGTCAGCAGCTTGAACTGCTTCTTCAACTAGAGGAGCTACAGACGGCTATTAGTGCATTCCCCCGTGGTAGCTGTCCAGGTGAGGATGGCTTGACTCCTAGTTTTTCCTTGGAGTATTGGGACTTGCTTGGCCCAGATCTCTGCAGTGCTTTTCAATACATCCTTCACACAAGAGAGATGCCTGACAGCATGAGTGGGGGTTTATGCTACATGAGCATCATCTGTTCTGAAAGCTGCATTACGTTGTGGTTAGATTTTGCATGGATGGTATGATATTTTTTGGTCAGCTTCTTTTGGACCTCGAGGCATCCAGGGTAGGGTATGTATGACTGTTGTGGATTCTTTGCAATAGGTCATTGTTGGCAGAGGGATTATTGTGCTAGGAAGGGCCCAATGGATCACTATGCAAGTTTAGGGTTGTCTTGTGAGCTTCATAAACATCTATGCACCCAATGTGGTAGGTGCACGAGCAGAGTTGGTCACAGATTGCTGAGTCTCTACCGCAGGTAGAGAAATGGTGCATAGGGGGTGACTTCAACATGTTGGAGGACCCCTCTGACAGGATTGGTGGTAGCCATTCTACTATGCATGGAGTTAAGCTAGCAGCTTGGGAGGGGTTTTGTATGACTTTGAGGGTTTCAGATGTGTGGCAGCATTCTAGCTTTGCTAGGCTCGCAGACACCTTGGCATTCTCTTATTCGGATCGTAGAGTGGGAGGAGTGAATCCATCGTGGATAGATCGCTTTGACACCAGTGACCACTTCTATGACTTGGGTGAGACAATTGGCATTCCGCAGGGACTTCCTTTTTGAACCATGCACGAGTGATCCTCATAGTGACTGACAGGCAAAGGAGGGGGAGCAAGATGCTACGCATCCCTAAGAGGGTCTTGCTGGAATCTACGCTCATAGAATGAGTGGAGGCTCTTTGGATTGAGAGCTTCGGCATGAAGGATTCTCCTGCTGATAGAGTGGCCTCATGACTAGCTCAGCTTAGTCGATTCTTCCTTCAGGAGTCTGTGGTTTTTGAGGAGTAGCGTCTCCGACGGGGTGTTTGCTTCCTTGCAAAGGATGCAGGAGTAGAATCTAGACAGTCCTTGGATGGAGGAGTAGTTACAACAGGCTCGCCAAGCGCTTGGTATAGAGGCACCATGAGTTTTCTTTCCATCGACATGCATCTCAATGGACCTAGATGTGGGACACAGTGACAGGCTCTTTCTTTGAGGTAGTGGGACCTCAGTATAGGCATGCCAAGGTCAATCAGTTGAGGAAGCCTAACGGGTCAATTGCTTTAGAGCCAGAGGACATGCGTGCAGTTACTACTAGCTTTTACCATGATTTACTGTTTGTAGAGCTTGAGTCAAAGTGTCAGGATGCATGCAGAGAGTAGGTGTGGATACAAAGGCCTTATCTTCTGACTGAGGAGATGCATCAACGGCTTGAGCCGCCTCTTCAGCTAGAGGAGCTGCACAGGGCTCTTAGTACACTCTCCCGTGGTAGTTGTCCAGGTGAGGATGGCTTGACTCCCAGTTTTTTCTTGGATTACTGGGACTTACTTGGCCCAGATCTGTGCAGTCCTTTTTAGTACATCTTGAACACAAGAGAGATGCCTGATAGCATGAGTGAGGGCCTGATCTACCTCATTCCCAAGGAGGCTCCCGTGCATGAGATTTGACAGTGGTGCCCCATCACCATCCTCAACTCAGCCTACAAAATTCTTGCCAAGATTGTGAGCTTGAGGATTCAGCCACTTCTAGAGCGCAGTATACATGGGACTGAGATAGGTTTTGTCAAGGAATGTAGTATCCTTGACAACATCTTTACTTTTTGGGAGGCTTCTTCCCTAGCACGGCTCCCTTGTGAGGATCTGGTGATTCTTCGATTTTAACAAGGCCTACGACAGAGCTGACTGGGACTTTTTGGAGGGCACTCTACGCAGGATGGGCTTCTCAGATGCTTGGATCAGAAGGGTGTGAGCTTTGTACACAACACGGGCCCAGACTCAGGTACTTTTGTCAGGAGGTAGGGGTGATCGCTTCATGCTCACACGTGCGGTCAGACAGGGCTGCCCTCTTCCCCCTTCCTCTTTCTGTTCTATACTGAGGTGATGAGCAGGTTTTTGGTGTCGCATCATGTTGTTTTATGTGGCTTAGAACGAGGAGATGAGCTGCTGGATGCTAAGTTTGCACACTACAAGAGGTACTTCACATTTGCGACGCTTCCACTACGACGCTTAAAAGTGAAAATCCACGACGTTGCTATAGGTGTTGCTATTCTATTTGTTGCATAGCGACACTCATAGAGACGCTGACAGGTGTAAAAAATAAACTGAGAGTGTCAGAAACTCAGATCTCAGATCTAAGTTTATGACGCTCAAGCGAAAGAGGTAACCCGCGCTCTCCCTCTCTCTCTCTCTCTTTCTTCTCTCTCTCCCCCCCCCCCCCCCCCAACACACACACACACACACACACAAGGAGAGGAAGGAGATCCAGATATGTGTTGAGGCAGCTAGCTATGGTGGGTGTAGCATGTGAGGGTTCATGGCGAGGAGGTGCGGTGCTGCACACACACACACACACACACACACAAAAAGAGAGACTCGATACAAGCAAAATCAAAAACCATGCTATTCATTGATTGTATTGTTAGAATGTATATATTAAACCTAAAAAAGCCATGAAAACTCTACTTTAACTGATGGTCTATAGTTGCATGCCTTGAGACTTGTTCTCACAGGGCTTAGACTCTATTATATCTGGGCTTGCATACCCAACAACCCCCCCCCTCAAGCCCAAACCACTGACAATGGACTCAAGATAGATAGACCATGGAAGAGTCCATTCACCTGAAACCATGAGTAGAAGTCCCCCTTGACTATAGCATAGGTGTATGTGTGTACTTCCCTCAAACAACCATCAGTGTGAGACATACTAGAACTCGACCAAACAACAAAGGGCGGTCTTACCACTTGTTATGTGGCAGTGCCTATAACCCGTACAGAAGGGACATGACCATGATTGACAATTGACAAAATAAAACAAAGCTTTGACAAAATATAGATGATGATATAAACAAAATCCTAATAGACTTAGGAGAGTCAATAGGAAAAACTAATTTTGAACTCAACATATTGTTCCTTGAGCACGTTCTGGAGAAGTTGTTGATGTTTGATATCCTATGTGAATCTCGTTCTGAAATTCTCTCGCCTTGCTTGGAATTGGTAACAAGAACCTTCACCACAACGACAGCCGTGTTTGGCAACATGGCCCTATAAATAGGTCCAAAACCACCTTTACCGATTAACATTGTGAAGTTCTTTGTTGCTCTTTGTATCTGCTTGTAACTAGACCGTGTGATCCTCCTTTTTGAGCTTGAACGGTCTTGTGAACAATTACTCCAAAAGGAAAAGGGCCCTAAATCAAGCAGGTATGGATGCAAATGATGATGATTATGATGCACTACTGAATCTGATAACTCCATGCTCGCATTGATTGCATGTGCCCGAGGTGGAAATACCCACTAGACAAGGTAAAGGAGTGGCCAAAAACGAGATATTTTTTGCTGCAGCCGAGACTGGCGATGGTGTGAATGTTGAACTTCGCTTGCAACGGGCTGAGACCACCGAACCAGGGCTTGCTGATATGTCAAAAATTCACCACAGGGCGAGGGTGAAACTTTTGCAACTAGTTTCGATCGTAACCATGCAGGTCGACAACGCTTTCTTTCGCTGCGCAAGCAACGGTTCTCACACTGTTGAGTCGAGGGCCTAGACCGATGCCGGTCTCTAATACGAGTGTTGAGGCAGCCAACTATGGTGGGTGTAGCCTGTGAGGGTTCACGACGAGGAGGTGTGGTGCTGCAGCATTAGGATAAATATGGACCTTGTAAGGAATCCTAATTTTTAGGGATTAAGGCTAATATTGTGTAGGGTTAAGGGGACAAGGGCATTCAAGAAGCTAGTATTGAGGAGGCTTTTCTAGACTTTTTTTAAACACATGTAGGATGTGGACCTAGGAGGTCACCTTCTCTCTCTAGCTTTTTGAAAGTGAAGGGAGTAAAGAGGTGTGGCCACATCAGCAAAAACGTGGGTCACTAAGAGCCAAAATTTGATTTTTTTTCAAAAAAGTTATTTTTACTTCTTTTTGACTTAATACTTCCCCCCAACATATATACATATCAAACAATCATTTTTTGACCTTTTTTAAAACCTACAAGCACTAAAAGTCCAATTTTTCAAACCCCCCTCCCCCCCCCCAAAAAAAAGAAAAACCTTTGTTCTCTCTTCCTCCTCCCTCCTTTCTCCCTCTCCTCTCCCTCCGTGCTCCCTTCTCTCCTCCTCCTCCTCCCCTCTCTCTCTCCCTCTCCCCCACTGCCCCCTTCTCTCCTCCCTTGTTCCTCCCTCTCCCTCCTTGTCCCCTTCTCTCCTCCTCCTCCCCTCTCTCTCCCTCTCCCCCACTGCCCCCTTCTCTCCTCCCGTGTTCCTCCCTCTCCCTCCCCCCTCTCTCTTTTCATCTTTTGCTTCCTCACGCAATAGCTGCCACGGTGCTCACGGACATCACAAATTGTATGCATACATATTTTCTTGTCCGTTACGTTTGCACCGAAGACCGCACGTGAGGATGAGTAGAGGTCATCCCAAGAACGTCGTACCTGCGGTGAGACGAATGTTGATAGTTTCTCAATATCTTGCAAATACCATCACATATTTGAATAAAACACCCCTTTGTGCAAGGTAACAATATACTTCTTACTTTTGGTTGTGTTCTTCTTATCATAGACTTTGAAGTATAAGGTGCTGCCTCTACTTGTTTTGTAGTGCTTGGCACAAAGGTTGCTTTTGTGCACAAATAGTGAAAGGCTACAGGTTAGAGAGGCCAAGTGTCACCACTTTTCCTCTAAAACTGTCTTCTTTGTTACATCTTGCAGATAGGTACTTCAAATCCATGCTTATTAGAGGTGGGTAAGCTCATTCTAATGTATATTTTAGGATTGTTTATTCCCAGTTGAATGGAAACACTTGCAAATTTGTACAACATATACTTAACAAGTGTCTTTATTATACAACTTGCAAATGTTGAATTCATACATGTTTTTGTTACAAGTTGACCTCTTACTATGCTAGTTGAGTGGTGTTGTTTGCAATAATGGCTCAATGAACTAGCATAACATGAATCTTTTACGGTGGCACAAAGCTCTCCTCAGTGGCAATGTGGCTCCCACTACACCAAAAAGCATTATGCTAGCATGGAGAGATCCCTAGTAGGACAATGCAACATCTTTTCATCAGCAGCAACACACCCTTTCCTAACATGGGGGCACTCCTACCAAAGATATTTTTATGTGATATGTCACCCCATACCATTTCATGTCATGGAATGGATGTAAGAACTTTGACCGCACTACTCCTTGGAAGTTGTTCACAAATGTATGTTTATCAAAGTTAATGAGAAGAAATTTGGACTTTTTTGTTTGTTGATGTGTAAGAGCACTCTAGGTCTACCATATTTTAAATTGTTTGATAAGTTAAATAAGATTTGTAGTCATTTAAAGTGTAAATTTGTTTTTGTTTGGTAAGATTGTACATGAGAAGACATGATAAAGCACAAGAGATCTTGACGGAATAAACCTCGATGCCACACCTCTCCTTGAACCCTTTGATTTCTATCGTCGTGAGAAGTCCAAGGGAAGTCTATTTTCAAATTTTTAGCAATGACTTGTTTTTGAAAGAAATTTTGGTTATCTTAAAGTTTGTACACAGTTTAGGAGTTCATTCTGATTATTTTCCTTCAGTTTTAAATTTTGACCGATGGCACTCCTTGGAAGCCACTTTTGAAGGTTTTAGGGCGAGATTTTGGGAAAGTTTTGTATGTAGGAATGTAGTCCTTAACACAATAAAAAACATTGGTTCTTTGAATATTTTCAAATTCCATGGTTTTAATGCTCGTTGGAGCTTGCAAATTAAGGAAAAAGTAAGAAATGTCTGTTTTACATCATTTTTTTAAGAAATTGCCAACTTGCACATTGTTTTTTCGCGAATCTGAGCAAGATATGATGTTTTTTGCATCACAGTCTAGAAAAACAACATAATAAAAAAAAAGTGGCCGCAAGGATGCACGAGATGCCCATCCGGGAATTTTGGATGGCCATTTTGCGCGCCCTTGTGGCCACTCTTGTTGAGGGTCCTCGAGGCCTTTACATGACAAAAATTTGCAAAATTATTGTGTATAAGTATGAGATAAAGCTATAAGTTTGATGCCCGGGGGTGAGCAAGAGCTCACCCCCGGGCTCGGGCCTTTGAAGATGTTAGGGCAAGATTTTGGGAAAGTTTTGTATGTAGAAAATATAGTTCTTAACTCAATAAAAAACATTAGTTCTTTTAGCATTTTTAGAGTCCATGATTTTAATGCTCTTTGGAGCCCGTAGATTAAGAAAAAAATAAGAAATGTTTGTTTTATATCATTTTTAAAGAAATTACCAACTTGCACGTTGATTTTTGGAGAATCCAAGCAGGATATGATTTTTTTTGCATCACGGTCTAAAAGTTCAACACTTAAAAAAAGGAAAAAAAAACTACCGCAAGGGTGCACAAATTGCCCATCCAGGACTTTTGAATGGCCATTTTGCACGCCCTTGTGGTCATTAACACAATAAAAAACATTAGTTCTTTGAGTATTTTCAGATTCCATGATTTTAAAGCTTGTTGGAGCCCGTAGATTAAGGAAAAAGTCAAAAATGTCTGTTTTATATCATTTTGAAAGAAATTGCCAACTTGCACGTTGATTTTTTGAGAATCCGAGCAAGACATGATTTTTTTTGCATCACGGTTTAAAAGTTTACCACTATATATATAATAATAATAACAATAAAAAACGGCCGCAAGGGCACGCGAAATGCCCATTTGAGACTTTTGGATGGGCAATTTGCGCGCCCTTGTGGCCACTTTTGTTGAGGTCTATGGGGGCAAGTTACATGTAAAAAATTTGTGAAACTATTGTGTCTATGTATGAAATAAGGATGTAAGTTACATGTACAGAGAGCAAGAGCTCCCCCCTTGGGGCCTTATAATGACAAATAGGGGCTTTTTAATTGCATGGCCATGAGATAGAGGTGTAGTGTTTGATGTAATCAGAGCACCCCTCCCCACCCGGGTCCCTTTTTCTCTGTGTTCAAAGGTCTGGAACGTTCACTATGTAAAATTTTCCTATATCCTGTGCGTTCACCAGAATGGATCAAAAATACCCCTTATAGGCCTTATCTACACATGTTTCTGTAACTTTACAAGAATATAAAATCCCTTATGTTGAACACGTGTGCTATGTTACATATACTTTAGTGAATTCCCCAGGTCAAAGGCCTCACAAATCCTATGCACTAAACATTCAGCACTAGGAATTGACCAAACATTAAGGAGCCAATTTTTACTTTCTCGTGTCCACCTCGTATTCTTGGGAATGCTTTGGTTAAGCCATTCCTTTGGTATTTGAAACCACATGTGACCCCTATTGTTATAGTATGCAACCAAAGGTTTCTTGATTAGCAGTTTACATATGTTCGATTGGTACACGTGTGACCCCTATTGTTATAGTATGCAACCAAAGGTTTCTTGATTAGCAGTTTACATATCTTCTATGTTAACAATGCACGTATCTATAATTTATGTTTACACTTTGTCTATCCAAATGAGCTACATAGTAGAAATCAAACCCGCAACTTAAAAGTTAAGTTCACAAGGTAATAGCTGTTAGTATCATCTTTAGCAATACCAAAGAAATAGCTACCAATAGCTCATTATATATGGATATTTAAGAAGGTTTGATACCAAAAACTTGTCAACACTACTCAAAAAGGTGGAAACTCAAAGGCTTTACAATATATCTATGATGAAACAGGAGTCAATAATAAGTCACCCTTATACATCGACACCTTCATCTCAAGTTGTCATTTCTCTAAGTCAAGCTTGGCATAGGCATAGTGTGGAAACAAAAACATGTTGGAAAGCAAGAATTTAGCTTTCTCAACTTGTGAAACGTTGCTAATGATATATATTTAGCATCCCCAAATGAGGACATCTTGACAAAGGTTATTGTCCACTTTAATAAGAATAACCATTCATGACTAAATTGAAATCAAAATATCCATAAAGTTCAACAATAATTCTCAAATCTGTATGGAAATCCAATAATCTAAATTAAATACTCTCACTCACTGCGACACCGTTTAACAAAAAAACACATTTATATTGCATTTATAGAGAAATCCAGCCTCATGAAAATAATTACAAACGGAGACAATGTTGTTGCTATTAGGCTTCTCTTACAAGTATTTGTCTTCCTCATCTAGAGATTCATATACACTTGAGTATTTGTGTGTCTATGAGACTAGGGAAGATAGTAGTACTATAATGGATGGCTTTTCTAAGAGCTCCTAGAGAGTACCTATTGGTTCAAGATTCTACAAAAAATTATACTATTCTTATCAAAATCCTTTAACATCGTAGTGAAAGGTTCTTCATGGAACAAAAATAGAGTGATTTCCATCTTTGCACATGGTTTCTTGCTCATGTCCTCTGAAAAGAAGTTGACTCTGTAAGTAAACTACAAATTATGTGAGCACAAAGTTATAAAGTACAAAATGATAATCTTTGATGACTCTCCATATATAGATATCACAACTTACTTGAATTGTGAGACTCAATCACATGCTACACAACTATAGATGGCGTGCCAAAGCCATCAACAAAATAGCACCACCCTTTGTTATGACGTATGAAGCCTAAACATTGAAAGCCATAAAGAGGTTTATTCTCTCTAGCATGATAAACTTAAAGATGGAGATGATGTTAAGCTCTGAATGTAAGCTACACGGGTAGTTTTCTTACCATTTTATCTTTATGTTGGAGATGAACCCTTGCAATGCCCACACACTATTCACACCTCCTATTGTTGTGGTATGCAAGTCATGTGAGCTCATACTTTAGCCATCTTCAAGAGTAGAGGTTTCCATGTAGTGTGAGTGAATAATTAAATTAGAAGGAGTAGAATCTTGTTTCATGGTGTAATGGAGGTGAGAGAAGGAAGAGGATCTAGCTTGGTGTGAAACTATGTGGTAAGCAAGGGGAAGAGATGGGGGAGGGGCTTGCTTGGTGCTAGAATGGAAGTGGGAGAAAGCTAATAGAGAGATAGTGCTAGACTATAGGGGGTGCATGCATGTGCTTGTTGCAGCAATGGAGAGCTTAGAAAAGAGTTTGTAAAGAGAGAAAATCACTTTTTAGCTATAGAATAGGTTTGGAAAGACTTGGAGGGTGGAAATGATGTTTTGAACGTTTTTTGTAAAAATTCAATTTTTTGGGATTTTTAGTGCACGTTTTTTATTTTTGGAGGTCAAAAGTACTTTTTTGACCATGAAATAAGTGTGGGGACCTTTTAAGGAGGGAAAACTTGAAATTTGATTTTTTTTGAAAAATTGATTTTTTTAGTATATTTTTAAATCCGGACCAAAAAGTGGGGGAAAAAAGGTCAAAATGGTCCCTCCCCTCCCAAATCCCTTTCCCCTAGCCACATCACTTACCTTTTCACTAGGTAAGAGGCCATTAAAAGGTGTAAGACTACCTTGTCCCCCTACTCTTTGAGGGTATAGAGTGTCTCCACCACCCTCTTCCTATTGGCTGGCCTCTAATTAACCTTAATCCCAAAGGGCCCCTAGAGGGTTCATTTTTTCCTAATGGAGGACGAGAGAGAGAGAGAGAGAGAGAGAGAGAGAGAGAGAGAGAGAGAGAGAGAGAGAGAGAGAGAGAGAGACTCGATACAAGCAAAAGCAAAAACCACGCTATTCATTGATTGTAATATTACAATGTATATATTAAGCCTAAAAAGCCCATGCAAACTCTACTTTAACTGATGGTCTATAGCTGCATGCCTTGAGACTTGTTCTCACAGGGCTTAGAATCTATTGAATCCGGGCTTGCATACCCAACAATATGATCCTTCCCTCTCCTCTCACTCATGTTCCCTTCCCCTCTTTCTCTCTCTCTCTCTCCCTCTCTCTCTCTAATACACACACACACATTGTGTCTTTGAGAGAGAGAGAGAGAGAGAGAGAGAGAGAGAGAGAGCACATGCATAAACAAAAAACACATACACACTCACATGCATAAACAAAGAATGCATACATACACACATTAAGAGAGGAAGAGAGAGAGAGAGAGAGAGAGAGAGAGAGAGAGAGAATGAGAGATAAAGTATAGAGAGAGAATGAGAGAGAGAGAGAGAGATAAAACGAAGAGAGAGAGAGAGGAGAAAACAAAGAGAAAGAGAAAGAGAGAGAGAATAAAAAACCATAGAGAGAGAGAGGGGGGGAGCAGACGAAAGAGAGAGGTAAGGGAAGAAACAAAGAGAGAGAGAGATTAGGTTGAGATTTAAATTAAATTTAAGATTAGGTTAGATTACATTTAGATTTATGTTTATGTTGAGTTTAACATTAGGTTAGATTTTAAATTAGGGTAATATTTAAGATTAGCTAGCTATGCTAGATTTAAGTTAGATTACATTAAGGTTTAGGATTTAAGATTGAATTAGATTTAGGTTTATGTTGAGTTTAAGATTAGATTAGATTTAAATTTAAGATTAAGACAAGATTTGAGATGAACTAAATTAAATTTGGATTCGAGCTAGATAACATTTAGGTTTAGGTTGAATTTAAGATTAGAATAGATTTAGGTTCATTTTGAGTTCAAAATTAGATTAGATCTAGATTTATGTTCGATTTATGCTCCCTCTCTTTCTCTCTATGCATGCGACCTTAAGTTGGGCTTTCAAGGTCATGATAGTCAGATTGGAGGCCAACATGTAATGTGAGGAGATGTTAAGATGTTGTGAATTGGTACAGCTAGAAAAGAGGCAAAGGGGTTTTGTCCACTACATGCACTATCATGTAGACGTGGGTGTGCCGATTTTTCATACCCACAAATTGATCAATAAAGACGAGATTATAACCCGGTGGTTCTGATCTTCGGGCACCTATAGAACGAGGTGTGCAAGGATTGGACATGACTAGAGAATGTGAGGTAGTTTACAGTGTGAACAAAAAGAGAGAGAGAGAGAGAGAGAGAGAGAGAGAAAAGACGGAGGATGCCAATAGAAGATTAAATTTATGTCCAGGTTGTAAGGTTTTACCTTCATTATGAGTAGTGATGAGGATGTGGGGCCATCTAACAGAAACACCTATCTCTCAACAAGGATCTTATGTCCTTGTAATCAATGCAAGCATGCTGTGTGACAGACAAGACGCATTTCCTTACAGAACGTTCGCGAATTTGGCGAGTTTGACGCTCACCAACAGGCAACAATCTTGCAACCCAATAGACGTGTTCGTAGGGGCTTTGGTCAAGCAGCATACATCAGGCCACAAGATGTAGCGTCTGACAGCTTGAAGGACGATCATGCAGATCACATTCCCAATGAGGTAATGTTTGAGCCCAAGATCAATGAAACGATCGAGATGATCATGGAAACACTTAAGGGATATGTGCGTCAGAAGGCACGTCCGGAGGGTAGCATGGCAGAAGGTTGGCTAGTATTAGAGTCCCTAATTTACATTGGAGAGTGTCTAGACGGATTTGATAAATCTCGGGACACACTATGGAAAACCATAGATGATGAGCGCATATCTAGGATTGTCATGTGCAATCTCGGTGTTGAGAGGAAGATGACAGAAGATCTAGAGGCTAAAATCAATCGATTTTGAATGCTTCACAATCCAGTAATGCGAAAGTGGATTTCACAATACAAGGATGCAAAGCAAGAGAGACAAAGGGCATTGATCGAGTGGAGATGGGGAAGACGACCATCGATGCATTATCTGGCGGGTCTAGAGAGCCTACCAACATTCATGAGCTTAAGATGGTTGCACAACCAATTAAAAAGCACACAAGAGTGTGGTGAACAAGTGACTGAGGAGTGGGAGTACTCTCGGTGTTGCGCAACCAAGGTAAGTTTGCAATGTACCACTAGTGAATCTCTAGATGTTTGAATGGCCACTTATAATCTTTGTAGGTTGTAGTATAAGTAATACACAATAACATGGTGTAAAGGTCGATATTTTAGGGCGAAAGGGATTGCAAAAAGCATTTTACTCAAGATTGCGGAATCATGGTAAAATTTGAACAGTCAAGGCGACAACGGTCCTCTGATGCAGATCTTATCGTGGTGGAACTCACTTACTTTGGCACGCTACAAGAGATTTTGAGGATCGATTATAGAGGATGTTTTGTCGACTTGTTCGACGTGCAATGGCTCAAGATAAACATGGAGGGTTGTAGTGCTACTTTGCGTAGAGGAGATTCTGGTTTCCTTGAGGTGGATTCAACTAAAAAATGGACCGACCTAAGAGACACTTTTGTACTACCCGAGCATTGTGAACAAGTAAGCATGTAAATAGTTAACATCCAATTTTAGAAGTTATGTGCTTGGAAGCTCTCATGAAAGTTATGTGGCTCTGCCAGGTGATATTTCATCCTACAAAGTCTGCATCAAACTAGTGGTATGTCATAGAGGTAGCCCCTCGTAGTGCATGGATGTATGAGGGCTACCATGTGCCAATCACAGCGGCATCAATGGAGGAGTTTGAAGAAGATGCTCAGTCAGAAGCCGTTGAGGTGGTTCTAGACAAGCATCAAGCTGCTACTCTCTATGGGGTGCATACGGAGGATCTACAAAATGAAACAGAGGACATCTGCCTAAACGAAGAGCTCTATATAGATATAGGGAGTTATGCTGAGCGTTAGGCAAAATTTGGACTCACAAAGGGGCCCTTTAAGGAGTTTGACTTTACCTCTCTCTACCAAAACGAGCGCATGGATAAATTTTTGCAAACAAACTCCAAAGTTGGCAGAGGTTTGACAGTTAGAATGTCCTCTTCAAGCTCTATCTACTGATATATAGCACGCCATGAGATTCCTCATATTTTAGAAGATTCTTTTTTTATTCACTTAGATTCCGACAGAGTTGTCACATCATAAGTGAATCAAAAAAAGAATCTTCTAAAATATGAGGAATATTGTGGCGTGCTATATATCAATAGATAGAGCTTGAAGAGGACATTCTAACTGCCAAACCTCCGCCAACTTTGGAGTTTGTTTGGAAAAATTTATCCATGCACCTGTTTTGGTAGAGAGAGGTAAAGTTAAACTCCTTAAAGGGACCCTTTGTGAGTCCAAATTTTGCCTAATGCTATGCGAGGATGAGAGAGAGACCTCTTAAAGACATAAATATTTTATTTGAATAATTTTGCTCCATTTTATAATATATATTGTATTCACATGGCTATAATTCAGAAATTTTAATTGTGTTTAATTGACGACGGTCCACTCCAGGTATGTACACTCTATGTATGTTCTCACAAGCAGGGACACTTCTCTGTGTCGTGAAAGTATGATAAGCCGACGAGCACTGCGCTCTGAGTGCGATGGAGAGTGAGGCTGCAATCGCAAAGGAGGTGATCCGTACCTGCTCAAAGTGCTGCTCGTCCCTCCACTAGATCTAGTTGACCAGATGAAAGAGACACTAAGAAGCACTGCTACTGCTTCTTTGCGTCTCTTTCACCCAATCAACTAGATCTAGTGGAGGGGCGAGCAGCATCTATGAGCAGAGATGGATCACGTCCTTCATGATTGCAGCCTCAGTCTCCATCGCACTTGGAGTGCAGTGATTTTACAAGATACGTAGAATGCACACGGGAGACAAATTCACAAGAACTTCATAGGAATCTCTCTACATAGGAACCCCTCCCCCTTCATGAGTCCTCTCTCTCTCTCTCTCTCTCTCTCTCTCTCTACTTGTCCATGTTTTCTTCTCCATTCAATATTAGCATTAAATGTTCGTGTGTTTCATGCAGGTATGGATGATGATCAATTTCTTTCTTCTTTGTCACTCTAGCAGAGGTAGTGGTACGATGATCGGCATCGCTCTCGAGCACCATCACATCATTCTACTCCTTTAGCATCTCCCTCTGTTTTGAAGCATTTAGCATGCTCTGAATCTTTGACGTCGACGAGACGATCTTCACACTCGTCTAGGCACCGACGCTCTAGTGGTGGCAACGGCGGTTGTTGTGGGGATGCCATCGCTGATGCCTCGACACCACCTCGTGCTGGACGAGGCTCTCTACCTTCCCCTTCTTTTCCCACCGCCACACTAGCCACGGCATCACGATCGCCAGGTTTTGCACGGCTATCAGCCGTTCCTCACTACACACCACTACCTACTCCTCCGGGGTCACCCCAGTCGACACTCCTCACTTCGGGGCCCAGACTCTAGTGGAGACACGTGATGTCCGTACCCCCATTGACATGCCACTAGAGGCCCCTGCCAAGACACCCAGGTTCACGTGTAACAGGTGAGAGGGCTTGCTGTACTCCGTCGACATCAGTAGCAGCATCATCTTGGATGATGAAGGCAAGAAGGTGATCTCGCGCATGCACGGTCTTTTCTCTCATGTGTTTAGACACTACATACTACACACGTGGAGTGAAGTGCCAAGTGAATTAAAAGACAGAGTCATCAGCATGTTGCATGACGAGTTTCCCGTGTCAAGACAAGATGAACGCTTCAATAAAGACCTGATGAAGGTTCAAATGTGCGAATACTACAAGAACAAGCGTTCTGAAGTGCAAAAAGCAATAAAGTATTGGTGGAATAGACTAGATTGGATGGCCAAAGAAGATTGTAAGAATGTGAAGTGAGCAGCACGTGAGAATCCTGACAAGTAGAAGCAACAAAAGGAGGTAGACAAAGCGCGAGTAGAGGCAGGGAGCTTCCACTTGGGGAGCAACGGCTGGGCATCATTTGAGGCCGATTTTGTAAGTGTTTTTGTATTTCTCTTTAGGTTTGGTAGTTATGTATATTTGATTTTTAAATTCTAACATAATGGATTCTTTGTATGTTATGAATAGTGGTCGATGACAGGACGTGACCCCACACCGTACGAGCACGAGTACGCAAGCAGAAAGGGCTTAAACACCCTGATGGACATTCTGAGTTCTCGTGGTGTCATGGTTAGTATCAGGGTTTACTCTTTTCTATTTGTTGTTGTTCTGTAAATTATATGTTTATACTTACAGAAACCCGTCTTATTGATTTTTTCTGCAGAGTCCAACAGATATGCCGCCTGGATGCGATGAGACATCTAATTAGACGACATCATTTTAGCCTTAGCTAGATAGCATTGGTTTCCTTTTGTCATAGTATGTATAATGAGATGACATGTATACGTCTTTTTGTAACTATGGGAAAACCATATATATTTTCTCAATAATGACAATGGTATTGTAACTGTTACATTTGCAAAGCTTAACAATCAAGTGATTTTTCCTATGATGTGTACAATTGTCATTGATTTACTTTGATCAAATTTTCTTTTGTTAGTTTTGTATCTTTATTCTGCAAACAATACTATGGATGATGGAGTTAATGGCTATATTGTCTTGTGGGTGACTACTTTGGGTCTATACCTTGCACTTTCTTTCAAAGGTGAATATGGGCTTATCTTGGATTCATTTAGGTTTACTCTATCATTAAAAAATTCAATATAGTTGATAGGTGGTAGGGCATTCAATACCCTGCCACCCAAAAAATTTCACTCTCGGGCGTCACTATAAGCATTGCTATATAAGGCTCTGCAACATCGCTATGAGCATTGCTATAGGTAGCCTGTAAGCGTCGCTATATAGCAACAAGTATAGGGACGCGTATAGGGACAATTATAGTGATGCTCATAGCAATATTCCCATAGCAACGTTGTTAGCAACAGTCTTAGCGACCTCGGGGAGTATAAAAGCCCAATGTATTTCCGTCGTTAAAAACGTCACAAGTGCACACAACCTCTTGTAGTGGCAGATGACTCAACCTTGTACTTGGATGGCCATGAGGCCAACCTTCACAGGTGTGACCAAGCTCTTGAGAGTTTCTGTTGTGCATCTAGCACATTGATCAACTGGAGAAAGACAGTCGCTTTCTTGATTGGTAGTGTTCCTATGCCCAATTGGATGCCATGTGAGGGTTTCAGGTGCATTCTCGTAGGGACTGCAGTTCGGTACTTGGGCTGTTAGGTTGGTTTGGACTTGTCTCTCGAGAAGTAGGTTGCTCCCCTCCTCCTCTCTATCAGGAGGAAGCTGTTACATTGGAGCTCCGCACTTTCTCTGGCAGGCAGAGTTGTAGTGGACAACCTAGAGTTGTTGTCTACTATGTGGTACATCACTTCTTGCTAGATCTTCTTGAGTCTTGTATCAACCAGGATGAGAGACTGATCAAGAACTTCTTTTGGTCAAGGTGTGACACTCAGATATCCCTGTCCAAAGTGGCTTGGCAAGTCATCACTCTTCGTTATTCTCAAGGAGGACTTGTGATCATAGACCCAACACAACAAGGTAGAGCCCTTCTTGCGAAGTTCATCATCAGAGGACTTCTTCCAGGTGAGAAGACCTGGAAGGAGCTCTTGCTTTAGTGGCTTCGTGCTAGGGTACCTGAGGTTGGAGGCCCCTGGCGACCTTCCACTAGATGGATTTTTACAGAGATGCATAGAGGTGTCTTGAGCTAGAGACTGGAGGACCGTTTGGCTCTATGAGTTTGCTCCAATCTTGGGAGCATCTGCGGTGAGCCTTGGAGCAGTGTCAGCCTACTTGCAGAGAGGAGAGCCTGAGACAGCCCCTTGTTTGGAACCCCATGATTAGCACTCAAAGAGGCCACTTGGTTGGTAGTCGACCTCATGTTTCCTAGGGTCCCATGGCATAGGGTCCAGCACGCTCTTTAGGTGACTGGTTACAGTTTTCAGGCTTGTCAGTGAGAGGGGTGTAGATCATGTGTCAGGACATCTCAAAGGCAGTACAAGCTGAGTGGCTCACACCCCTTGAGTCAGCAGCACCCAGATGGATGGGAGATTTCACGCAATTGGAGGTTCTCATCTCAGTTCGGGCTTGCTCAAAGACTAAAAAGACTATACCCTCCCTATTTTTTGAGATGCAGGGTGAGGGAAACTTACACCGAGTTGCACGGGAGGCCCCGCATGTGGCAAAGTGCTGTTTTCAGAGGATCCGAGTGGTGGGCATCTGTGGGAGGACTTGTGTCATTGATCCTGACCCAGCAGATCTTGAGACTCGACACTGGAGACTGTGGGCTTGGGAGAGCTGTCCACTGGCACGAGTACAATGGGATCCTGGAGAGTGGCTTTGGAGGGACCCTTTCTCCTCTGCAGACCACCCAGATGTCCCTTTATTTCAGTACACTATTCGACTGGGACATCACATACTGGCAGCACAGAGAGAGGCTCACCCTGCTCTGCAGTACCTCATTGGCAGGAGGAGGGTCTCAGAACTGAGTTCTTGGTAGCGTTTTGAGAGAGGTTGTGGGACTCCAGACAGCCAAGTGAGTCACTTTGTTCCAGTGGTTGGTTGCACACAGAGCTACACCAGTTGGGAGCTGGCTTCTACATTTTGGTCTCTCGACCGCATGTGCAACTTGTGAACATCTTGTGGAGAGTCAGTGTCACTATCTTTGGGAATCTCCTTTGGCACACCAGGTGTGGCTTCGTGTTCTTCGACTGATGCCAGCTTTTTCCACGGCTCGATAGTACACTTGGGGGACAACTGCTTGGTCTACTCTCACGGGCCCGGCACTTTAATTTGAGCTATCTTCCACCAACAGGATGATAGTGATGCAGCGGGGTCAACCTACACTCCAGCTTGCTACAGAGCTTATTCATCAGGAGTGGTGCAGTGAGAGAGAGGAGTGCGTGAGTCTTTGGTTCATTTGGCGGGTTTGCTACTTCTGCATCTTTGAGGCTCACCCAGTACCACCAGTAGAGACTGTTCAGGATCTTTGGCTAGAGTTGGTCCATACTCTCAGAGGACAGTTCAAGAGTCTCCAAGGCAGTTCCGATCGCATGCGGGAGTGTGGAGAGGCTTTCCTTTGATTCTGGCATCCTAGGCCTTTTTTCACCATGGTCCAGGGTGTGCTTAAATGGCACTACTGTCCACCTGTGTGGCTCTTCCCTCCTCCTATCTCTATTTAGCCTCATTGTATTTATGCTATTTTTTCATTGGGAGAGTCTCCCCATCATGTTTTTTGTAGCCCTGTCTTGGAGAGGTGGTTGTAGCCCTATGGGCAATTTTCATTAACTAATAGAAGGATTTTTTTCTTGGAAAAGAAATATATAAATAGTTCCCTTGAAAGAGATACAAGTAAGATGTGGATAAAAAGGATTTCAAGAGAAATATATGCTGCCTTTGACTATAGAGAATGAGATTAAGGTTTCTTTAAGAACAATATCCCAGCATAGAAGAATAATGGACAATATTGTATTTACGCAAGCAAAGCCCAATTAGTAGCATCCTCGCAATGTACCCAAACAACAAGAGGAGGAACCGCTTGAGAACATTTTAAGGGTTGAGGGATTTCTCATGAAATGCCTTTGAAAGTGGGGTACACATATTAGGAAACGCTATAGAATGTATGATTCTCTATAAAACAATAAGAGAAATAAAGAGGATTATACGCATGGCCTTAATGGGAGGCCATAGAATACATTTCTATAAAATAATTCCCTCGTAATGGTCATAGCAAGAACAAAAAATCAAGAATTGGAAAAAAGAAACTTGTGAGATACATGGTAATTGGACACATCAAGGAGAGAGAGAGAGAGAGAGAGAGAGAGAGAGAGAGAGAGAGAGAGAGAGAGAGAGAGAGAGAGAGAGGGGGGGGGGGGGGGGGGGGGGATATTTTTTGGGGGAAAAATATTCACCATGCATTCAGAGAGGGTCACTTTTGTAAACACTATACATCATGTGTGTTCAATTCTATTTGTAAAACCACTTACCTGAAAAATGTGAGAATATATAGAATAATACAATCCCTATTGTTAACTCCACATGATAGGTAATTTTTTATTATAGTGACCCCCCTCAAGACCATGCATAAAGGATTAGAGCCAATGGCGTAGCAATGGAAATTATAGCACTTTGGACACACCCACATTGTTGTTGTTGTTGTGGTGTGTATGTGTGTGTGTGAGAGAGAGAGAGAGAGAGAGAGTGAGAGAGAGAGAGAGAGAGAGACAGAGAGAGAGAGAGAGAGAGATCATCTAACCACGCTTCGGTACCTCGCTCTAAATTGGGTCCCTCTCCCTTGAAGGTAGGGAGTTGGACTTGCTTAATTAGTAATTTTTTCTCTTGAGTAACAGTGTAAAGGCTATGTACGCGAGTATTTCCCTGAGATTGAATTAGTGGAATTTAGTACCAGATGAAATCTCTCTTACTTATTCTTTTAACTTATCTCATACTCAAAACTTTTGCACATAGGATGAAGACAACTACCAAACCATAAACAAAATTGCTTATAGCATACCCATAAGAACCATAGTAGTTACAAGACTTAATACAATCCATGAGGATCCTACTATATACAAAGGAGATCAAAATCCTATACTAGAATCTTGTGGATTCTGGGTGGATCAGATATAGGATCAAAATATAAAACATCTTTTGGTCCACTAAATCTCGGGCCTACACCTATGGGCCTAAATCTACCTGGGTAGGTTATTTTAGATAGCAAATCAAACACCCACTGATTTTGTGATAATTGGACATCATCTATTACAAGGGTTTCTTTTGGATTCTCCACCCCAATTAAAAAGTATACTTCAATCACTTGAAGATCTTTGGACCATTTGAATCTCTTCATATTTAGTTCTAAACCTTCTAATTCTCCCGCATCAATGAAGAGAATTCCACGAGATCCTGACCACTTGATCCTCCAAGTGGGAGGAGAAAATCTCTTGTCTAGTCATTTCATCATGATTTTTCACATTGAATAGTGTCACGGTAGGTAGGCCTTCATAAATCTAATGTTGAAATCCATGAATTAGCGGTAGGCCTGATGGAAATCTTCCTGCAAAGATGGGGATAATTCTCTCTCTTTCTTCCTCTCTCTTGTTTTAGTTAAATACCTCTTGAATTAAATTTGTCAAAGATCACTTATTTGAACCTAGCACCTTAAACTTTTCTCGAGGTCCAAGAATTTATTAACACGCGCTCTGATACCACTTATCCATGGAATATACCTTTACCATTGACAATGGCTTTGGTTTATACCCCTAGAAGGAGACCTAGTCCTATCTCACAGCAAAAACGGTACAATATATTAAAAGTCTAAAAACTCTTTAGGCCCTATAACTTCCACAAATTTGGGTAAGCTATTCCAACCAACGCTTTTTCCCCCCTAACATATGTGAGGTCACACTCGGTGGACTCCTCCTCTAAGTGAAGAAGTTTTCTACACGTTTGTTTTTTTAAATGCGCAGGAATGGATAGTTACCTGACTAGTCAAGTGCACCCGTCCATGATTGACAACCTTATTACCACCCCGCACTCACACATGATACTTTGTTATTTAATTACTACCACGTTCTTACCACAATTAAAATAATGATTCTTTTTATCCTTCATAACAGAATTTCATTAAAAGAGCCCTTGAAAGCAGTATTGAAAACAATCTTTTAGCAAACAGACATCTTTAGACTTAAGACAAGGTACTATCAATCTGAAGTAACTCTGACCACTACTGACTTGTCTTAGGATCAGATATACAAGGGTGAAAAACGACACCCATTCCTTATTTATAACAAAACGGGGTTGAAAAGGTCATCACCCAAAATACGGGCGCCCATATGCCAGCCGGTTGTCCATACAACCGGATGGTTGCTCTAAGATAAAACGATATCTTAAGTAGTATCCACAAACAAGGACAAGCACGGGGTAAAGACTCCACATGCACGGATGTAACCGACTCATCCATGTTTGACTCGCCATCATTACTTATCACCTGGAGTAAAATATTCGAAGGAATTAGAGGTGTCTTGAGACAAGCAATCGTAAGGATGATCAAACATTCTTTCCTAGGTCAACCAGTCTTAGCCCAAACAGTTCTTTCCTATTTACTAACAATGCTGATTGGTTTCTTTGAAGTTACCTTCCATTTTCGAACAGTTATTCCTTCCTGGTTCTTATGTATGCAATGTTAATTTATAAAAGAAATTTAAGCTATTTAAAGACTTAAGTGAATAAAGAGAAAGCCACCTAAGAGTAATCAGCCATCCCCTATTGCACTGGCGCCTGAAGACTCTCCTCCGTAGGCCTACAACTAGGCCCAGTCTCATGGTCATGGGACACCCTAGTTATTTTGTGTGTTGTATCTTCCTCATCGGAATGAGGATTTCCTCAGGTCCTTTTCGGAGCCAATTACATGAATAATCTCTCTTATTCGTTTTATCCAAAAATAGGGGTTCTTGGACTAAGTAAGTATCTTTGATAAATATCTGGGTGATATATTTTGTCCTTAGCTTCCTAGTAATGTTATTGTTCTCCCATAATTATCTTATGATTATCGGGGCTTTACTAAATTCATTATTTAATTTTTGTTTTGGAAAATACTTTAATTTGGTTTTAGTAATCTAAGAATTACTTATTTGCTTGTGCAATATTTACCCTAGGTGGGTTTTGATGTACTATAACTCTAGTAATTATGATCTTGCTAGCTTATAAATTGATTTACAAATTTCCCTTCTCAATCTATAGTCTAAATTAAATAGTATTAGCTAAACTAATTATTTGAGGTTAAGGTAATTATCCTTACTTTCTAAGTCTATTTTCTATCTTTGGTAATTTTTGTGTAATTATATAAATCAATTTTTCTAGTTTCCCTTCTCAGTTTATAGACAAAATCAGGTAATATTAGCTAAGATAACTAGCTAAACTAATTATCTGTGGATGGTCTATTTATCTTAAGTTTTTAATAGTAGCTTCTACCTCTGATAATTAGTACATAGTTATCTAAGTAATCTAGCTAATTTCCCCCTTTATTTTTTTCTAAAAAATAAACAATTTTGGCCTATTTAATTAGATGAACTAATTTCCTGCATATAACCTAATAATTCCAGCTTTCTAACCATGATTCCTATCTCTGATAACTACTGTGTAATTTTCTAAGTAATTTTTCTAATTCCCACCTTAATTAACCCTCCAAGAAAGGGTTTTTTGACTAGGATAATTAGCTAGATTAAATTTTTGTGGCTAAGATAATTATCAGGGCTTCTTAAACATGTAAAACAACTCTAAAAAATAGCACATAGGTATCTAACATGTTTTTCTAATTTCCTCCTTTAATTTACAGCTAAAATTAGACTAATCTGACTTAGATAAATATTTAAACTATTTTTGTAACCTCAAGGTGATTATCATAGATTTTTTAATATGTAAAATAGCTCTGATAAATAGCACATAGTTATCTTACATGTTTCTCTAGTTTCCCCTTTTAATTTATGACTAAAATTAATTAATTTTAGCGTAATTAAATACTTAGATTAATTGCATATTAATGACTAATTTACTTCATGTATCTAGCAATATTTGTTAATTGTGATAATTTACTTAGAATTTTTTGAGCTAATTAAATAGATTTCCCATCATTTTTTGATTAAAACCAGCTAATTTCTATCTAATTAATTATAGAAAGTAATCAAAAAATTAAGAGATAATTTTTCTAATATTTTGACAACCTAATACGGCTCTAATAATTATCTTACACTAATCTAAGTTTTAATTAGTATATTTAACATTAATTTATAATCAAAAAGATTAATTTTAACCCTAATATGGCTTAATAATTAATTAGATTAACATCTCTAATCTTATTGTAAGTAATCAAAGGAGTACTAAAAATTAAGAGAGTAATTTAAAGTGTAAGCAAGTTTAATCTTCTTAATTAATTAGATTAATTAAGAAAATATAGATAAATTAGCATAATTTTGCTAATTAAAAAGAAATTAAGCTAACTACCATGGAATAATCAACTAGAGTTTTTACTTTCTAGTGATTTTTGAGTAGAGTTCTCTCTAGGTAAGAGAGAATTGGCCAGAACTCCGAGTCTGTAATTTTTTTTGTGAAGAAGGGGGGTCATATTTATAGGTTTCTGGGCACTCACAGGCTGGAAATGGCAGTAACTTGATCCCAAGGCATCCCTATAGCTCCACAAGCGCCCCTTGCCTCCAATTCCAGCATGGGCAAGTTAATCACTGCCCCACACAACCCCCAAGATACACAAAATCGATTTTCTACTATTATCTAACCCTTTTGATGATTAACACAAGACTTGTAATGAGCCACAAAAGTGGCTGAAGCCACAAAAATGGCTCACATCAGGATTCTAGTAAATGAAACACAACTTTTGTATATGACATCGAAATTTCATGAAACCTCTTAATTATGGGTGCAAGATATGAAAGAGGTTTCTGAATACACAATTTACATGAAAATTTCAAAACTAAAAGAAATACTTTTCTAAAATTAGTAAATTTTACGTAAAACTTCAATTCAGCACTTAACTTGGAGAGGTAAAAAATGTTGGCAGTGTTTGTATATGGGTTGAAAAATCTTGGTACATCTATCACATACCTATTGAGGGATTTTTCAAAGAATTTTGGACCTGCTTAACAATGATTTGATTTACTTTCAAAAGAAAATCTTAAAAATTTGTCCATCTGCACAAATTAGTTGTAGAAGATGGCAATGGAAAGACACCTTCAAACCTTCATTTAGCTATGTACTATTTTTTATCAACTCATATTGAGCATTGGTCATAATTCCCTGAAACCATTTTCTATTTAGATAACTAACATAGTCTTGAGAATTTTTTTACTAAAGTCTCAAAAAGCCACAAAAGTGGCTAATGTTTTACAGGACTAGTGTTAATTTTGAAAATATATGCAATTATCATTAAATATCTAGGGATTTTATGATAAAAGTCTTTTACAATAATGATAACCAAAACCTTACAATTTATTTAATTAATTTAATCAACAGTGTAAACTTCTATGGGCCATAACTATGTCGGTTTTTATCAATTCAGTTTTGAAAATTTCTAGCCCGGGGTTTGTTGTGCTTAAGATTCCAAAAATACCACTTTTTATTGATTTTGAGATAGTGTGTTTACTTGATTGCTTGATCAATGCTTTCTCATAAAGCTTGAGTTCATTCTCGGCAGCTAGAAAGGTGGAGATCTTACATTTGGATAGTAAAAATCTTTTTTTTAAAAGAGTTTTTTGATGCACGTTTTGAGTTTTTGAGGTCAAAAAATACTTTTTTGACCATAAAATAGATTTACGGAGGTTTTAGAAAATAAGATTTGAGTTTTGGAAATTTTGAAAAATTCCAAAATTTTGGGATTTGAACTTGGAGGTTCCATATGGGCCCACCACACTCTCCCCCCCCCCCCCCCCCCCCCACCCCCCACCTACCTTCTCACTAGGTAAAGGCCAGTAAGAAGTGTAAGACTACTTTGCCCCCTACTTTTTTGAGGGCATAGAGGGTATTCACACCCTCTTCTCATTGGTTGGCCTCTAATTAACCTTAATCCCAAAGGGCCCCTAGAGGGTTCATATTTTTCCTAATGACTTTAGGTGCTTAGACCACTTTAAAGTGCTTGTACATCAATTGAGAGATTAGAGCGCTTGAAAGTGATTAGAATACTTGAAAGTGCTAGGACCACTACCAAGTGTATGAGAAGTGATAACACTTTTAAACTTTTGAGACACTTTATAGTGCTTCAAAGTGCTTGAACATGTTTGTAAGCAGTTGGTATTTCTTAAATGTGATTGGGATTGTTTCAAAGCGCCTCAAAGTACTTGGAGTTCTTCATAACATCAAAGTGATGTAAAGTATTACAATGTACTCCTACACACTATGATTAGGAAGGCAAAGAAGACTAGTATAAGAAATAGGTAAGTAATTTTGAATTGTGCAAGTTTTATATAAGAGATATTTTATGTTTAGCTCAAAAATAACACATGTGGTAATAGATGTGGATATATATCCGCATCTGTTATATTGTATATTGTTGTTGAGACACTATTGCATACTTTTCCTTTGCCATTACCACTCCGACAATATTTTCTATTTCTATTTTCTTTTGTGAATTCATGGCGGTAACAACAATTCTTGACTTTCTCTCTTATGGTGTATATTAATTCCGGTATTGTACCTCTTATAGCATTGGTCATTGACTTGTTGCTTCTACGTAAAGTTTGAACTACATGAGATCGTTAAAAAAAAGAATATAGTACAATCAAAACTAGAAAATATATACTTAGAAAGCATGTTTTCCAAGTATCCTTCTCTCCTAATCCCCAACGAGTTCCTACAAACTTCCATAGGTATCCTTCGTGCATGACTCTCTATCTTGAAAGTTCTACACCATCCTTTACCTCTTTGATTGCTAGCACACATGCCTTTCTAATCATGCTAGCTAGTTGTACCTCTTAAGTTACTAGCACCTAATCCTTTCTATTCATGCCTGCTAGTTATACCTCTTCAATTATTAGCACCCACTTCTTTCTACTCATGCCAGCTACTTGTAAGTGTTGTTCATCATGAGTAAGGATAAAATTCCTTGTCTTCTAATAAAAGAGCGCTTGTTGTTAGGAGTAAGAGAAATTTAGCCTTAGACAGTCATTTGAAAAGTGGTGGTCCTTTGGATTGGAAAACTAATCATTCAAAGTTCGTTTTGTTTTTTACTCCTCCCCAAGGAAATAAGCAATTCTTGTAGGTAGACTTCCCAATTGGTGGAGTCGAGATACTAAAGAGGTACCTCATGCATCTAACTATGTCCCTCCTCCATGTTTTATAATTGAGTGTCCATCAAAGGCTACTCTCATCCAGCTCTACTTGATAATCATTTTGGTATATGCTCACTACGAAAGCAAGGCATGCATCCAGTCCCTCCACCTAACAAAGATCATTGAGTAGATACAAAACTTTGTGAGCCCAAAGCATGATGTGGGAAAGGAGGGGGGACTATAAGATCTAGAATATGTATCAATAGAGGTTCACCAACCAGAATTGGATGGCATGTGCAAGGAACTACGGATGGAAAGAGGGTTAGGTTCTGAGGTGGGTTGAGAGGTGGGTTTTCTAGTGTTTAGATTTAAAGCTCAAGAGGCCACCTGCTTCATAGAGGGTGCAGTGGGTGGGATGCTAGCTCCATTGGGTGTGCCATAGGGAGAGGACATGCCATACCCTAACATTGCAATATTCTATGAGGCTTGCATGGACCTTTCCAAAGACTACCGAGCAGCATTAGAGGTTGCAAGAGTAGGGTCATACCTAGTCATAAGTTGAGTGAAGAAGAGTTGTGGTTGAAAAGAGGTGAACATTGGTCAAGAATATTTGCAAAACAACTTAAAAATAGAAAAGAATGTAAATATCTTATCATTTTCTCATAGTTGAAATAAAATTAATTAAGTATAATTATCATTGGCTAATATCCCACTTGAAGACAAAGGGGAGCTGATGCTTAAAGACACGGTGGTGCAACCAAAGTGTGTTGGCCCTAACAAAGGGCACACTGAATGATGTATATGCTAATAGGTGCATGGCAAAGTGCTAGAGCAGATGGGAAAACCCTGTGCAGCCGAGTGGTAACTATGATGTATGCTTATGTAGTTTTTTTATTACCAAAAGGGCTCCAGAGTGGGTCTGACATGGTGGCAAGTGAAGGATGTACAAAGGGGTAATTTATTTCTTGAGTATGTAGAGCTTGAAGTGACAAGTTGACATGTACAAACGACTCTTCAAATAGAGCTACATTATGAAGAATGTGACAGTTCAAAGTTTAAGCGGTTTGCAGATTCCCGACGGACAGACAAGGATATTGCACATGGAGCACCATAGTTAAAGTGAATGCATGTACCTTAAGTGCTCATCTTGTACATCATGTCGATCTTTTCATATTGACTGTTGAGAGGCACATGTTAGAAACTGACTCTGAATAACTAAGTCGGATTTTGACTTATCGGATATTTACTGAGCTGTATTTTGCTAAGTCGGATGTAGCTGTCTTTCAGTTGCAGTCTGCTGAATGTCTTGTGACTGGGTAGTTAAGTCGGATTTATCTATAAAAGTGGGGAATGTATCTGCGCACGATGTATCTATTCTCTGATATGAATGTGATGATGATGGTACAGTGCAGCAACTATTCAGTGTATTTTCTGCTTACTCTGATATTTAGAGTAGTCATGTTTACTGTGTCTGAGTTGTTGTTAATGAAGTATGGTGGAATAGATGGTTATTATTGCTGTGTATGATGTTCATGTGTTGACCTAACCCACAACACATTTGGCGATCCGCTGGGTTAACGTTTATTTTCAAGTAATGATGCATGTTAGAGGGAGACAGGAGAGTAGGAAGAGTGTACTACACAAGGGCTCAAGCACAGGCTGGAAACATTGATCCATTTAACTATGATCATGACAATCAGCAATCACCCGATGCTCAGGGGCAGCAACCTGTAGACCAAGGAGGGGTAGGATCAGGAGCAGCAGGAGAAGAGAGAGTGAGGCAATTTATTGGAGCTTTATTCCTGGCAAGAAGAACCACCAGGAGAACGATCCAGTTTGACCCACTTCAGGGTGCTACCAGGCAAAGACCTAGGAGACCACCACAACCCATTCCAATGGCTCAACCACCACCCAACCCAAAGGTCAAGGCAGCCAAGTTTAGAGCAGGGAGTAAGGAAGATGCTGACTGTCATGTGGCACAGTTTGAAACTAAGTGGCAGGCAAGTGGCTATCAGGTGATGTATGCTGATGGAGTAAAGATGGAACAATTTGCTGCCACATTGGAAGGAAAGGCCATGAGTTGGTTCAGCCAATATGGCATTGCACATTTTGCTACTTATAATGCTTTGAAGCAGGCATTTCTGCAGAGATTTAGAAAGGAGAAGACTCCGACTGATGTCCTGAGAAAACTCAGAGACATTAAGCAAAATAAGATGCTGGTTGAAGACTATGCACAGAAGTTCAGAATTTTAGTAGAAAGATTGCAGGGGAATGAAAGACCCACTAATGAAATGTTAGCAGGTTATTTTTTGAAAGGATTGAGAAGCAGCTTAAAGGGAGCAGTAGCTAGCATTGATATTGCTGGAGGTCTGGATGACCTTGTTACTGCTGCTGCAAGGGTGGAGAAGAGACTTGGCATGACCAAAGCAAAAGGAAAAGAAGACAGTGACTCAGATTCAGAAGAAGCATCTGAAGACACAAATTCCAGTGGGAACTCAGATTCAGACTCACCATCAGACAGTGATGAGGAAACAGAAAAAAGAAAGAAGAAAAAGAGCAGTAAGAAGAAGAAAGTTAAGCAAAAGCAGAGTATTGAGCAAGATTTGGTAGGCAAACTTAAAAAGTTTGGTTATTCTGTTGTAGCACCTAAAGAAAAAGTGTATTGTCACATTTGTGAAAGGGATGGACATAGTACTGCTAGCTGTTGGTATAATCCAAAGAATAGAGGGCAGCCAGCACCTAACATAGGAAGAGGAAGACCAGAAATTGGAGCAAATCAAGCAGTACCATTTAGGGGAAGACCACCATTTCAGAGGGCAAGACCTCCTAGACCTCCTTGGAGAGAGCAGGAGAACAATAATAATAGGAGACCCTGTGTGTACTGTGGTGCACCAGATCACTGGGTAGGTCCCAATTGTGCTTTATGGGTGAAGCATAGGGAAGAAAGGGGAATTCCCATTGTGAGATATAATCAGCCCAATCAACCTGAAAATCAGCAACAGCAGCAACAGCAGCAGCAGCAAAATCAGCCAGCAGCTGAGGCAAATGTAATCTTGTTTGATGTGTTTTCTCAGGATAAGCAGATGCAAGATACTGACCAAGAACAGGAGCAGCAAGGGAATGAAGAGGAACATCAATGGGCTTGTGACTGTAACCAATGTGTGCAGGAGGATCATGTTGAAGTTCTAGCAATGACTAGGTCTAAGGATAAAGCACCTTTGGATTGGAAGGAGCAAAAAGGGGTAAGAGACCAGGTTACAAAAAGGATTGCCAAACACCAGGCAAAGCAGGTGGATATTGAGGATGACCCAAAAGAAAAGGAAGAGCAGAATAAAGGGAGTAAGGAGATGGAAAATAAACAGGATAAGGATTGGTTTGAAATACTTATTAGCTCACCTCTTCAATTATCTTTGGATCAGTTGTTGCAATTGGTTCCAGCTTTCAAAGACAGATTGTTCAGAAAGCTGCAAAACCTGAATGGACTTGGCACAATGGACAGGCAGTTTTATTCAGCAGCAGCAAATAGAATTGATCCAGCAGATGTGGACTTTGTGGTACCAGTTATTAAAGTACACTTTCTTGGAGAAAATTTTGATGATGTGTTATTGGATGGAGGCTCTGGGGTGAATATTTTACCAGAGGCAGTGTACAAAAGAATGGAGTTGGGAGCTATGGCTCCAGCACCTTTTCAGGTGAAAATGGCAGACCAATCTAGGGTACAACCTTTGGGAATTCTCAAAGCCCAGGAAATTCAGGTGTCAGGATTATCCTTTTTTGTTAATTTTGTGGTACTCAGAATGTCAGACTCAGCAGCTGCATATGAAATGCTATTAGGAAGGCCTTGGTTCAGATTGGCTAAAGTAAGACAGGACTGGGGAGAAAATGTTGTCATATTGAAAAAAGGGAAAAAGAAAGTAACCATACCTATGAGGGGAAGGAAGATGGTTCCATTAAGTGAGAAACCACTGTTTGCTCAGACTATTAATTTTGCTGATGAGGTCACAGATGACCAAGAGGAAGAGTTCTTGAAGGCCAATCCAACTGTTGTACCTGTGTTTGAAGTAGATGTGGAAAGCATGTTACAGCAGGGTAAGAAACAGGATGAGCCAGATACAGGTTTAGCACCAGGACAGACAGTGCAGGGTAAGGAACTGTTGCAGTTGGTGGACCAGAAATATGCTATGTCTGATAAGGAACAGATTCAGCAGGAAGAAAAGGAGGCCAGGGATATGGCTGAGAAAATCTATGAAAAGAAGTTTGGGGCATCAAGCAGGGTAGAAAAGGAGGAGCTTCAGGAGCTAAATTTCGGAACAGAGGCAGAACCAAGAATGGTCAGAGTGAGTGCACACATTCAAGGGGAATTTCTGGCACAGCTGTTGCAATTATTGGTTGATTATAAGGATGTGTTTGCTTGGGATTATTCTCAGGTGAGAGGCATTGACCCAGCACTACATCAGCATAGGATTAATTTGAAAGAGGGTGCAAAACCAATTGTGCAGCAAAGATATAGAATGAATCCTAACTTTGCCAAACAGGTGAAGGAGGAGCTTGATAAGCTCCTGGCAGTAGGGTTCATTAAACCTGTACATGAAGTATCATGGTTGTCTCCTATACTGGTTGTGCCAAAGAAAAATGGAGCTTTAAGAGTATGTGTGGATTATACAAAATTGAATGCAGCAACCATTACTGATCCCTTTCCTATGCCATTTTGTGATGTTGTGTTGGATGCAGTAGCTGGTCATGAAATGTACAGCTTTTTGGATGGATTTTCTGGTTATAATCAGATTAGTGTTGCTGAGTCGGATCAGCATAAAACAGCTTTTATAACTGAATGGGGAGCCTTTGCCTACACAGTGATGAGTTTTGGGTTAACCAATGGACCACCTTCATTTAATTTTGTTGCTCATAAGGGGTTTGAACCTTACTTACAGGACTTTATGAGAGTCTTTGTGGATGATTTCTCAGTGTTTGGAAAGAAGGATAAACATCTGCTACATCTGAAGCTCTGTTTTGAAAGATGCAGACAATTCAGGATGGCTCTGAATCCTTATAAAAGTGTAATTGCTGTGAGGAGTGGAATAATTTTAGGACATGTGGTGTCAGAAGCAGGAATGGCTATAGATGTCAAGAAAATAGAAGCCATTCAAGCAGCACCAGTTCCTACCAATGTTAAAGAGTTAATGAGGTTTGTTGGACAGACAAAGTGGCACTCCAAATATTTGAGGTATTTGTCTAATGTATGCTTGCCATTAACTCAATTAACAAAGAAGGATGTGGCATTTGTATGGGATGAACCTCAGAAGAAATCATTTCAGATGTTGAAGAAAATGATATCAGTAGCACCAATTTTGCAGCCACTTGATTGGTCATTGCCTTTTCATGTGTTTGTTGATGCGTCGGATATAGCAATAGGAGCTGTACTGATGCAGGAGAAGGAGAAGGGATGGTTCAGACCTGTGTACTATGCAAGCAGGGTTCTCACAGGTGCAGAAAGAAACTATCCTGTGACAGAAAGAGAAGCTTTAGGGATGGTATATGCATTGAATAAGTTCAGGCATTACTTGTTGGGGAACAAGATAGTTTTTCATGTTGATCATCAGGCCTTGTTGTATTTGATCAAGAAGCCACTTCTTACTGGAAGGCTTGCAAGATGGATGTTGTTGTTGCAGGAGTTTGACTTTCAGATTGAGCATACTCCTGGGAAGGAGCATGTAATTGAAGATTATCTAAGCAGGATTGAAACAGGTGAAGCACCTACTGGGGTAGATGATGCACTTCCTGATGCTCAGCTGTTTGATGTGCAGACTACTGTGACTGAGTCTTGGTATGATCAATTGCTGATGTTTTTGACTGATGGAACTATACCAAGGGAGTTCAATGCTGATCAGAGAAGAAAATTTGCACTGAAAACCAGACCCTATTTAGTTATTGCAGGGGCACTATATAAGAAAGGCATTGATCAAGTGATAAGAAGATGTGTACCAGAATTTGAGCAAAGTGCACTCTTGCAGGAAGCACATTCAGGCACAGCAGGAGGGCATTTATCTGGAGATACTACAGGGAAGAAGATTTTGCAGGCTGGATTATGGTGGCCTACAGTTTTAAAGGATGCACATGATTATGCCAAAAGATGTGTAATTTGTCAAAAAACAGGTCAACCTGATTCAAACAGGGATAGGATGGGGGATCATCCTATTTTGCCTTTGGAACCTTTTCAAAAGTGGGGTTTGGACTTTGTAGGACCTGTCAAACCAACTTCCAAGAGGGGATGCAGATACATTTTAGTGGCTACAGATTATTGCACTAAGTGGGTAGAAGCAGTAGCATTGAAGGATAATAAAGCTTCAAGTGTGGCCAGATTTCTTTATCATAACATTATGACCAGGTTTGGGTGTCCAGTGGAGCTGGTAAGTGACAGAGGAACTCATTTTTTGAATGAAGTAATTTCAAAGCTAACAAGGACACATATGATTATGCACAAGAAGTCTACAGCATATCATCCACAGGCTAATGGTCAGGCTGAGAGCTCCAACAAAACACTGGTAAGGATTTTGAAAAAGATTGTGACAGAGAATCAGAAGGATTGGGATGATAAGTTGGATTCTGCCTTATGGTCCTTTAGAACAGCTTTCAAAGTCACTACTGGTATGACACCATTCAAGCTGGTGTATGGGCTGGAAGCTGTGGTGCCTATGGAGTTTGTGGTACCAAGTTTAAGAGTCTCAGCAGAGAAGCAGTCTCCAAAGTTGTCAGTACTACACAGGAACAAATATCTGATGCAGCTGGAGGAGGATAGGTTGGTAAGCTCTTACATTACTGAAGTCATACAAAGAAGAAGACAAGCATGGGTGACCAAGAATGTGAAGCTCAAGATCTTTCAGGTTGGAGATTGGGTAATGTTGTACAACTCTAAGCTGGGACCACATCCTGGTAAATTGTCATTGAGATATCAGGGACCATATCAGATTGTGCAGGATAAAGGACAAGGGACATTCATCATAGCTGATGTGTTTGGTACAAGAGTGGAAAAGGCAGTTAATGGTTTCAGGCTGAAGAAATTTCAGGGAAAGCCACCTCATTTGGACTGGCCAAGTGTAGCCTGCATAACTGTAATACCCCTACAGTCAGGAGATTCAGAATCAGCAAAAGGAAAAGGAAAAATGCTGGTTTGCATGGATTTGAGGAGGTCTTTTCATAGTATCCCATATAATTCACGGGTTGGAGGAAGTAGGTAGTTCCAAAGTGCACATCCGATTCAACATTGCAGATGTTGGAAGAGTACCTGTGTCGGAACTGACCAAGTCGGAATTTTTAATAAGAAATTATTAGGCCGGACTAATAACTTCGGGGAGTGTGCTGAAAAGAAGTTTCGTAGAACTTCAAGGATACTGGGTGGAGATATGTGTGCATGGTGCAGCGAGTATAATCATACATGCAACAAAAGTTTAGTACACATGCAGCAGCGCGGAGCATTCGGGTTTTCACTTGAAGAAGCTTTATTCAGTCCTGCCATGCCGAAAGCAAAGCAATTGATGGCCATGCAACCACAGCCTGATGAGGAGCAGACCGAAGGTTCGGGGCGATGTTTGAGAAGCAAAGCTTTGCCTATGCGGCTTGACGTTAGCAGTGCAGACGAAAATAGTGACTCTGCAGAAGAGGAAACGCCAATGCCGACTCCTGTGTCAGAAGGTAAGGTGATGCAAACATTAATGGACCCTTTTATGGATTTCAAAGTTGACATAGATTGTCAGGCAGAGTGCAACGCCATATGGTTGCAGCAGGTAGGATTGTATGAGTTTGCCATTCTGCCTTGGGAAGAATGTAAAAACAATGTATATGCAAAGTCTCAGTTGGAAATACTTAGGAAGACTAAGGGGAGAGTGTCACCACATGTGGTACTCAATGTGGAGTTGGTGTCTGAGGTGTTCAAGCTGCCTTTGCATCCTAATACACCTATTCCAAAGTGTTCAGAGGAAGCACTGAAAAAAGAGTTTGGTCCAAGAGAAGGAGGCAGGCAGTATTACATGTTAAAGAATGTGGCATATTCTAGGAGAGAGCAGCTTAAGTGGTACTTGGAGAGGCTATGCTTTATTGTGAAGTTTGATTATATGCACCATTAAGCTATGCAGAGCAGGGAGGAGAAGTGAGCTGGGCTCACTGGGTGTATGAAAAGTTGGCAGCAGAGATTCATTCTTCAGACAAGAGGAAGACACAGGCAAATAGTAGGTTATGTGGTTACTTGTCAGCACTGTTTTTTTTTGCACAGAGAGTACAGAATGGTGAAGCAAGGTGGCCTGTGAAAGCAGAAAAACTGGTGCAGGAGAAGCAGCAGCCAGCTCAGATTGAGCATCCCATCATGGTGCATTCTGAAAAGACTGGATTTGTGAAGTTTAATGCTAAGCATATGGAGGCTTATGAGGATTTGGTGAAAGCCAAATATACTCCAGGAGAGGCCTTTGAAGAAATCACAGCAAAAATGCAGTTTGCAGAATTTGGTACTATGGATGTTGATTCACCAATGCAGGTAAAAGCAGAGGAAACACCAATAAGGCTTGGTAAGGCTTTCACATTATCCAACAAGAGGAAGAAGTCTGAACCAGTCAGCAGAGTGTTTTCTAGATTAGATTTCAGTACTGAGGAAGTCTCTGGAGTATCAGTAGATACTGGGAAATTGGACAGTGATAAAGTAGTTCAGATGCTGCAGCAGGTGCAGGAATTTGTGAGGCAGCAGAATAATATGCTGAAGGTTCAGAGTATGCAAGCTGAAAGGAATGCAGAAAAATTGATGGAGGTTAAAGGACAGGTGTCACAGGTGAAAGAGTTTGAAGAGCAGATAGCTATGATGAAAGTAAAGTATGAGCAGGATATGGAGGAAACAGTGGGGAAACAGAAGATGGAGTTAGCAAAAGTGAAGAGATCATTGGGGGAGTTTAAGCAATGGACTGAGAAAGTGGAGGCAGCGGTTGCTTTGAAATTGGAAGACATGGCAAAGAGGAATGCAGAGTTACAGGTCACTGTGGAGATGCAGAGGTTGAGATTGGAACCTTTGCAGATATAGAGCAACAGATGTTGGCACAAGAGGAAATTAGCTTGAGTGCAATATTAATGAAAGAAGGAGAAGTGTCTATTCTCAAGCAGCAGTTAGCTTTGGTTGCACAGGAGATGTGGCAAAAGACCAAGGAAAGAATGAGATTTGTCATTAAGTATCCATATGAGGTGTTAAAGGCAGGGTTAGTGCATGAGGTAGAAGCACAATTGTTGAAGGAAGTGGAGGAATTGCAAAAGGAGAGAGACTGTTTGAAGCAGCAGGTTCAACAGATGGAAGAGAATAAGAGACAGCAGCTTGCAGAAGCAGAAAAGAAAGAGAAGAATTTTACTAATATTTTTTTGATGCAGGATGTAGCTGAGGAGAAAGTGGCAGAAGAGCAGATTGATACTGAGATTGCAGATAGATCACAAGAGGTGGAAATGGGAAAAGATGATGCAGCAGAATCAGATGCAGTAAAGGAAGCAGAGCTGGTGGATCATAAAGTGAATGCTGAGGACTAGAGTAAGGAAGAAGCTGTGCAGCAGAGGGTGGATTCCTGATCAAGGGATATGTGGATCCGGGTCAGATTTCTGCGAAATCTACCACCGGGGCGTGCCATGTGTTGAGAGGCACATGTTAGAAACTGACTCTGAATAGCTAAGTCGGATTTTGACTTATCGGATATTTACTGAGCTGTATTTTGCTAAGTCGGATGTAACTGTCTTTCAGTTGCAGTCTGCTGAATGTCTTGTGATTGGGTAGTTAAGTCGGATTTATCTATAAAAGTGGGGAATGTATCTGCGCACGATGTATCTGTTCTCTGATATGAATGTGATGATGATGGTACAGTGCAGCAACTATTCAGTGTATTTTCTGCTTACTCTGATATTTAGAGTAGTCATGTTTACTGTGTCTGAGTTGTTGTTAATGAAGTATGGTGGAATAGATGGTTATTATTGCTGTGTATGATGTTCATGTGTTGACCTAACCCACAACATTGACAACTAGAGTCCTGAATGTCAAGTTTTGAGCCGAGTTTATTGCTTCGGAAAATGTGCCATCTAGAAGTTTTTTAATCTCAATGTGGCTTTGGATTGTGCTATGCATCATATGGAACTAGAAACAAAAGATTTCATATTGATAAAAGCCTAGAGCAGAAAGTTATAGCAGGGGAAAGTTGGCAGTCAAGGACGACCATGAGGGATCTCGTATCTTTGATTGTTTTGGTCCACTAGGTTGGAGACCTCAAAGGAGTCGAGATGCAACACGAAGGAGGGGGTTCAAAGCCGGGGAGATAGACTTTCAAATGTGATTTATGGCTTGTACATCGATTTTGTAAAGACCAAATGGCATATCAATGAAGTGTGGAGGAAAAGTAATTTTTTGGATTTTTTTGATGGTTTTGAGAGCCCCCCCCCCCAAGGGGTGAGCTGTCACAAGCTAACATGTGGAAGACAATGCTCCCAGATGAAAAGTCTCAAGCCATGATGGCGTGGTATAAGAGTTGCAACGAGGGGCCTCCATTGCCATCACAAGTGGAATGAGGAGGTCCTTGAGATCTTGGAGCTATACGGACCCGTGAGGGTGCTGCTTGGGTGGCTCATGTGGCATCCGACTCATGAAGTAGATGAGGACGTGATAGTAAGCTTGTGGGAAGTGTCTATGTGCCTATAATGGCACCAAGTTGTGAAGAAAGTTCCCACGGGAAAAATCACGGCACGATGATTGTCCCTTAGAATTTAAGAGATTGTACACATGAGGTGACTTGGGAGTTAAACCAAGTGCCAAAAATAGCAAGGACTCACATACAACAAAAAAAGGCCAAAAATAGAAATTTGACAAAATTAGGGGTGGCCTCGCACGCCCTATAGGGAAGCCTTTCTGGACAATTTTGGAGGGGAGAGAGCTCACAGAGAAGCTTGCAGAGAGATCTCCTAGGATCCTTGGAGAAGGAGATCAAATCTAACCAGGGCACTAACAACAAGGTTTTTTTTCTTGTTGCTCTCAACAAGGAGAGTCCAGTGGAGGTGAAGCCAGAATTGCCCAAGCTTTTTACGCTCTCCGTGTTGAGCTACAATTTTTATGGTTTTTGTAGTGGTGTTCTGTTGCCAAGATTGGAGAAACCCATAGATGATTTCTGCATTGTTTCTTCCCTGTTTTCCCCCTTTCTCATCTTTGCTCTACTCAAATTATTTGGTACTGGTTGTGTGAGATGTGTTAACCTCCCCAAGCCTCTACATGAGAGAGAGGGATAAAGAGAGAGTGGTGTGTGTGGTGTGAAGGTTGTAGATGAGAAAAATTGGGCTGGTGTGTTCTCAATTGTTGGTGTGAAGCATGCGTGTGCTGGTGTCCGTGCTACAGACAATGATCTGTATGAGGATTGCTGGAGTTTTGAAGGTGAAGTCTAGTGGATTGGGGTGCAATGAGTATCTTGGGCTATAGAGAGGCAGTTGTTTGTGTGCCGGTGTGTTCCCTTTCTCTCTTTCCATTTTATTGTGCCCCCACTAAGGAGAATCTCATTGCTCCTATGATTGAACGTTAAAGAAGGGTTTTGATGAAGTCAGATGTGCGGTATTTGAAGTACAAGTGTTTTTTAAGAAAGATGTGGTCGGGTTTTTTGAGTTTCACTAGGGCTGAAGATGTGAAACCCTGGTTGTAGGATTATGGTCTGTTTGTGCTAGAGAGAAGACTGACAAGAGAAGAAGGCACGGTTTAATTTTTTTTCACTCTTGGTTTAGGGTAAAGCTAAAAGATGGTACGATGGATTGAAAAATGAAGAAAATGCGGATTGGATCACATTGGAGATGGCTTTTTGTCGTCAATATGTGTCGGATGTGCAACCTGCATAAAGTAAATCAGAAGCTAGTTGGTCTAACGCAATGCCTGGATGGAGATTTTCAAAATTTTGCATGGGAATTCAAAGCCCTTTGGCGATAGCTAATGGAGGTAACTCCTACCCAGAGTGTTGATTTTCTAAAGTTGAGCAAGTTTTTTGATTGCTTGCATGAGGAGGTCAGAGATTAAGAGGAGACATGGGCCGGTGACATATGCAAAAGTGGTTAATTTGGAAGAGGACGAACCAAGAAGATCTTGAAGAAGCGGCAAGCAAGGCAAAGATTGGCAAATGTGTTGTTGCCCAGGCTAGTCGAAGTGGCAAAAGTGAATCCAAGGGTGATGCAAAGGGAAGAGAGTACGATGCAAGAGGAACCAAGGGCTTTGGGGCTGCAAAGAGGTGGAGTGGTTTCAATGCCCAAGATGCCAATTAGGGAAGCTCCAACTACTATGGGAGAAGAGAAAAGGGTTATAGAGTGGGTAGAATAAGCAGAGGAAAACTCAGATAGGACTGAGGAAACTTCATTGATGAGTGCAAGGAGATTCCAAATCTTGAGATGGAAGAGGAATTGGAAACAGATGACACCAGTTCTATAGATGTTTTACGACATGGGAGACAATTTTTTCCTACTCAAGGTATGAGGAGATGATCTTCTGCATGTGGATAAGAAATGAAAGTTGTGCTGGAGAAGCAGGAGAAGTGCAGATCAATGTGGCAGATGAAGTCCAAGTGGAGGGATCTAGGCCTATGGGAGTGGACATGTAGGTAAAGATGTTATGTGGTGTGATGTTAAAGGGAAATTTTAGGTACCAAAGCTGACATCAGAGCAAACCATGGTGTTTAGCACCACAAAACAATATTAGTGACGAAATTTCATTGCATTTGAAGCACATAGACAGCATACACATATGATGCCTCTTGGGCCAATTTTTGAACAAAATTGATCATTTGTCACTATAGGGTGCTTTGACACATTGTTTTGAGCATCCTCACCAAGTAGAATCATTTTGGACATATGTCTTGAGAGAAAACTGTGATTCTGCACTTCATGGAAGGGGACATGTAAAATTTGTGTCTTCAGAGCAATTTTGAGATTTAAACTTTGGTTTGATCACATATTCTTGTTGCTTAATTATGATAAGGGGAGGCCTAAGGTAAAGAAAGTTCCAAAATCTAATCACATAGACATCATACATGTATCATGTCTCAAGTCAAGATTTGAAAGTCCAACTGAACTTCTGACCACGCAAGAGGTTTCGAAATGATGTGTTAAGCTTGTTTGCAAAATTTCATCTCCTTTGGGCACAATTCTTTGAAGTGGCAAGTGAAGGATGTCCAAAGGGCTGTTTCTTTTATTAGGTATGTAGAGCTTGAAGTGCTGAGTCAGTAGGTCCTGAAGGCTCCTCAAATGGAGCTACAAGAGGAAAATTGTGGTAGTTTAAAGTTAAAGCGGTTTACAAACTTTTGATGGACAGGGCAAGTGCGGATGGAGCATTAGAGTTAAAGTGAATGCATGGGCCTGAAGTGCTCATCTTGCAGAGCATACCCCTGTTTTTAGGTCGACAATTGGAGTCATGGATGTCAAGTTATTGCGAGATAAAGTTTTGCTAGTGGCTGATTTTGAGATAGGTTGACTATTTTGGAAAGCGTTTCATATGGAAGTTTTTGAAGCTCAATCAAGTTTTGGACTATGAAATGCATCACATGGAGCATACAAAAATAGCAATAGAATACTGCATGTTGATCGGAGCCTAGAGCACAAAGTTACGGCAGGGGAAAGCTGGCAGTTAGGGGTGACCGTGGAGGATTTGGTATTTTTGGTCATTTTGGTCCACTCAGTTTGAGACCTTAGAAGGGATGCAGCATGGAGGAGGGGTATCATGGCCAAGGAGATGGAATTTCAAGTGGAATTTATGGTTTGTGCATTGTGTGAGCACCAAATGGTAGAGCAACCAAAGTCGGGAGAATAAAGGAATTTTATAGGATTTTTTGGGTGGTTTTGAGAGGCCCCCCAAGGAGTGAGGCATCCCAAGCTGACACATGGCACACAATGCTCCCACGTGTAGAGTCTCAACCTATGATGGCGTGGTAAAGAGCTATAGTGGGGCACCTCCAAGGGAATCACAAGTGGAGTGAGGAGTTCCTTGAGAACTTGGACCTATGGTAACCCCTGAGGATGCTGCTCTAATGGTGAATGTTGCATCTGTTGGCGGCGTGCTCGCAAAGTGGATGATGACATGTAAGTAAGCTTAGGTGATGTTCTCTCATGCCTATAACAGCGTCAAACTTTTAAATGTGGAGGAGGTTCCCGTGGGGAACAGTCCTGCCGTTGTGACTGTTCCTTGGGGCTTAAGAGGTTTTACACATGTAGTGACTTGGGAATGAAGACGAGAGCCAAAAATATCAAGGACTCACATGAAAAATAAAGCGACCAAACATAGAAAGCCACCAAAAATAGGGGTGGACTTGCATACCCTATATGAAAGCCTTTTTGGACAGTTTTGGAGGGGAGAGAGCTCGCGGAGGAGCTTTGCAAAGAGTGCTCAGAGAAGCCTTAGAGAAGGAGACAAGGTTTTTTCTCTTACTGCTCTCAATGAGGAGAGCCCAATGGAGGTGAAGCCATGGATTGCCCAAGGTTTTTATGCACCTTCAGAACGTACCAACAGATCCATGTTGTAGCATCAATTTTTGTGGTGTCTGTAGTGGTGTTTTGTTGCCAAGATTAAAGAAAACCATAGCTGCTTTTTGCACTATTTCTTCCCTCTTTTCCCCCATTTTTGTCTTTGTTCTACTAAAATTGTCTAGTGCCGGTTGTGTGAGATGCATGTGCCTCCTCGGGCCTCTATGTGTGTGTGATAGAAAGAGAGAGTGGTGTACATGCTGTGTTAAGGTTATAGACGGGAAAACTTAGGGTGATGTGTTGTCAACTGCTGCTGTGAATCACACGTGTGTTGGTATGCCTGCAGATAGTGATTTTTTTGAGGATTGTGTGAGTTTTGAACGTGAAATCTAGTGGATTGGGGTGCAGTGAGTATCCTGGGCTATATAAAGACAATTGTTTGTGCTTCGGGTGTGTTCTCCTTTCCAACGACATCAACAACCCTCTACGATGGATGTCAATACTCCCTCCTAATATCATGTTTAGAGGGTTTAAACCTACACACCAATGATGGTTGGAGCAATGCAAATTTGACAAGCCTCTTAAAGTACCTACCCTATATATCTTTTATTAACAATTTTCTTGCAATTTTGGCACGATCCTTATGTTGCTTGCCAGGATTATGGAGAAGCTATTACCGAGTGGCACTTTACTTCCCTCCTCAAGGCAACATGCAATAAAGCTTATCACATCTGATTATCAATGCATCTATGCATGAATAAATGGTTTCATTTTATTTTGCAATGACCATGTGGAGGAATCACAATTTTCAAAGTGTGGAGAAGAAAGGTATGCAAAAAAGCGGCAGTTGGGTACCATGAAAATTATCGATTCCATTCTTATCATACCCTGCATCTAGCACATGTTTCAAAGCAAAGATATTTCTACACTCATGTTATTGCACCAAATGCACAAATTGTTGAATGGAAAGGTGTGCTAGCCCCATCAGATGTTTTCAAGTAGTTTTAAAACTTTAAGGTAGAACCCATGTAGATATTATTTCAAATTTTAATTTAATATGGATCAAGGGCTAAGAGACTCTCTATACCTTGAAAAAGTACAAGGGTCAATATATAGGCCTAACGGTTGAGATATTCTTCGTCTGCAAGCATCAAATGTAGCATAGGAACTCTAGCCTAGGTGCAAAGTATCTAATCAAGAATTGCTAGTGGAAGTACTCCGTGGTGTGAGCTAGGCACACATTCTATCTATATATATCTATCCATCTCTCTCTCTCTATCTCTCTCTCTCTCTCTCTCTCTCTCTCTCTCTCTCTCTCTCTCTCTCTCTCTCTCTCTCTCTCTCTCTCTCTCTCTCTCTGACACTCTCACTACAAGAGGTTGTGTGCTCTTGTGACGTTGTTAGTGACGGAAATACATTGGGTTTTTATAACCCCCGGCGTCGCTAAGACCGTCGCTAACAGTGTTGATACGGGAATGTTGCTATAATGATCGCTATATGAGTCGCTATAGCCGTCGCTATATAGCAACGATCATTGCGACGTCTACAGGCCATCTATAGCGATGTTGCAGAGCCTTATATAGCGACGCCTGAGAGAAAAACAAATTGGTGGCAGGGCATTCAATGCCATGCCACCCATAACCATATTGAATGTTTCATTAATTGATTCACCTTTGAAAAAAAGTGCAAGGGTAGATATAGACCCAAAATAGTTACCCACAAGACAATATAGCCATTAACTCCATCATGCATAGTATTTTTTCCAGAATAAAGATACAAAACTGACAAGCGTAAATTGATGAAAGTAAATCAATGACAATTGTACATACCATAGGCAAAATCACTTGATTGTTAAACTTTGCAAATGTAGTAGTTACAACACCATGTCATTATTGAAAAAATATACATGGTTTTCAAAAAGACGTATAAAAGTCGTCTCATGATACATATGCTATGACAGAAACAAACTAATGCTATGTAGCTACGGCTAGACTGACGTCGTCTAATCAGACGTCTCATCGTTTCCAAGCGTCGTTGTGAGAACTTAGAATGTCCATCAGGGTGTTTAAGCCCTTTCTCCCTGCGTACTCGCGCTTGTACGGTGTGGGGTCACGTCTTGTCATCAACCAGTGTCAAAACATACAAAAAATCCATTATGTTATAATTTAAAACCCCCTAAACCCTAAACTATCAAACATAAAGAGCAATGCAAAAACACTTACAAAATCGGCCTCAAATGATGCCCACCCGCCGCTCCCCAAGTGGTGCAAGCTCCCTGCCTCTACTCGCGCTCTGGCTGCCTCCTTTTGTTGCTTACACTTGTCCGAATTCTCATGTGCTTCTTTCTTCCCATTCTTCCAATCTTCTTTGGCCAGCCAACCTAATCTGTTCCACCCATGCTTGATTGCTTTTTGCACTTCATAACGCTTGTGGTTGCAGTATTCGTGCATTCAAACCTTCATCAGGTCTTCATTGAAGCGGTCATCCCATGGTGGAACGAGAAACTCGTCATGCAGCATGCTGATGACTCTGTCTTTTAAATCACTGGGTACTTCACTCCAGGTGTTTAGTATGTAGTGTCTAAACACTTGAGAGCAAAGACCATGCATGCATGAAATCACCTTCTTGCCTTCATCATCCAAGATGGTGTCACCACTGAAGTCGACGGAGTAAGGCAAGCCCTCTCACCGGTGATGTGTGAACCTGGGTGTTCGGGCAGGGGTCTCTAGCGGCGTGTTGACGGGGATACAGACGTCAAGTGTCTCCACTGGAGTCTGGTTCCCAAAGCGACGAGTGTCCACTCGAGTGACTCCTAGAGGAGTAGCTAGTGGCGTGTAGGCACTAGGAACGGCCATCAGCCGCACAAAACCTAGTGTTGATCGTGATTCCGTGGCTGGTGTCAGGGCGGGCAAAGAAGGGGAGGGTAAAGAGCCTCGTCAAACACGAGGCGGTGTCGAAGCATCGGCGGCGGCATCCCGCAACAACCACCACTGCCACACTAGAGCGCCGGTGCCTAGACGAGTGTGAAGATCGTCTCATCGACACCGAAGCTTCAGAGTGTGCTAAATGCTTCAAAATAGAGGGAGACGTGATCGGAGTAGGAACGCACGATGGTGCACCAGAGCGATGATGCTCCACGTACCACTGTCTCTGCTCGGGTGAGAAAGAAGAAAGAAACTGCTCATCATCCATACCTGCATTAAACACACGAACATTTAAACTTAATATTGAATGAATGGAGAAGAAAACATGGACAAGTAGATAGATAGATAGATAGATAGATAGAGAGAGAGAGAGAGAGAGAGAGAGAGAGAGAGAGAGAGAGACAGAGAGAGGGAGGGATTCCTGTGTAGAGAGATTTCGTTGAATTTCTATGAATTTGTAAAAGCACTGTGCTCCCGGTGCGATAGAGACTGAAGCTGCAATTGCAAAGGAAGTTTGTCTCTGCTCATAGATGTTGCTTGCCCCACCGGATGAAAGCATTGTTTGGTGGTACAAAAGAAGGACCTATTTTTCTTCTACCTGGTTGGTACTTCTACATATGTCCAGACTTTGGAGGGAACCTTTTTTTTCATCTATGTTAAAGAATGGTAGGAGGGAAATTTGTATGATTTAAACTTTTCGTGAAAGAAAATGTGGGTGGGGCAATAAGTAATGCAAGTGGTTTTTTGAAACCGTGCCAAAAGTCCCATCACAGTACCATGCGTTTGTGAGTGGCGCAGTTGCTCAACACATTTTCCAGCTTCCGCCTTGCTCTCTTACTACAGTGCCTTCTGCAAACCACTACTGTTGCAGGTAACAAGCTCCCCAGCTACTCACAATCAGGAAGATGAGGACGCTAGCAAGGAAATCAGCCAAAGCGTCACCAACAATGGGAAGAAGAAGAAGAGGACAATGGCTTCAAAATCCCCTCGGAACATCGACACCCCAAATACGAGGGCTAGCAAGGGGGCCTCCTTTGTGGAGAGGGAGAAACCTGCTGTGTCCGTGGAGACTTCATTTAAGCCTGGGCCTCTTTTTGCCGATGATGAGACTCCACGGTCATCTACAACATCTAAAGATAGGTGGTATGAGAGCTCTGCGTTTTCTGGTGATTTACCATTTTCTTTTCCATGCATGTAAGCTTTTGCATGTCTTTTATCTTATGAGGTCTGCATTTTCTTTTTTTCCATGCAGCAAGTACATGTGCATGTTTGGGATTTTCTTAGGAATTTAGGGTTTAGGAAAGTTACAAAGTTACATGGAGAAGCTACTCTTTAGATTGCTAACTTGCATGCATGCAAGTGCCAAAATCAGTATATGTTGTGCATGAGCATAGCACAAAGTTGAAGCTCAGTAGGGCTGTCACATAACCAAATTTGGTTAGTACCAAATTTGATACTAACCATTACCAAATTTGGCTCTGTACACAACTAGATTTGGCAATTGTCACTTGGATGAGATACATTCATTTCATTCCATGTGTTTTGGTTTGCACAACTGAAATGAGGCATGTAGGGTGAATAATCAGGTATTTGGACTGCTGGAATGTAGGCATGTCTTTACTTGCATGTTGTTTCCACATCGCAGGAAAAAACAAGATGGTGGAGTACCCTATCTTGACAAAGTTATGCTATACAGCACAAGAGCTTTATGATGAGTATGGGCTGAGCATGGAGGGGATGCTGCCAAAGGATCTTACGGAAGATGACATCCCCGATGATCAGTGGCTCACTGTATTCAGGCATTCCAACCAGAAGAAGACAAAGATTTACTTAAATCACGTGCAGCCACGGCTTCAGGATGAATGCAGGTTCCTATTCCATTATGTGTACCAAGCCCCACCATCATGTGGGGAGATGACTACAAAATTTTCCCGATGTTTTGCATATGAGAAGTATCATGCAACCACAAAGGACCCTATGGGCCACAAGTTTGTGTGGGCCAGGTTTGGTGAGAGTGTACTCAACATGAGTTCCTCACGACCAGGAGGCTTGGAAAGGAAGGTTGAGAATTGGCGAAAGGAAAACGGTGCGTCCCAAGGAGGCCACCCGTCAAATAACAAGAAGCCCCGACTTACGCTAGTCGGTAGTATGCCCCCCTACAAAGAAAGTCCCCCCACAGTGTCATAAGGAGAAGGCGCCTGATTATATTGCGGACCTTGAAGCTATGGTTGGGAGAGTCCCTCGGTCATGTGTGGGAGTAGCCGATAGGCTGAAAGAGTTGACAATGTCTCTGAAGCAGAAGAAGGAAACACTCTTGACGGTGGAGGGTTCCAATAAACTTGTCAAGCAGATTATGGATGACATCAAGGAATATGAGACCCAGCTGGAAACACTGAGAGAGGCCAACACTGGCGATGACGCAGAAATCAATGTGATAGAAGCTGATTTGGTTGCCAGTCGAAGGATGCTACGCCGATACGGAATTAGTGAAGATACATCATTGCTCGACAAGGAGATTCTAGAGCAACATGTGTTGGTAGTTTTGGGAGTTTTTGGTAGGACTGTTTATGCTTGGTTTAGTGGGATTGGTAGTGTTAGGTACCTTTGGTAGAACTGTTTATGCTTGGTTTGGTAAGATTGGTAGTGTTAGGTACCTTTGATAGAACTGTTTATGCTTGGTTTGGTGGGATTGGTAGTGTTAGGTACTTATGGTAGAACTTTTTTTATTCTAGGTAGTTTATGGTTTCCTTCTCTCTTATGGTTTGGTATTTCTGGTAGTTTTGGTACTTTAAGATACTTTTTGAAAGTGCTGTAAAAGTTGTTATGGTAGTTTTATTCTGATATCTTTGGTAGTTTTGCTAGTTTTGGTACTTTTAGGTACTATTTGAAAGTGCTGCACAAGTGTAATTGGTAGTTTGATTTTGGTAATTTTGGTAGTTTTTGTACTTGAAGGTAGTTTTTGAAAGTGCTGCAAAAAGTGTTTCTTTGGTAGTCTTGGTAGTTTTGGTACTATTTGAAAGTTTGATTTTGGTCGTTTTGGGAGTTTTGGTACTTTTAGGTAATATTTGAAAGTGCTGCAAAAAGTGGTTTTGGTAGTTTGATTTTGGTAGTTTTGGTACTTTTAGGTATATTTGAAAGTGCTGCAAAAAGTGGCTTTGGTAGTTTGATTTTGGTAGTTTCGGTACTTTTAGGTACTATTTGAAAGTGTTGCAAAAAGCTTGTTCGATAGTTTGATTTTGGTAGTTTTGGTATTTTTAGGTACTATTTGAAAGTGCTGCAAAAAGTGTCTTTTGGTAGTTTTGATAAGGTTTGGCTAGTTTATTCTGAATTGAGGGTATTTATATGTTTTTGGTACTACATGATTCCCGAGTTTGGTAGTTTTTGGTAGTTTTGGTGGTTTTGGTAGTTTGGGTTCTGTTCGGTAGTACAGTACTTAGAAGTACCATTCTCGATATGACTTCTTGGTAGTTTTTGAAACTAATTGGGACCGTTGGTTGTCAACAACAGGCTAAGTATGACACTCTAGAGAAAAAATGGAAGGAAGGTCAAGAGCATACCCTATATGTGAAGGAGATGTTGTCTGATATCAGGCTTGGGAAGAGGTTCCTGCTATATCCTAGGCCCCAGGTTAATGATTCACTAAATGTGATCCCGGTGTTTGGTATGTGTGCTGCATGCGGTGAGCCCTTGGAGTACGCACATGTACTCGGAACCTTCATGCTACAGGGCCGACACCAGTATCATCCCTTGTGCTTCAGTGCTCTGTTACAAAGCAGGAATCAGTGTGTCAAGCCGAGTTGTAATATGGTAATCTCTGATTTGGCAAAGTCCTAGGCCAGTGGGCTTCAAGTTGTCTAGAGTAAGTATGTTTGCATTTTTTAATACATATGCGCACTTGCAACTCAGTGAGGTTTTCATACAAGTTAGTATGTGCTGTCTTTCTTTGTGTTTGCAGAGGAGTAGGATGCTGCAGTTTCTCACCAGCACGCCACAAAGTCGGCTGCAAGTCGAATATGGGACGTGGATGAGGTGACAAGGGAGATATCACATGTTCTCCATTATCTGAAGCAAGGTAATTATGTAGGGAGAGACAATGTGACGGGGCAAAGATGTGAGGCAACAGGTGACAGCGAAAGTGAAAGTGAGGAGGAGGCCATAGATGATAAAAAGATAGGTGACAGCGAAAGTAAAAGTGAGGAGGAGGCCAGAGATGGTAAAAAGACTAAGGACAAGGAGGAAGGTAAAGTCCATGTTGTTGTGGAGCTGGATGCGGAGGAAAGCCAAGATGCTGCCAACACAAAGCTCGATGATGCAACGGCCAAGAAGGGAGAGGAAGAACCCAAAGGGATGGAGGAAGAAGCCATGAAGGGGGGTGTTGGGGAGGGGGTGGAGAGCACAAAGGTGAGTGAAGGGGAGGCCAAAGAGGGGTCGGAAGGCAACAAAGATCGGAGGGAGGCCGAGGATAAGCAAGGAGAAGTTATTGCAAACGATACTGTTGTGGACAACACCGACGGGGACGTTGACTCTACTACGATCAATGTTGTTTCAAAGTGGAGAGGTGATTCCCCTGATTACGCGACCTTGGAGGAACTTTTTGGTTTGCATAGAAAGAAGCACAATCGTGCCCGTGATCAATTATCATGTGAATGCAAACTATAGCCAGTGAGAATCTGTTGTATTCTGCACTATGTGCTTTTTAGTGACTGAATCAACGTGATTTTTTGCCCCTGAGCTTTATCTGTTCTCTCTATTTGGTTCTGTGTTGGTATGTTACCTTTCGTTACGTTACTGTTTTAGTTGTCCTCACTATATGTGCATTAAAGTACCAAATTTGGTACTTTTTGGTACTGTTGAACTTGGGTGCACGTCTGTCCACTATTACAGTACCAATTTGGTACTTCTTGAACTTGCTATTTTGGATAGTCCTTATCACTTGTGAAATACAGTACCAAATTTGGTAGTTTTTGGTCGAGTTTTCTGTTTTAGATATGATGTTTGCACTGTGTATTTGTCCCCACTCATTATGTATGTTGGTGCTGTAGTAAGTTGCCGGCTAGACGAGACACCGGCAAGCACATTGGTGCAGCCTGATGTGGCTGCTAGACCCGGGCGGATGATTGTTTTTTATCTTAATGGCATGCTAATAACCAGCTGCAGCAAAATCCCTCGCCCTTCAGTGCCTGGAAGAGAAGCACATGCCACGTGTAGTCTATCTCCAAAAGGATGTAATTTGTCTTGTAAGGCCGGATACGGAGTAGTTCATCCTACGGCTTAAATAGAAAGCCAGCCTAGTGTTGTGGTTTTGCTCTAGAAGGGAAAAACTGTTACACATGGTGAACGTGTGCTTCCCCAACCATAGAAGGCAAAAATATTTTGCAGGTAAAGCATGCCCGCTTTGAATGTTGCAGGACATAAGTTACGCATACCTCTAACCTCGTTTTTTGGCATTAGCAGATATTCTCTCTCAAGAGGAATGTGAAATATGGCGGCCTCGTATGTCGGAGGTGCCGTTTGTGCCCAAAGACATGGGCGATAAGCCCGTTTTCCTAAAGAAGCTACGGATGCTATACTATGAGAACTGTATGGAAATTCGATCATATGGTCCCATGGTAGTCGAAATGGATTGCCCGTTTTACTTGCTGGATTTTGTTTTTCCTTGGTTGCTCGGGTGGATAAGGGATTGGGACCCAACAGCGTACACTCGCAAAAACCCAGTCTTTGACACTGAAGACAATATTTCTGGGTACATTACTAATTACTTCATACAGATGGAGGGATACTCCTATAAATTTGATCCCCCAAGGTAGGAGATTTCCATAAAAAATGTAAATAGTGGAATTTTGTAACCCGATACTATACATAGTGGAAAACCACTTTTCTTGTCCAAACTGTCTTGGTATCTTGATCTCTACTGTTGAAACCTCTGACTAATTCTGTTGAAACCTCTTGGAGCTAATCAGGTTGCCCAACATTTTACTTTTTGAGGAAGATAGCATCTATGTTTGGCATACATTTCATGTTATCAACGTAGTTCTAGACATTGCTCAAGGTGGTCGTATCAAATACGAATAGACAAACTGAAAAATACCAAGAAATAAAGTAAACCATAAGTGATACATCAAGTTCAAGAAGTACCAAATTGGTACTGTAATAGTGGACAGATGTGAACCCAAGTTCAACAGTACCAAAAATTACCGAATGGTACTATAATAGTGGACAGACGTGCACCCACGTTCAAGAGTACCAAAAAGTACCAAATTTTCTACTGTCATAGTGGACAGGCATGCACCCAAGTTCAACAGTACCAAAAAGTAGAGATATAGTGAGGACAACTGAAACAGTAATGTAATGAAAGGTAACATACCAACACAGAACCATATAGAGCAATAAATTAAACCATAAGTGATACAGCAAGTTCAAGAAGTACAAAATTGGTCCTGTAATAGTGGACAGACGTGCACCCAAGTTCTACAGTACCAAAAAGTACCAAATTTGGTACTATAATAGTGGACAGACGTGCACCAAGTTCAATTGTACCAAAAAGTACCAAATTTGGTACTGTAATAGTGGACAGACGTGCACACGAGTTCAATAGTACCAAATTTGGTAATTTAATGCACATATAGTGAGGACAACTAAAATAGTAATGTAATGAAAGGTAACATACCAACACAGAACTAGATAGAGAGAACAGATAAATCTCAAGGCCAGAAAATCAAGATGACTTAGTCACTAAAAAGCACAAAGTGCAAAATACACTTGGTACTGTTGACTACCAGATTTTGTACTATTGACTATCGGATTTGGTACTACTGACTACCAGATTTAGTTTTTCAATCAGGGCTTCTCATTGCCCTCAAGTAACATGGACGCACCTTTGTCGCTCTCATCATCATGACATGGCATGTTGTTGTATCTCTCATATACTTCAGTAGACAACTTGTATTGTAAAATTTGACCTAGGGATTCTGCAATAGGCTCCATCGGGAAATGTATGGCCCTAACAAGATGTGATAGATCATCACCGGAGATGTGTGATCCAATAGGCGGTATATATCAGTTTTTCCTTCAGCTCGGCCATAAAAAAAGCCTTCAACAACCTTCCCTCCTCTAACAATTTTGTTATGCCACTTATCCTTTTGTGCTTTCACCGTTTGATACAACACTTCTATGCATTTGATAAAGTAGAAGTCTTCGTTTGCCTCAGCTACTTTCACTGCAAAATTATCCCCTATGGACAGCATTCCACTTAACATTTCAAGGCATCCTTCATATAGTGGCAGGTTGGACACTTGGCTCATCGGAATCGATGTTGAATCTCCACCCTCCTCCTCGTCATCTGATTCGTCATCCCTAATTGTATCCCCGAACTCTGGAAATGGTATGATGCAGACATATTTCCATTCTTCAATGTGCATTTTGTTCCTGCATCTTCTCCACAACCCACGCATACACGGATCACAAAAGCATGAAAGTGATCAAAAGCGTATGGCGGTGCGGTTGTCCTGTGAATAGCCATCAGCACAATGAAATGAGTGGGAGCCAACGATGCGCTCACAGTCCCATTGTAGATTGCGATGCACTTCATCCGTGCCAATAAGCCAAAAGACTCTTTGCGTATTACCTCTGAGACTGTTCTCTTGACCGAAAAGTTGCTTTCAAAAAGTTGATAACATCGGCTGCACACTTCATACGCTAGCCATCTGGTTTCAATTCCTCATGAGTCAAAGTTGTCTTGATGACTGCCCCTGCCCCATCATGCTCACCTTTTCCATGGCCGGATGCAGAGAAGTTATGCATCATGTGCAAGCCTGTCATTTGATAGTACGTGGTCACAAAATAGTAAGGTCTACGGGCCTTGAATTGTGAAGCAGCACCATCTGACCAAACCCAATGTTGTTGCAGAGAATGTCCTCGTTCTTGCAGCCACTTGTCATGCAGCAAGAAACAATGTTGTACAAAAAATGTGTCATGCTGCTTGTCATCCGATATGTAGAAGTGTAGCGTCTTCTGTATACCATCTGCTACATTTCTGAAATAAGTGATGTGCACAAGTATTCTGACTTGGGTAGACCATCAATGCATTGATTGAATTTCATTCTGAACTTTAAAGGAATAATTATCCACAAAGTCAATAACAGATACTACAATGTTGCTAGGAAAATTCTATAAACAGTCTTTGAATTGTTGGTCTTGCAAGCGGAAGACAAAGTTGTGCCTGATGAAGCCTGTCAAATGGGCTGAAAATAGCCTAAGAAAAGTCCCACTTTTCATCCATTTCACAATCAAGTCCTTTCTCTTCTTCTCACTCCCACCTTCATGAATATGTCCTGTTCCAACCTCCATGAAAACCTTCACAGACACCTCCTTGCTATCCTCTACTATCTCATTGGGAAAAAATGTCAACCTCCGTACTCCACATTGTGAGCAGTCCCCCATCAAGAATTTCTTTGCATGGTATTCACAATTTGGAGTCTTTGGGCACATGATGGATTCCCACATACCGGTGATGTGCTAACACACTGCTTGGTTTGCAAAACATGTTCCTCTCTCATCACCTTTGCAACAAACGGATCAAGTGCAAAGGTGACCTTTCCGGTGGTGCCCAAACTTGTTCTACCGCATTTGATTAAGGGATTCTTTGAAATAGAGCATCTGCACATGAACCACACAGCAACAAGTATTTTTGTCCTTCAACTTTTGTACAAAGTATGGCTTCAATGCCTCGAAGCATCTAAGAGACACTAGCACTGTTGGGTGAGCCTTCTTGAATCTTTGGTACAGCTCAACCTATGGCAGAAAAACAAAACGATTCAGAAAAAAACCAATCTCATGGTATTGGTAAATTCCACTACTGCAGTAGTGCCAAAACTGGCTTTACACAGTTCCAAATACGGTACCGTAGATTTGGAACTGTCGGTAGGCTTTGGTACTCTATGGATATTATTTGGTACTCTACATATAGGCTTTGGTACTATCAGAGTGTGGGGTAACCTGTAAATAGACTTTGGTCCTATAGTGGTAGGCTTTGGTACTCTACAGATAGGATCTGGTACTCTTCAGAGAGGATTTGGTACTCTACAGATAATTTTTGGTGGTATCCAATGAGTTTGGTACTCTACATATAGGCTTTGGTACTATCAAAAGTGTGGGGTACCCTGTAAATAGACTTTGTTCCTATAGTGGTAGGCTTTGGTACTCTACAGATAGGATCTAGTACTCTTCAGAGAGGATTTGGTACTCTACGATAGTCTTTGGTGGTATCCAATGAGTTTGGAACTCTATAAATAGACTTTGGTTCTCTATAGATAGGCATTGGTACTGGATAAATAGGTTTTGGTACTCTGTCGAGAGAGGGTTTGAAACTCTATGGATAATCTTTGGCACTCGCTCGCTAGGATTTTGTACTTGATATACCGGATTTGGTACTTTACAGATTTGAGTTGGTACTCCATAGATAGGATTTGGTACTCGATATACCGGATTTGGTACTCTACATATGTGCCTTGGTACTCCATAGATAGCCTTTGGTACTCGATAGACAATATTTGGTTCTCTACATATAGGCTTTGGTACTATCAAAAGTGTGGGGTACCCTGTAAATGGACTTTGGTCCTATAGTGATAGGCTTTGGTACTCTACATATAGGATTTGGTACTCTACAAATAGTCTTTGGTGGTATCCAATGAGTTTGGTACTCTGTAAATAGTTTTTGGTTCTCTATACATAGGCATTGGTACTGGATAAATAGGTATTGGTACTCTATCGAGAGGGTTTGAAACTCTATGGATAGGCTTTGGCACTCGATAGCTAGGATTTTGTACTCTATATACCGGATTTGGTACTCTACAGATCTAGTTTGGTACTCCATATATAGGCTTTGGTACTCGATACACCGGATTTGGTACTCTACAGATGTTCTTTGGTACTCCATAGATAGCCTTTGGTACTCGATAGACAGGATTTGGTACTGTACATATAGGCTTTCGTACTATCAGAAGTGTGGGGTACCCTGTAAATAGATCCTGGTCCTATAGTGATAGGATTTGGTACTCTACAGAGAGGCTTTGGTGGTATCCGTTTAGTTTGGTACTCTGTAAATAGACTTTGATTCTCTATACATAGTCATTGGTACTGGATAATTAGGTTTTGGTACTCTATAGAGAGGGTTTTAAACTCTATGGATAGGCTTTGGCACTTGATAGCTAGCTAGGATCTGGTACTTTATAGATATTCTTTGGTACTGTAAACACCCTCTGCCGTATAGCAGACTACCAAATTTGGTACTGTCTGGACCAAATAAGACTTAAGTAGCACCAAACAAGATGTACAATTACTAGAAGTTGTTGGTACCCGAGATTTGTCGAGTAGATGTATAGGATGTTTGACGACACTTTTCCTTCCAATTCTCATCTTGCATATGTCTTTCTTGTTGGGTGAAACTCTGCTCTCTGATGTCCAAAAGGCATATACCAAATCTCTTGTTTCATTGGTAAGAATGGTTCCTCGTGGAAATTGTCTCTCACAAGCACTCAATGGCAACACTTCATCTTCATCTTTATTCTCTAGCCGTGAGCTTGCTACAGCTATATTCCTTCAATGGATCCCCAGGATACTAGCCATTCGGGATTGGTTTACTGATTGTGAGTTTGTACTATTGCTCAAAATCATTGCCAAAGAGATTCTCTTTACAAAAAGTTCACTTGCTGAATGAGGGACCTTGATTTGAGTCAAAGTGTTGCGCACACCCGATACAACAGTGTCTTCAACTTTGCTGAAATTTGATGGTTGCAGCAAGGAAAATGTTTGGTGGTCCAAGAGTTTCCGGAATATTTCCTTCTACTGATTCTTTGCAATCCCTACTGTTTGCTTGTGCCAAAATCGTGCCACCGCTGCACAAATGTTATTTCTTGACCTGGATTTTGGTAATCCAAGAGCAGATGTAAGATGTCATTCATTGCTTATCTGTGCGAATTTCTTTGCAACCCAATCATCATGAAGAAAAGCCTGATTACCGGTACATGCAGCTGGAATACTAGTGCTAATGGAATTGATGTGCATCTGCTGAACATTGCTTGGGCCACCTTGTACCTCGTCAAAAGAGAGGAACTGTGCATCACCTTCTATCTTGTCGATAGAGAGGAGGTGTGCATCACCTTCTACCTCGTTGAAAGAGAGGTCCTGAGCATCACCTTCTATCTCCTCAAAAGAAAGGTCGTGATCATCACCAAGCCAATAATCTCCTGTGCTACTATCCATTTGCAAATAGAGAGAGAGAGAGAGAGAGAGAGCTCTCGAACACAGCAGCTCGGTGGCTATGGAGGCGGCAAGGAAGGCGAGAAGGTTCAAACCTGAGAGAGACACACAGGGAGAGGGACGTGCGAGGGAGGGAGGGAGAGAGAGAGGTGCTAGAGTGAAAGCTCCCAGCCGTAACCTCACCCCCTGGCCCCGCCGTCACCCCCACCTCTTCTTAGATTGCATGTTTCTAAAGTTAAAAAAATAACCACTTAAAAAAGAAGTTTATTTGCCCTTTCCAATTCCAAAAAAATGCCCATGGTTTTTACACAGAAGAATCACCAAGCATATGTTGTGTCATGGACACTCCTTTTTGTACCACCAAACCATGATTTCACCCCACCACTAAATCTAGTTGATCGGGTGAAAGAGACGCTAAGAAGCATTAGTAGTTCTTCTTAGCGTCTCTTTCACCCGATCGATTAGATCTAGTGGTGGGATGAGCTGCATCTATGAGCAGAGACAGATCACTCACTTCACGATTGCAGCTTCAGTCTCCATCCCACTCGGAGCGCAGTGCTCGTTGTCCTTGCTTGTGAGTAACATACCTAGAGAGGACGCAAAGACCATTAAATACAATGACTCAATGACGCATATAAACAGAAATGGACAAAAAGCCACGTGAATACAACATATATTATAAAATGCAGCAAAACTGTTCAAATACAAGAAGCCACGTGAATACAAAGCTCAGCATAATTGGTAAAGAAGGGGGGAATCCTACAAGAATCCCAACCATCTCTTTCTTTTTTGACATAGAACTTGAAGGTGCTTGTAGCTTTGGAATGTTCAAAGGCTAGCAACAACAGAAGGCGTTCTTCTTCTATTCAACTTGAGTCACGGAAGAGGCAAGTCGATAACTCATATTTTCAATCGAAAGAGAGAGAGAGAGAGAAAGAGAGCACGCACACAATCAAATATTGCAAATTTGAAAAACCAGGTGATGGAGCTGCATGTGGCCATGGATTGCCCAGGATGTGAGTGCAAAATCAAAAGAGCGTTATACAACATGGAAGGTACCTAGAGAGCCAGAGTGAGCGTGTGTGTGTGTGTGAGAGAGAGAGAGGGGTCCAGAGTAGTTGATAAGGTAGCCTTCCTTCACAGGAATGGAAAAAAAGCCACGTGAATACAATCTATATTATAAAACAAGCAAAATTGTTCAAATACAATATTTATGGCTTTAAGAGGTCTCTCTCATCCTCGCATAGCTCAACATAACTTCCTATATCTATATAGAGCTCTCCGTTTACACAGATGTCCTCCGTTTCATTTTGTAGATCCTCTGCATGCACCCCATAGAGAGTAGTAGCTTGATGCTTGTAAGGCACCACCTCAGCAGCTTCTGACTGAGCATCTTCTCCGATCTCCTCCATTGATGTTGTTGTTATTGGAACATGGTAGCCTTCATACGTCTGTGCACTACGAGGGGCTACCTCTATGTGGTACCACCAGTTTGATGCAGAATTTGTAGAATGAAATATTACCTTTGAGAGCCGCATAACTTACATGAGAGATTCCAAGCACATAGCTTCTAAAATGGGATGTTAATTATTTATATACTTACTTCTTCACAATGCTCGGGTAGTACAAAAGTGTCTCTTAGGTCAGTCCATTTCTTAGTTGAATCCACCTCAAGAAAACCAGACTCTCCTCTATGCACAGTAGCGTTGCAACCCTCCATGATTATCTTGAACCATTTTACGTCGAACAAGTCGACAAGAAATCCTCTATAGTCGATCCTCAAAATCACTTGTAGCGTGCCGAAGTAAGTGAGTTCTACCACCACAAGATCTGCATCAGAGGACCTTCGTCGACTAGACTGTTTAAATTTTTCCATGATTCCACAATCTTGAGTAAAACGCTTTTTGTCTATCGGTTCCACCCTTAAATGTCAACCTTTACACCATGCTTCCGTTTATGACTTATACTACAACGAACAAAGATTATGAGTGGTCATTCAAACATCTAGAAACTCACTAGTCGTGCATTGCAAACTTACCTTGGTCCGCAACCCCAAAAGCACTCTCACTCTTCCTCAGTCACTTCTTCACCGCACTGTTGTGCGCTTTTCAATTGGTTGCAGCCATCTTAAGCTCATGAATGTTGATAGGCTCTCGAGACCCGTCGGATAGTGCATCGGTGCTCGTCTTCCCCGTCTCCACTCGATTCGTGCCCTTTGTCGCTCTTTCTTTGCATCCTCATATTGTGAAATCCACTTTTGCATCGCTGGATTGTGAAGCATGCAAAATCGGTTGATTTTAGCGTCTAGATCTTCCGTCATCTTCTTCTCAACACCAAGATTGCACATGAAAATCCCAGATATGTGGTCATCGTCTATGATTCGCCATAGCATGTCACGAGCTTTATCAAATCCATCTAGTCACTCTCCAATGTACACTAGGGACTCTGATATCAGCCAACCTTTTGCATGAAACATTTTTTTTATAAAAAGAACATCCATCTGGAATGTATTGTGCCAGCTATTTCCACCTCATCAACTATGTGAACAAGAAGATGCACCTGAATGGTTAGCATGGTAGTATGAAAATGCATTAGGAGAAATATGAACCTTGCATGCGCCTTGTAAGGAATCCTAATTTTTAAGGATTAAGGCTAATGTTGTGTGGGGTTAAGGGGGCAAGGTCATTGAAGAAGGTAGTTTTGAGTAGGCTTTTCTAGCCTTTTTTTAAGACAAATGTAGGATGTAGACCTAAGGGGTTACTTTCTCTCTCTAGCTTTTTTTCAAAGTGAAGGAAGAATAGGGGTGTGACCACATCAGCAAAAACATGGGTCACTAAGAGTCAAAATTTGACTTTCTTTATAAAAAAAAAAATTACTTATTTTTTACTTAAAACTCCCTCCCAACATATATACATATCCAAAAATCATTTTTTGACCCATTTTTTAATCCACAAGCTTAGAAAGTCCATTTTTTCAAAAATCTTTTCTCCCAAAAAGTAAAAAACACTTTGTTCTCTCCTCCTCCTCCCTCCTCTCTCCCTCGCCTCTCCCTCCATACCCCTACCTTCCTCCTCCTCCATAATCTCTCCCTCCCCCCCCCTCCCTTCTTCTCTCCTCCCATCTTCCTCAATCTCCCTACCCCTCCCTCTCTATCTTTTCATCATTTGCTTCCTCACGCAACAGCTTCCATGGTGCTCACAAACATCACAAATGGTTTTCTTCCACCACCACGTACTCCACACACCAAAATCATACATATTCACTTACCCACAGAGTTTGCACCGAAGACCGCTAGTGAGGGTGATCAAAGGTCATCACAGGAACGTCGCACCGCTTGTGAGACCAATGTTGACATTTGGGTGGATGGACATTTGTACCCTTACGATCCTATAAGCCACTTCCATCCATCGTTTAATAGCCTTTTGATATTTCTTCAATTTCTTGGGAGGGGAGAAGCAGGCTTGTTAGGTGCTTCTTGGCATATGTGGATGCATGAATGTCAAGATCTTCACCTCAACACCATGGCATTACAAGAGAGTGTTGTCTCTTCGGAGAGGGTGTTTAAAACTCTTGAACAACAAATGCAAAAAAAGAAGTCCCACATTAAGAAGCTTGCCAACACCATCACATACTTGAAATAAACACCCCTTGGGGCAAGGGAACGTAAATGTACGTATTGATCCATTGAAACTCTTGCACATTCGGAGGAGCACGCAAACGACGAGTTATAGCCACAAGGTGATTTGTTCTTTACTTGCATGATGCATTCTTACTTCACACTATTTTCTAGCATTTATTTTTATTTGTTGCTAGAAACTTCATCCAAGAGGCATGCGGTGGAACAAGCCAAGATGATTGAGTCAACCTTCTCACTAGTTGTCTCAATACCCAGGATGTGATTTCTATCTTACGATCACCTGGAGGTAAGCACATTAAGGATGCAGTCACCAAGGACCTTATGTGTAAATTGAGAAATGTGGTTAGTGATGATGACGTGCAACAAGCTTGTGATGAGACTGGAATCAATACCAAAGCCTATCAAGCTATTTTCCAACTCCTAAAGGATGCCCTCAAAGAGCATGGCATTGTGGAAAACCTATTTCCCGTTCCTCACAAGGTCAATCTCGCAAAGAAGGCTACAAACGAAGATGTGTTCTCCCGCATTGGGACATACCTACATATTGAGGACACAATGCCAACTTCCTATTATCCTTCGTGTGCAACAACGACAAGGGGAAAAGGTAAGAAACAATCCATAAGACCTTCGGAGAAGGGCTTTCCTTACACAATGTGGAACAATATTTTTGTGGATCTTAGAAGGCTTCAACAAGCCATGCTTAGATTTTACGAGTTACCTGAAGAAGGTGACACACTTTACTTTTTTCTTTGGTATTGTTCTTATCATAGACTCTGAAGTTTAAGGTCTTGGCACTATTTATTTTGTAGTGCTTGGCACAAAGGTCGCTTTTATGTTGAAACTCGATGAGTGTCAAATAGTGAAAGGCCGAAGGTTAGAGAGGCTATGTTTCACTCTAAAGAATGAGACCCTTTTGCAAACCAAGCAAAGGGATTCAATCAAGCCATCTCCCACCCCATCTTTTAGCGTGAAATCAGAGAAAGAGATTTGGTGGTTGGGTGCTATTGAGGTGCTCAAAGAGACCAATGGAGTACTTTCATGGATTTTTGAGAGAACTCCATGGATCACAGAAGTAATACACTCCCATATTGCAGGTCAGAAGTTGGAGATTGAGGGTTTTGGTAGTTATGATGTGGAGTGGCACTTAGGTGGGCATTTGAAGACCATAAAGTGTTTGCTTGGCTGCAAACAAGGGGCTTCTTCTCTCATGACTTGTCCATTTTGCACTCGAGGGTACAAACCTAATGGACAAAAATCACATAAGAGCACTGCAAAGGTCGGTTCCATGCTTCCATGGCAAGGGCATGGAGAACAAGGGTTAGATTGTTGTGATATCAAAGATGAAGGTAGAGAATGGAAAGCGTCTATTCTGAGATGTCCCATGCTCAATGCCCCAGATCGTGATCAAAAGGACTACGCTTGGAATCCAATCTTTCCATTTCCTCTATCGAATGTACATTTTTGTATATTACACGTATTCATGCGCATTTTTGATAGGCTATTGAATCTCCACATTGACTATGCTTTCACAATGAAACCATTGGAAAAGTCCCAAGAAGCGATCAAAAGACTGAAGGTACTCTTGAATTCCATTGGCTGTCAGAGTGGAAATGTGTCTATCGTTGCTGCGGGGAGGCCCATGAAATTGCTCAACAAGTGTCAATGAGTGGACAAAAAACTAAACACTTTTTGAAGAAAGTTTCCCAAGGAAAGCCAAGCCAATTTGATGCTCAAAACAGCTCCAACCAGTAGGCAGGTAACCTTTGGGAGCTTGGAAGGAGTTATGCAAAGCTACTATTGACAATGATTCAAATGGAGAGATTGCAAACAAGAACAAGCAAGTTTGGGCACACTTTGATAAAATGGTCAAGCTTATGGGCCTTAACATCACAACAGAAGAACAATGCCAATCATTTCAAGAAGCCTTGGTGGATTTTACCAAGGTCTTCACCCTTTCTTGGGGTGAAAATAACATCACACATTACATGGTAAGCCATGTTACATGGTGTATTTATTACAAGGGATTGTTTTTATTAAATAATGTGGATCGTTTACTCATGTGAACATCATATCTTGTTTGGGCATGGTGCATTTTTTATGCACAAGTATGGATTGCTGGAAATTTTTAGCACTCAAGGCATGTAGAAGTCACATTATCAAGCAAGGGGAGTGTACTTCAAAAGTACTCGACATGGTGGTGGAATGGTGCAATCCAATTATTTGGAGGAGATGTTCAGCTGGTTTTTTCACACAACATTTGCTCGTAAGTTCACAATGAAGCGTGCGCAACAATCCAAGATTGATATTGAAGTGCGGAAATAGAGTCGTCAAGAGCATAGCAACAAGTGGCAAATGTCGCAAGGTCCCGCCAAGGATGCTGCATGGTGGCGATGCAGAGTGCGACAAGGATCAAAGTGGATACTGCGCAAGTCACTACACGTGAACGCAGGGTCCAACTCTTAGCGACATGTTTATTTAATTTTTATTTTTTTTCAAAATTAGTGTGAACAGGGCCCTTTTTAAATGGGCCCTTATAAATATTGCACTCATAAACCACTCATTTCTTATGAATAGGTGATCTCTTACCATACAAAATGGCGCACACCCAACAAACCGTGAAGGAGCATCCGCCTGCCAACAAAAAAACCCTCCAAGGATGTGAGAAGCTGGCATGGCTTAAAGGCACAAGAAAACGGCCATGAACACTTGGCCGTTCCAGGAACTCTTATGGTAGTGGGCATGGTAGTAGGGCATCAGAGTCATCGAGGGTTGTTGAATATCCACATCCTCAAGATATAACACATAGAAAAAGAATGAAGCAACGTGCCCAGTGCTGGAGAGAAGAACAAGGCCAGCAAACAACACGACTCGATAGGGAGGAGCCATCGCGCTATGAGGAGTTTTTTGGAGCAAGTGATTGCGCATATGTATATACACATGCATGGTGCATCGATAAATGATTGCCCATTTTCCAGAGCGAGGTGGTTACGTGGGGCCCATATGTGTATAGGTAGGACAAGGTGTCCATAGTGCATCCATTTTCACTATTACCAGTAGCAGTGTGTTTTTTCTATAATAATGAGGAGTTGGTAGCGCATAAAACTTCTCAAGGAAGCTATCCGCGGGCCAAGGACATGAGGTAAGAAGGTGCGTCAGATGGCATCTAGTGGCGTAAGGAGGGCGAATGGGGTCAATACTGACACGTGGGTAAGCTAGGACACAAAGTGGGTGTTTTATTGTGATAATTATGCAGAAGGTCATCATGAGGACCATCTTTTGGGGCCACTTCATGTGGTGGCGGGATGCATTATTGAAAAAAGCTGAGTGCCAGGTGTGCGGATGATGCTGATGGGGGCTGTTCACAAGCCAGGTTCCCATACCCCTCTTCTCTCTTCCCCATCCCATGGAAACCCCCTCTTAGGGAGGGAGTGATAAAAGACATTGGAAAAGTAAGGAAAAAAATAAAGTATGGGTATGTAAATAAGGAGAAAGGTAAAATGGGCCACCCTGGGCCTGCGGGGCAGCCCATCCCCACCCTGCCTCCTTTTTCTTCATTGTTGCCCCGCCGTGTGTCCCTTTTCTTCTCCTCCACTCAAAAGGTCAATCCCTCTCTCTTCCCCTTGTCCTTTATCTTTCTCTCTCTCTTCAAGCTACCCCACCCCCTGTCCTTACCAATAATGCACCCTAACTCACATGCCACCTCTCCTATCTTCCAAAACAGTATACCCCACCCCCCTTTTCTCTCTCCTACACTCTCCCATGATCCAAATACACCCCCCTCTCTCTAAAATTCAAAATCTCTCTTGTCCTGTAGCCAGATGGCCTCCCCCACACTCACACACACTCAGTTTCACTGAAAAAGGTGCCCTTAGACCCATCCCCACCCAGTGGTTACCTGATTTTTCTTGTGTTCACACACATCTGCACACAGATTCACCTCCGAACACACTCCCCTCTCTCCCCTCTTGTAATTACTTTATTCTCCATGTCACCTCTCTTTTTTCCATTCACCCATCTCTCTCTCTTAGTCTCTCTCTCATGAGACTGCTGTTCTGGCACATATACACACAGCCAGACAAGTGGGGCCCACAGTCACATGGCCTGTGTAGATAATGATTTCTTCATTTCTAAATTCTAGAATTTCTCCCTCCTCCTACCCTATATAAAGAGGGGTCACCATCACCCTAAATACACACACAACATCACCAAAGAGTACACTATGCACTGTGTGTGCCTAGTGCACACACACACAACCACACCATCACCATCACCGCAATCACCATGCTTGACTTGAGCATGACCTCTACACCCTTGGACTATGGAAGATGAAGGGCAACTAAATGAAGGATGATGGCCATAACCCTCGTGCGAGTCTTCGCCATCAGCTCCCACCTATCCGCCATGTGCTCTACCACTCTCTCCCTTCTCTTTCCCCTACCCTATGCTCCCCATTTCATCGCCTTATTCTCTAAATAAAGCTTGAGGTTTTGTGAGTATGTTTTTTGCAATTTTTTGCCCATGTGAGGTGTGCGGAATCGCCACCTAGTCTTGTGTTTGGAGTGAGCTTGTGTATGTGTGAAGGGTGTGCGGATTCACCATCCTTCTGTGGTGCCTAAGTACTAAGCCGCTATACTCTCTCACCCTCTCTCTCTCTCACACTTGATCTCATTCCCCTTCCTCTTCATCATTACTCCCAAGCATCCATCTCTCTTGGATGAAAACTTTGTTATGGTGGTGTGTTGTTTGCGTCCTAGCCGCTCAAGCTAGGTGGTGCCCCCTGTTTGCTTTACCGTGACAGGCTCGAGGCACGCCATTCGGTCCCCGGCGTTTTAGAGGCCGCCGGGGGTTCGTGGTTCGCTTTGCTCCCGTCATTTGGTGCCCCCACGGAGGAGGGATTTCTAAGACCCTTTGGTTTACAATGCTGAAAGTGACGCTCACTATCAATCATGGATGAATGGCTAGCAGGATTTGCTAACTGGACGACAGAAGAAGAAGAGCTCCAAGCACAACTAGAAGAACTCCGCATCTCCATCTAAGCTCGAGTTCCAGGTGTAACGGTAATTGATTTGCAGTGGGAGAGTCAACCAACACGCCAAACCCAGTGGATATACATAGGCCGAGTGCCGAGAAGAAGAAGGAGAAGGTCGAAACCATGTCTGCAACCTACAACCAACCCAAAACAACAAGATGGAAGGAGCTCTACACAATAGAGAATCAACACTATTCTACTTTGAGAATCGGGTAACTCAAGTCACCGAGGTAATTATCACAGTCAGTTTCCAAGTCGCACCTGATGCTGCAGCACAAATAACAGAAGCATTGGCTCACACTCTCACTAGAGAAACTAGGGATCTACTGAGTTTGTTTCAGGAAAGAACACCACCCTCTCCCACAAGCTTGGACAGTGACTAAGCACCTCTAAGCCTCACATGAATCAGTACAACCTACCTCAAGACAGATCACACATACCAACACGTGTACGCTCAATCAAGGTAATATTGGACTTGAAGGCTCACTACCAGCACGTCATCGACACCATGCTGGGTGGGGAGCAGTTTTTTGAGGTTCTGGCATCAGATCAGCCATTTGTCTTACCTTTAGTACAAGGCAATGTACCGTTTGAAGTTTTAATCTATGTCCTAGTATAAGAGGGTATACACGCCTCCTTGTAAAGAAGAAAAAAACTTTTGCAAGTCAAGCAGAGTGTCTTTCTAGATCTCTCTCAGTAATCATGGCAAGTGTAGCATTTCCAACATTTAAAGGAAAGAAGGGGGAGGATTTGGTAACAGACTTCCTAGATGACTTTGAAGTAGCATGTGTAGTGAGCAACAAAGATACGGATGAATCCCGAGTTAGAATCTTTAAGCATCTCATGAAGCTAGAAGCTAGATCATGGTACAATGCACTTCCACAAGCAACCAAGGATGACTGGGATCCCTTAGAAACCGCTTTTAAGAGGCGCTTTGGGGGAGGTACCACTTCAGAAAAGTTGTGGGACAAGTTGAGAGATTTGAAGAAGGAGGGTCTTTTAGAATATGCCACCTATGAGTCCAAATTTGTGGATTTGTGGGAACGGTGGGTTGAGTCACTGGCAAGGGGGGAAGCTGCACCCGATTTCCTAAAAAAAGATCGGTTCACGCATGGCTTATGGCCGCTTCTCAAGGAGAAGGTGAAAGGTAGATTCCCGGCTACGTACGCGTTAGCCGTTGAGATTGCTCGCCTTAAGGACAAGAAGCTGCGAATGAAAGCCAAAGAAACCGAGTCAACAGAAGGAGGAACATCGCATCGACCAGCAACTACAAAAACTACCATTCCACAACCACCACCGGCTCTTGGGGTAAGAGATGACCAACAAGATATGTTGGCCCATATTACTGACCAACTGCAGAATTTGTCTGTCCACTTAATACAGCAAGGGAGGACTCAAGAAAGAGATCAAGACCCTGGAAGAGCACGACGACAAAACAGGGAGTATCACTGCTACAACTGCGGAGAAGACGGTCACGGTATGTACTACTGTCCCAAACCACGACAAAACTATAATAGAGGAGGTAGGAGGAACCAATTGTCACCCCCTAGAGAAAGAACACCCCCACCCCGAGCACCAGCCCCACCAACAAAAATTCTACGTCCGCCACAATCACCACTTACAATCATCCTACGCCCACCACCAATTGGTACCCGCACACCAAGTATCATTGGTCTTGCAGAAGAGGTCAAGATGAGTGTATCAAAAGAAGGATCAAGCGAGAAGTTTATTCAAAGGACTGAAGCAGTGGAACAAGAGGTTAAAGAATCAAAAGATGCTACCCAGGTGGGGGAGGTAAGTCAAGAAAATTGTGTTACAAATGTGAGTACATCTTTAACCTTGGATGAAATAGGCACCAAAGTGATCAATCGACAGCAGTGGGCAGTAAGGGTAAGAAGGTGTAAAGTGTTGATTAGGCCTCGTCACAGTAAGAGGAATGCAAAGGGCATGAAAGATACAAGAGAAGAGGAAGACCAGCCTGCCAGCAAGGCTTTGCAGAAGGTGGACAACATATCAAGCAAAGGGGAGGGCTTTGAGAACAGAAGCATGTGCACCAGCATGGACCAAGAACAGTGTTGCAAGCTAAAGCAATCTTGCATCAAGGCAATTTCACTAGAGGAACATAACGAAGAGGTAAGTATGACTGAAGGTTTGGAGTTGGATATTTCTCCAGAGGCTTGGCAGCGGAGCAAGACTTTATTGTGTGGTGTTATAGACTTAGAGATGGGTAATGCCTCTAGTCTACTGAAGGGTGTTATAGACTTAGAGATGGGTAATGCCTCTAGTCTACTGAAGGGTGTTATAGACTTAGAGATGGGTAATGCCTCTAGTCTACTGAAGGGTGTTATAAACTTAAAGATGGGTAATGCCTCTAGTCTACTGAAGGGTGTTATAAACTTGGAGATGGGTAATGCCTCTAGTCTACTGAAGGGTGTTATAAACTTGGAGATGGGTAATGCCTCCAGTTTATGTGAGGGTGTTCAGAGTAAGTTTGATGATCAATATGTTGCCAACCTTTTAAGGATGTTCCAAACACCTCCACAACACATCATTGTGTTTGCATGGGATGCATCATACCTATGGCTATGGCTAGCCACTATAATATTTAGAGATAAGATCAGCATGGAGATAAGAGCTAAGGAGCCATGGATAGACAAAAGGCTGATAGAATGCAAGAATGAAGACCTCATTCCCAATTTGGTACAATTTTTTACAAATAGTGCATCCTCTGTTTGGAGAAAGGTAAGTGGTTTACGCTTGTATTTAAGCCGCAAGGTAGGTGGCTTGCTATTAGCATCAGTAAAGAAAGCTAACATGTTTGAGCACACCCAAAAGAAGCATGATAGGCTTGCAGTGTTTTCCAGTCATGGCAGTAAGCCGAATTCTGAAGACAACTTGAGCTCACCACACCAACAAGGCGGCCATATATGGTGGATTCTTGGTACACTCTTGGGAATCATAATTTTCAGTTCTGTCTTTGCAGGAGTCAAGATGCTCATTTTCCCTCTCGCTACTAGTGGTTACAAATTTGGTCCAATTTGGCATGGAAATTTTATTGTCCGGACACTGCAGACAATGATCCTATTTTTCACTTGGGATCCAGGAGGACACTGGCACAAAGTTCTGGAAGCCATGGGCTTCCCGTTTAATCAACCGACAAAATTCCAAGGAACAAGCTATCACCTGGACCTGTTACAGATTCATGAATATCCCAGAAATCTCACCAATGGTCAAATGGAATGGCTAGTTCAAAAGGCAACTCAATATCGGCCCCTACAGCTAAGCGGAAGAAGAATCATAGTCAGAGCTAGAAGCATGAATGCCTCTAGACAAAAGGGGAGGGCTAATGATGGGGGCTTTTCACAAGCCAGGTTCCCATACCCCTCTTGTCTCTTCCCCATCCCATGGAAACCCCCTCTTAGGGAGGGAGTGATAAAAGACATTGGAAAAGTAAGGAAAAAAATAAAGTATGGGTATGTAAATAAGGAGAAAGGTAAAATGGACCACCCTGGGCCTGCGGGGCAGCCCATCCCCACCCTGCCTCCTTTTTCTTCATTGTTGCCCCGCCGTGTGTCCCTTTTCTTCTCCTCCACTCAAAAGGTCAACCCCCTCTCTCTTCCCCTTGTCCTTTCTCCTTTCTCTCTCCCCTCAAGCTACCCCACCCCCTGTCCTTACCAATAATGCACCCTAACTCACATGCCACCTCTCCTATCTTCCAAAACAGTATAACCCACCCCCCTTTTCTCTCTCCTACACTCTCCCATGATCCAAATACCCCCCTCTCTCTCTAAAATTCGAAATCTCTCTTGTCTTGTAGCCAGATGGCCTCCCCCACACTCACACACACTCAATTTCACTGAAAAATGTGCCCTTAGACCCATCCCCACCCAGTGGTTACCTGATTTTTCTTGTGTTCACACACATCTGCACACAGATTCACCTCTGAACACACTCCCCTCTCTCCCCTCTTGTAATTACTTTATTCTCCATGTCACCTCTCTTTTTTTCATTCACCCATCTCTCTCTCTTAGTCTCTCTCTCATGAGACTGCTGTTCTGGCACATATACACACAGCCAGACAAGTGGGGCCCACAGTCACATGGCCTGTGTAGATAATGATTTCTTCATTTCTAAATTCTAGAATTTCTCCCTCCTCCTACCCTATATAAAGAGGGGTCACCATCACGCTAACTACACACACAACATCACCAAAGAGTACACTATGCACTGTGTGTGCCTAGTGCACACACACACAACCACACCATCACCATCACCGCAATCACCATGCTTGACTTGAGCATGACCTCTACACCCTTGGACTATGGAAGATGAAGGGCAACTAAATGAAGGATGATGGCCATAACCCTCGTGCGAGTCTTCGCCATCAGCTCCCACCTATCCGCCATGTGCTCTACCACTCTCTCCCTTCTCTTTCCCCTACCCTATGCTCCCCATTTCATCGCCTTATTCTCTAAATAAAGCTTGAGGTTTTGTGAGTATGTTTTTTGCAATGTTTTTCCCATGTGAGGTGTGCGGAATCGCCACTTAGTCTTGTGTTTGGAGTGAGCTTGTGTATGTGTGAAGGGTGTGTGGATTCACCATCCTTCTGTGGTGCCTAAGTACTAAGCCGCTATACTCTCTCACCCTCTCTCTCTCTCTCTCTCTCACTTGATCTCATTCCCCTTCCTCTTCATCATTACTCCCAAGCATCCATCTCTCTTGGATGAAAACTTTGTTATGGTGGTGTGTTGTTTGCGTCCTAGCCGCTCAAGCTAGGTGGTGCCCCCTGTTTGCTTTACCGTGACAGGCTCGAGGCACGCCATTCGGTCCCCGTTGTTTTAGAGGTCGTTGGGGGTTCGGGGTTCGCTTTGCTCCCGTCAATGCAAAAAGGTGACAACTATGCACTGTAGGCTAGTTTCTGGCGTGTTCGGGGTCCGTTTGAGGTCAATTAAAAGGCCAAGGGTGCCCAAGTAATAAAGATAAGTGTGGGAACTGAAAAAACTGAGAGAAGACCAGAAAAACCATGGAGAGAAGAGGAGGAACAGCCGCAACTGTGTTTTTGCTATTTTTGGAGGCTGTTTTGGCCATAAACTTCTCATCCGAGTTCGGATTTGAGCACTTTGACATTGTAGACTAGGGTTTTGGGCCATTCCAGACGTGATGGTGCTGTCTATTTTTCCAATTTTCTCAGTGTTTTTCTATTGTGTGGACTGTGTAAGTTTCTCCTATGAGCGAAGCTTCTGCTCCTATTTGTGATTGTATCTAGCATATTTTACCCCATTTTGTGAGATCTATTTGACCATTGGTGTGGGCCTAAGCTCAATTGTCTCTAAATATCAAAAATTCTCCTCTTTTGGGTTGAGTTTTTTGGGTACGTGTGTGTGTGTGTGTGTGTCTCTCTGTGTGGAGTGGGTAAATGGGTAGTCTCTCTCCTCTCACTCCATAAGTGTGTTCCATGTCTTGGCCAGGTGGGTTGTGTAAGCCGAGTGTGTGTGTATCATTCCAAGAGTGTGTGTCGGGTCATTATCGAGGCGTTCTGTGTGTTTCCATCCCGCTCACGTTCTTTTGGCGCCCCCACGGAGGATCTTCTTCGAGTACCTTCTGCTTCGAGCTTCAAGCTTTGAGATTCGGGATTACAAGCTACAGGTTACAGGTTATAGGGACAGGGACAGGTACAGGTGATTCACACAGGTACAGGTAGCTGGAGTAGAGTGATACACTGATAGTGGAAGTCACTTGCAGTTGCCGTGGGTATGCATCATTTGGTGCCTGCTTGACCGCATTGTCTGCTGGTATTGTACGCTACTTGTGGAAACTGCCATTGTAAGACTTTGTGGAGCCATACTTGGTTTTATTTGGCAGTTCCAGCCATTTTTGAGACTTGGTCTGGAAGATAGTCATTTCTGAGGATTGACTATACGAGATTTGCATAACCCTTCGTGTGAGGATCGATAGCGTGAGGTTTTATTGAGCTGGGGGATTCTCAAATGTGGAGATCCTTTCGGTGATACAGGTAGCTGGAGCACCCTTTTCATGACCCTGCCATAGGCTATGTACTAGTGATTCCTACTTGATGCTTGGGTTCTATTGTTGGCAGTTTATACATACATAGACAGTCCATATTTTGGGTTCGAGGTGCTCTACTTCTGGGGAAACTCTCGCAAAATTTTTCCAAGTTATGATGGCTGGTTTTTTGGTATTTTGAGCCATTTATTCTATTATGCTGCTAAAATTCTGGCAAAATCAGAGGATAAGTCAGGTGTGCCTTCTTGGGAGCTGCATGGTTGGCTTTTATGGATGATCAAAATGGCCCTCAATTCACTCCTTTTCATTTAACTCAAAGAATCCAAATAAATGTTCATGTGTCCTGGAAGTTTTTTTTCCAGCAGCACATAGTCTTTATGTTTGGGCCAAGAAGATTACGAGAAATCTTGGAATGTCCTTTGCCAGTTGTAATTCCGATGATTAACTATGAAAACTCATTTTATGTGAATGAGTTTGTCCTTATCTAAAGTTGAGCTCCATTGAAGTTTCTGGGGATTGGGGTCAATAAAAATTTTGGGTTCTTGTACGTATGTTCGAAGGGGTTCTCAAAGCATCGTAACTTGTGTAGCCATGGCTTTCTCTTATCCGGAGTTTCATGGAAGAGGTGATGAAAATGTAGAAGATTTTTTGGAAAAGGTGGAGGTTGTCTGTATTAGCAACCAGATTATGACCTGGCGCAGATGTTACGTCTTCTCCAAATCTGTTTGAAGAGTGATGCACGAGTTTGGTCCAAAGGATTTGAAGAGGAGTTGCGTGGGGCTGATCCACCTGTAAGATTGAGTTGGGACAATCTAAGGCATGGATTGGAAGTGAAGTTTGTCCAGACAAATGACCTTGACAAAGTGTAGCAAGAAGTACAGGATTTAGTGCAGAAGGAAGGTGAGCCAGTAGATACGTACCTACGAAAGTTTTCATTGGCATGGGAGCGGATGTGCAAGGCTTTAGCACCACAAGTACCCCCACCTGACATGATGAAGAAGGGCAGGTTCTTGGCTGGTCTTTGGAAGAATATACATTGGAGAGTGGAGCTAAAGAAGCCTAGGACATATGAAGATGCACTAGAGGTAGCAAGGAACAAAGAGTGGACACTGAGGAAAATGAGCCAGTTAGGAGTAGAGTCTTTGCCCATGAAGTCTCAATTTTAGCCTATGGATTCTTCGCAAGGTCGCATGGCAGGGGTTCATCATGAACCAGTGGTTTCCGTTACTCCTCAAGTTATGCCACCAGTGGTCACTACAGCAGTGCAAGATGATGGGCTAAGGCAAGACATGAGGCAAGTGGTAGATTTAATGAAGAATGTCAGTCTAAACATGATAGGTCAAGTGGGAAATAATCAAGGTCAAGGTAGGTATGCAAATCATCCAGGAGGTGAAGAAAGACCTAGGAATGGTGTTGGACAAAGTAATGGTAGGTTCTCGAGGCAGACGCCCACAAGTTGTAATTACAGAGAGTTGGGTCACATCAACCTGCAATGTGATAAGCCACCAAGGATGGGTGGAGACATGTATCCATTGCCAAGACAGGTGCTAACTAGGTCAAATGATTATGGCATCGAAATTAAAGGAGAAGAAGGAACTAGTGGATTAACCCAAGAGGAAAAGGGAAAGACAAAAGTGATAAGTGTGGTCACCTTAGAGAAGGCATCAAAGCTAGAGGATACGTTAGTGATGCCTATTGGGAAGAGGACCAGAGAGGACAAGGAAGGAAGAATTGTCCTAGGTCCTAGTAAGAAGAACGGAACGATACATGAAGGAAAAGATGTCAAGGCCAAGAGGAAAAGAAGGGCTCGTCGCATGTTTCATGTTTCAGATTTTCCACTAGGGGATGGGAAATTAAGCTATGACTTGAAGGAGGATCTGACAGGCAGGAAGGCAGATGTTACTTTTGGGCAGCTTATAGAGATGGTGCCAAAGCTAAAGCGACAGTGGAAGAGGATGGTTAACCCAACGGAGAAAGAGCTAGAGAGAGGTTCAGTAAAGGTGTTGGCAACGGATGATCTACCATACATTTGTCCAATAGTAGATGTGTGACATAAAAGGAAAAATATGGGACAAGGCTATGTGGATGGAGGAGCCCAAATATGTGTCATAACACACTCATGCATTGAGAAGATGGGTCTTACAGTGACTGGGGTGTCAGGCTTTTGGATTAGATTGGCAAACCATAAAAAAGTAAAATGTTTGGGTGTTGTAAAGATCTTAGAGGTGGAGGCATATGATGCAAAGGCGGTGGTTGATTTTCATGTGATGCCAGCGGGGTTGGGAGCATATCCTATCATATTGGGCAGACCATGGTTACGTGCAGTGGGAGCTGTTTAAGATTGGAGACGTGGTACGACTAGCCTCTATGGAAAGACAGGTGCCAAGAAGCTATATAATATGGACACAAGGAAACGATTAGAGGACAGTGATGAGGATGCTGATGTTGCATTTCTTTTGATGGACAAAGGAATCCAGGAGTCTGGTTTAGTTGCATTTGCGAATGAGGTTGAAGATGAAAGTGAAGGGCCTTATGAAGTGATTGAAGGGTTGATGCAAACCAAGGTTGAATTGTCAAAGAAGCAGGAATTGATGACACGAATAATCAGTGGAGACCTCTCAGCTATGGAGAAGGAGATATATTTGCACATGCTGGCTAGTTTTCCTGATTTGTTCATTACTTCATATGAAGAGATCAGAGGGTTCAAGGGCAAAGAGATGCATATAGAGCTAAAAGAAGGTGCTAAGACGATGTGGCAAAGGCTAAGAAGGATGGGTCAAGAGAAAATGGAGGCCTTGCGGGAAGAGGTGGACAAGTTATTGAAGGCAGGGTTCATAGTCCCTTTGGAGACCACAGAATGGGTGAGTCCAGTAGTAGTGAGTCCAAAGAAGGACGGGAAGTGGAGGATTTGTGTAGATTTTAAACCCTTAAATGCAGCCACTAAGAAGAACCCATATCCTCTTCCATTCATCGATCAAATCTTGGATTCAATGGTAGGTTATGAGAGGTACAGTGTGTGTGATGGTTTTTCAGGCTATTTCCAATTGAAGATTGCTCTTAAAGACCGAACAAAGACAACTTTCATTACACCATGGGGCTGCTATAGCTACACGGTATTGCCATTTGGGTTGTCAAATAAACCATCTTTCTATCAAGACAGAGAAAATTGGGTATTGGAACCTTTCATTGGTAGTTGTGTTAAAGCTTTTATGGATGACTTTTGTGTCTACAACAGTAGGGCCGAGCACCATGAGAAGCTACAGATGGTATTGGCTCTATATGATGAATGTGGAGGGCAACTAAATCCAAAGAACTGTCATTTAGCACAGCCAAGGGGGAAGTTATTGGGCCACATGGTGTGAGAAAATGGCATTGAGGCTGATCCAGACAAGGTTAAGTCTATTATTCTTCTTCCATCGCCTACGAGTACAAAGCAATTGGCAACCTTTATACACAAAGTGAAGTACATGGCACGGTTTACTCCATTGTCTTCACAGCTTCTTTATCCATTACAACAAGTGGCAAAGCATGATCCATTGCAATGGGATGACAAGTGTGGAGAAGTGTTTCAAGAGGTGAAAGAGGTGCTAGGGGGTCTGTCAGCCATGCAGGCTCCTGATTGGGAGAAAGATTTTATGTAAATCCATCAGTAGGGGATGATGCCATTGGATCCATGCTATTGCAAAAGGGGAAAGGCAGTCATTATATGAGGCTAGTGTATTGTGCAAGCCGAGTGAAGCTAGTAGCAGAGAGAAAATTCTCGGAAGTAGAGCTAGTGATGGCCAGTGTAATATTTGCTTGTCGACGATTTCGTCATTACTTGCTACCACGACCTTTTGTTTTCTTGACGAGTTATGCCTTTTTGCCACAGTTAATTAATGGCGCTAACATGTCAAAAGTGGTCAAGAAATGGGAAATTGAGCTGCAAGAGTTCGAGTTCTCTTTTTTAGTGGAAGACAGTACAAGAGCTACCCTAGCCAATTTGTTGACTTACAAGGAGAATCCCCTTCTTGTTAATGAAGAGGTGGTGAGAAAGGTATTTGAAGAAGTGCCACAGATCAGCAATGCACATGTTTTTTTCTTTGATGGCTCATACAGAAAGAGCCATGATGCCGCTTAAGGGGGTATAGAACTTTATGATCCAGAGGGGGAGTTAGTATGCAAGAGAGGGTTCAAATTGGATGCACATAGTAACAATGAGGCTGAATATGCTACGTTGGAAGCCGGATTACACATTTGTTTGAAGCATGGGGTTAGAAGGTTGAGCATAAAAGGTGATTCCTTGTTAGTTGTGAAGTAAGTGCTGGGTGTGTGGAAGAGCAAGAACACTTCATTAAAGGAAACGTGTTTCAGAATTAAAGGCCTGTTAAAAAAGTTTGAGGCATGGAGCATTAGACACATTGAACGTTCTCTAAATGGAGAGGCACATGAAGCAGCTCCAAGCATGATTGGGGAGCTATTTGTGTTGAGGACCAACTTACCTCTTTATCATGGCCGAGAAAGTTTGGCTCAAGAAGAGGAGTTTTTGCTAACAGGAATCATCCCGAAGGACATTAAAAAGTCTAAAAATTATGGTTTTGTGCGTAGAGCATCCAGGTACAAATTGATTGGTGATGTTTTATACATGAAAGGGGTTGATCTCGTGTTGAGACGTGTACCTTGGCGGAAGGAGTTTTACAGAGTGTTGGAAGAGAATCATGAAGGTGAATGTGGTGGACATTTTGCTCTAAAGATCACCTTGCATAAGATCTTGCAAGAGGGGTATGTATGGCCTAGTTTGCACAAGGATGTTCATCATTGGTGTAGGTCTTGCAATAGGTGTCAAGAATTTGGGAAGAGAGTGTTGAAGCCAGAGCTACAAAAAACCATTATGGCGTTTGATGTGATTGAAAAGTGGGGGATTGATGCAATAGCCCCATTACCTATCACAAGCAGGGATAAAAGCTATATTCTGACTGCAGTGGACTATCTCTCTAGATGGGCAGAGGCTATAGCAGTAAAACAAATCACTGCAAAGGATGTGGAAAAATTTGTGTACGATCAAATATGTTGGAATTTTGGGGTGCCATTGGAGCTACTTTCAGATAAGGGACCAGGATTTAGAGCTAAACTGCTAGACTTTTTATGCGCAAAGATGAAGATTAGGCACCAGCATACCACTCCTTATTACCCACAGTGTAATGGCTTAAATGAAAGATTCAATGGTGACTTGGTACAAATTCTTTTGAAAGTGACAGAGTACCAAGGAAAGAATTGGGATTTGGAATTTCCTAGTGCATTATGGGCTTACCGTACTTCGGTGAAGGCAAGTAAAGGGTTTACTCCATTTCATTTGGTGTATGGAAAGGAAGCACTGTTGCCTGTGGAAGTGGAGTTGTCTGCACTCAAGATGTTAGAAAAGTTTCTTGGGCCGCCTAGTGATGCATTCAAAGAGAGGCTCTTACAGTTACAAGAGGTTCAGCTGGATAGGATGAGTGCACTAGAACATTATGGGCAAATGTAGGATAAGGTTTTGGCAAAGATAACTGAAAAAGTCAAAAATAAAGGTATCAAGAAGCATGACATGGTTTTGCGGTACAACAGTAAGCTGGACAACACCTTCCAAAAGAAGTTTCAAATTAAGTGGGAAGGCTCTTTCAAGGTAGTGGAGTGTTTTTCGAATGGCACATATCAGTTGGCTAGCTTGGATGCAATTCTACATAGGTCAGGGGTAAATGGATGGCATCTTAAATTATATCATGCCAGGTTAATGATGGTGCAGCAAGATGAGCTGTCTGCAGAACAAGTGATGTATGTGAGGGACGAGGAGACCTGTGATGTGGCGAGTTTCATATCTCTTTTTGCTGCTGCTGATCATCAATGATCTAGCAGGCTAGGGGATGGGCAAATTATGTCAGGAGTTTTTTGGAGCAAGTGATTGCGCATATGTATATACACATGCATGGTGCATCGAATAAAGGATTGCCCATTTTCCAGAGCCAGGTGGTTACGTGGGGCCCACATGTCCACAGGTGGGACAGGGTGTACATATTGCATTGATTTTCACTATTACCAGTACCAGTGTGTTTTTTCTATAATAATGAGGAGTTGGTAGCACATAAAACTTCTTGAGGAAGCTATCCACGGGCCGACGATATGAGGTAACCAGGTGCGTCAGATGGCATCTAGTGGCGTAAGGAGGGCGAATGGGGTCAATACTTGCACGTGTATAAGCGAGGACACAACGTGGGTGTTTTCTTGTGATAATTATGCAAAAATATCATCATGTAGACCATATTTTGGGTCCACTTCACGTGGTGGCGGGATGCATTATTGAAAAAAGTTGAGTGCCAGGTGTGCGGATGATGCAAAAAGGTGACAACTATGCATTGCGAGGCCAGTTTTTGGCATGTTCGGGGTCCGTTTGAGATCAACTAAAAGGCCAAGGGTGCCCAAGTATTAAAGCTAAGTGTGGAAACTAAAAAAACTGAGAGAAGACCAAAAAAAACGTGGAGAGAAGGGGAGGAACAACCGCAACTGTGTTTTTGTTGTTTTTGGAGCCTATTTTTGCCGTAAACTGCGCATCCGAGGTCGGATTTGAGCCCTTTGACATTGTAGACTAGGGTTTTGCGCCGTTCCGGATGTGATGATACTATCCGTTTTGCCAAATTCCTTATTGTTTTTCTGTTGTTTTTTACTGTGTAAGTTTCTCCTATGAGGGAAGCTTCTGCTCCTATTTGTGATTGTATCTAGCATATTTTACCCCATTTTGTGAGATCTATTAGCCCATTGGTGTTGGCCTAAGATCAATTTTCTCTAAATATTATAAATTCTCCTCTTTTGAGCTGAGAATTTTGGGTGTGTGTGTGTGTGTCTCTCTCTGTGTGGAGTGGGTAAATGGGTAGTCTCTCTCCTCTCACTCCACAGGTGTGTTCCCTGTCTTGGCCAGGTGGGTTGTGTAAGCCGAGTGGTGCCCCATAGTGTGTGTGTGTATCATTACAAGAGTGTGTGCCGAGTCATTATAGAGGCATTCTGTGTGTTTCCATCCCGCTCACAGCGCCACCAATCACAAGTAGGACCATCTAGGACTCGGGTGGTCCATACAAACACTGAATCAGAGAGTGAGCCACCATGGTTGCAAGCTTAAATACTGTGCACACTGGGTGCCCGTTGGGGGGAAGACACTGTCTCAAGTCCAGGGACCTCTCCGCACACCACAAGAACGGCGGACAAGGGAAGAGGATGCAGATCCAGCCCCTAAGCATGTAAACAGGCGCAAGTCTAAGTTTTTCAAGAAGCCTAAACGCCGCCAGCCAGTAAATGTGCAAGTGCCCCCAAGACAACTGCAGTGGCATTGAAAAATAGCAAGGACATTTGCAGTAATCCGCCACTATCAGAATACTACAGAGCTTTTGATTCGACGTGCCCCCTTTGCTCGCACAGTGAAGGAGGTGCTTGAAAGCTATGGAAATTAGTATAGGATGCAAGCAATAGTGCTAGAGGCTACTCAAGAAGCTCCAGAGGCCCACATCATTTCGATGTTGGAAGATACCAACCTATGCGCCATTCATGCAAAGCGAATGACAATACAACCAAAATATATGCAGCTTGCACGTCGATTGCGACGAGACTTTGAGCATTAGCCAAAGTTACCCCTCTTTTTGTATTGCACACCCTTATCTTGGCAATGTTTTGACTTTCCAATGACAATATGATCAACAGTTGTGTCTACTGTGTCAATTATCTTTGTAATGAGATGACTTTGCAATTTCAAGTTCTATATACCCATAAGATATCAAAAAAGTTAACATATTGTGAAACCAAGTGTCTATGTAACAATAAAATAGGTTTTTCAAATGTCCAATGTAATTGGGCCTTTTGGTGCAGTTAATGAATTGCTTTCAGTTAATTTATGTATTTTAAGTATCCTAGGGGGTAGAGATGCCTACCAGGTGCAAATAAAAGGGTGGCCACAAGGGCGCAAAAATGGCCCATCCACCAGTTTTGGATGGCCCATTTGCGCACCGTTGTGGCCACCCTTGTTTTGGCACCTAGTAGGCTTCTCTACCCCCAAGGATATTTCAAAAACACAAATTTACTAAAAACAATTGGTTTTGCATCATTACTTTGGATGGAGCCTTGTGGCCACCCTTTTTTTGGCCATCTCAAGCTTTGAATTCCCCATAGGACTCATCAAAAAAGTATCGTGAAACCAAGTGTCTATGCAACATTAATTTGGATTTTTCAAATGTCCAATGTAATTGGGCTTTTTGGTGTAGGGGTGTACTAGGTAGAAGTAAAGCAGGTGATAGTGTGCTGGAAAACTTAAATTCTGAGTTGATTTCACCTTTTCTAGTGTCCTTGAGTGTTAACATATGCTGAAATTGCCATAAAAAGGGTGGCCACAAGGCTCCATATAAATTAATGATGCAAAACCAATTGCTTTCAGTAAATTTGTGTTTTTTAAGTATCCTAGGGGGTAGATAAGCCTACCAGGTGCCAAAAAAAGGGTGGCCACAAGGGCGCACAAATGGGCCATCCAAAACTGGTGGATGGGCCATTTGCGCACCCTTGTGGCCACCCCTTTTTTGGCACCTGGTAGGCTTCTCTACCCCATAGGATACTGAAAATACATAAATTAACTAAAAAGAATTGGTTTTGCATCATTATTTTAGAGAAACCACTTCTCACTCAAATGTGTTTTGTACTTCCCCCAGTATCATAAGCATCCAACTTCCATTGTGTTGTTACTTCAAGAAAAAAAGACAGCTTATTGAAACATATCACCAATTACAACAGTTTTCAAGATTGACAAATCACATTTAAAAGAATTTGCAAGATAGAGAGACAATTCAAAATATTTTTTATTACTTCCAAAACGGTGATTTTACATCATGTATCTGAGGAGCTCATAATTTTCTTGACCATTTCCTGGAGCCTATCTTGCGCGTAAGGCAACTCCCAAGCAAGAGGGACTGCGCTATGTCTTTTGGGTCAGTTGAGCCAATGGAAGCATGTATCCCTATCTAGGCAAGCACTTTACCACGGAAGCCAGTGCCAAATGCTGTGCATACAAGGGATCTACGCACTAGCTAGGAACACAAGATGCGTAGTTTGAGCAATGGTGCTCAAACACAAAAACTTGCTCAAAGCTTTCAATGACCAAGTCATAAAATGGACTTGGGGAGTAAATTCATTATGGATAATGGCCACATCACCAGGGGGAGTTGTCCTAGGTAATGCGCAAGGGAAGCTTGAGGTCGAAAGCCCGTCCGCTTGCCACCTGTCCTTGCAGCAAAGTCATCAAGCTCCACGACTCCTATCATAAACCGATGAAGGTTGAGAAAAAATACAATAAAGGATAAAATAGTAACATGAAAATTAGGATATAGTTTACCACATGCTCCTTGTCATCCTTCTCCCTGTTTCCCTTTGCATGCAAGTCAATGCTCCCATGCACCACAACTACGAGCTTTGGATCATCAGATGGGAGGTTGCATAATGGCATAGGCACCCTAAGGGCCTCAACCTTGGCTTGCGTGGCTTGGAATTCTTTCTCAGTCACGTGCAACTACTGTTCTGCTAGGACCTCCGTACATACAAGTGCAATAGTGTCCGCAACAGAGTCCTCAACTAGTAAGAGATTTCTTTCTAGGGCATCTGGCATATTGTCTAAGGGACATTTGGTGCTGTTGCATAGCATGCTCAAGAATTCATCCATGCACAAGCCAAATTCTTTATTCAACTCATGCATAAACACATACTCCTCCCCATCCACTACCATTGAGGAGAAGCGACTGGTTTCTACCTCTAGAATAGCCACATCAGTCAATGGTATTGGCACTGGAGTGTCACTAGGGCCAGCCACAACTATGGATTTCTCAACCAGTTCCTCGAGCCCCCTGGGTACTTGAGCCGGAGTGTCTTTCCTTCCGCTGCAAGGTTCATGGGGATAACCTCCTACTCCTTGGTGTCCTTGATAAAGGATCCAACCTGAATGTGTGGTAAGTGGAGCTCCTCCAAATCAGGTTGATCACTCACCAAGAAGATAAATGTTGCGAGCCGAGAAAGGTACTCCACCCCCAACTTGCGCTTCTTGAGCGCTGACACCCGTGGGGCTTTCTCGTCCAAGAAATGGCCTGCGTCGATGGCAATTGCTTGGAATCATTGCAACCGCTTGGAGAATGGGTGATCACCTTTGTGTATATAGCGCAAAATATTGCAAGGCACCCAAATCCCGGCAGGTGGGGAGATAGATACAAAATATTTTATGACGTGCTCCTCCATGAACACAAAAATTCGGCAAGTGCATCCATGTGAAAGGCAATTGTGGCGTCAAGGTCAAGGAGATGAGTAAAAAAGGTGTGGAGGTCCAACTTCCCTTTGTATTTGGTGTCCTCGAGGAAGAGGATGAAGCGTGACAAAGGGGTGGATGTGGGTGCAGATGCAGAGGCTATGGAAGCATCTATGTCTATCCTGAGGTGTAGATAGAGAGTGGAGGAGCTCAAGAGTTGCAAAAGTGAAAATAGTGAATGAGTTATGGGGCCCCCCTTTTATAATGGTCCCGTTTTTAAAGAAATTAAAAAAACAGGCACTTTCACCAAAAAACGATTTCTCATCTCAATGCGAAAAATTATATTCAAAGACATGATTTGCCGAAGAAAATCATGTTGATTACATCGGGGATCGTTTTCAAAATTGCAAGAGATACAAAGTTATAATATCGATAGCATAGTTCCATCCATCCCCCAGTCCTCCTCGACCTTCAATTTTTCTTCCATTCTCTTCCCAATCTGCGGACATTTATTACAATAAGCATCCAATGATCGACAAACCATGATGTATTGAAAATGTGGTGGAAGGATTCGCACCTTGTGACCTTGCAAATGAAATTGTGCTTGTTGAAGGGCCTCAAAACCCATAATAACCAAATGTTCTCACACATAACTAAGAGTCCAATGCTTGTTCACTTGGAATGCCTCCAAAGCATCGTTGGGCATCTTCACTGCAATGTCAAAGCTTGCAACAACACCGTCCTACAATCATAGTGAAATCGTATGTACAAGAAGGTGCGGGATTTCAAATAGCGCATTCCAATACCTGAAGCTCCAACCTTACAATGGTATTGGTCCCCGTTGTGCATGCCCTCCACAAAACCCCAGTCCTCTTCTAAAAGCCTTCCTAATTCCTCGTAATGCACATCTTTACATACAAGCATTGTGGTAGTCTCCACAAATCCAAACTCTTTAAAAATGTGCACAAAACAATGAATAGACAAACACCAACTCAAGCCCACAGACCTTGAAGCTTTAGAGTATTTCAAAGAGTTTTGGACATCTTGGACATAATTTTTACTATGATTTCGTCCTATTTAGGATCCAAATCTTCAAGAAGGAAGATAACTTGCATTTTTTTGTGTGTCTCTATTATTATCGTGTTTGGAGAAGTGGTCTACATCATTCCTTGGGCTACTAATTAGGTCAATCAAAAACGAATTTTTGCTTGAATGTCTTGTTTGGATATTTCCTTCTTTCTCTAGCCTTCCATAGAAGAACTCACACACACCTTAGGGAAATTTATTTTTTCTCGAGCTATATGTACCACACTATAGAAATGAGGTTTGCATGCATGACATGATTCCAATCATTACAAACGGCTTCAAAAAAACCATTTGGGATTCCTTTTTTCAATTATTTAACCGGAGAATTGATTCCCACCAAAGCATTGCTATCATTTGATCTAACATCTTAGCTCCTTGTGTGAGTTTTATGATGGGATGATTATAAATAGCAATGTGTCTTGGAATCACGTAAGTGGCTTTTGTTGAGCTTATATGTGAAGCTACTCAATATATGGCTTCTCTATATATGGAACCCAGGTGACAGGTCCCCTCTATATATACATCATCTCATGTGTGTATTCTACACACTTTGGGGTTCTATTTATGTGCTCTCTCTCTCTCTCAACATGGTATCAGAGCAGTACGTTTTTGTTTTCGATTTTTCTCCTGATCAAAAATGATTTTGCAGGAACTAACCGCTAGAGGCACCAAAATTGATGTGGTCTACAACTTTGCAACAGGAAGTTTTTTCCAATTTGGCACCAATTTTGAGTTATCATTTGCGGATTGCGTACATGTCGGAAAAGCAACTTTCGCTTTTTGTTTTTGATTTTTTTGCTAATTGAAAACGATTTTGCAGAAACTACCTGGCCGAGAGATTGGAATCGATGTGGTCTACAACTTTGTAGAAGGAAGTTTTTTCAAATTCTGCACCAATTATGAGTTATCGTTCGTGGACTACGTACATGTCCGAAAAGAAACTTTCGCTTCTTGTTTTTTATTTTTCTGCTAATTGAAAATGATTTTGCAAAAACTACCCTCCTGAGAAACCGGAATTGATGTGGTCTACAACTTTGCAGAAGAAAGTTTTTTCAAATTCTGCACTGATTTTGAGTTATCGTTCGCGGACTGCGTACATGTCCGAAGAGCAAGTTTCATTTTATGTTTTTGATTTTTTTGCTAATTGAAAATGATTTTGCAGAAACTACCCACGGAAAGGACTGGAATCAATGTGGTCTACAACTTTGCAGAAGGAAGTTTTTTCAAATTCTGCACTGATTTTGAGTTATCGTTTGCGGACTACGTACGTACATACCTAAAAAGCAAGTTTCATTTTATGTTTTTCTGATTTTTCTGCTAATTGAAAACGATTTTGCAGAAACTAACCGCGTGAGGGATCAAAATCAATGTGGTCTACAACTTTGCAGAAAAACTAGCCGCTGCAAGCATCGGAATCGATGAGAAACTATTTGCTTGAGCCATTGGATTCGATGTGGTCTATAACTTTGCAGAAGAAAGTTTCTCTAAATTCTGCATCGATTTTGGGTTATCGTCTCAGACTGTGAACATGTTTGAAAAGAAAAAATTTACTTTTTGCTTTTGATTTTTCTTATAATTCAAAACTTCTCAATTATATTTTTTCTTCATCAATCATATATTTGTTACTGACGTAACTTTGCTGCAGAAGCTAGTTACATATCGTTCCGATTCAGTCGAGCCGTTGATGATCGTCCAAATTCTATCGAGCTATTGTTGGTACATGATCTTTTGTTATATGATATACTCGTTCATTGATTCTCGTATAATTATTCTTTTAGAGATATAGTTTATGTCGTTTTATTGATAATTTCTCGTTGATACCATAGTGATTTTGATGGTACCATGATGATGTTTTGTTAGTACTTTGGTCGTGGTGATTTTTGTTGATACCATGATGATATTTCATTGATACCATGGTTATTCCCGGTGATGCCATGATGATATTTCGTTGATACCATGGTTATTCTCGGTGATTCCATGATGATATTTCGTTGATTCCATGGTGATTTTTGTTGATACCATGATGATGTTTCGTTGATACCATGGTTAATCTCGGTGATACCATGATGTTGTTTCGTTGATACTATGGTTATTCTCGGTGATACCATGATGTTGTTTCGTTGATACCATGGTTATTCTTTGTGATGCCATGATGTTATTTCGTTGATACAATGATTATTCTCGGTGATATCATGATGCTTTTCGTTGATACCATGATGATTTATTCATTTTTATTGATACAATGATGATGTTTTGTTAATACTTTGATGATATTCATTGATAAATGTTGTTTTATGTAGTATATACACATATCATTTGCATCACATAATCACACATCTTGTACTTTTACGTTCATACTTTATGTACCATATGTTGTCGTGCGTATATATGTCGTCAAAAGAGTGGCGTCGCGAACCATCTCTTATGGCACTGTGAACGTAATTATTTCACTAACGATGCTAATCACTTTCATGACTATGTTTTTTTGAGTCTATGATCTATGTAGGATTGATCAAAGAATTGATTTTATGAAGACAAACTTGGTGACAATAAAAGATTTATGAAGATATGTTTAGTGATGCCATATTGATGACAACATGAAGACATGTTTGGTGATGCGATATTGATGACAAGCTACACAATAGATTCACGGAGACACCTTTGATTAGAAGCTAATCGATAGCCTTTACACCTCTTTATTGAACCTTTGTATTCATTATTGTATTTGATAGGATAGGAGTAATGTAACTCCTCATAAAACATTCATTGTAAAAGGAGTGTTGTATCTCCTCGTGAACATTTGTATATTCAATGATTTTTATAATATAACGGTTGGTGTATATAGAGCTGTGGGTTTTTCCCTTGATCCCCCAAGGGTTTTTTCATCTAGAGTTAGGGACCCTTATTTGAGCGGGGGTGTTGAGCTTATATGTGAAGCTACTCAATATATGGCTTCTCTATATATGGCACCCAGGTCCCCTCCATATATACATCATCTCATGTGTGTATTCTACACACTTTGGGGTTGTATTTCTGTGCTCTCACTCTCTCTCAACAGCTTTCTCCCTAGAACGTTAAGTCGATACCCTATTAGCAGGTCTCTCTCTCTCTCTCTCTCTCTCTATTTCTGTAAAGAATTATGTCCCAATATATCAAATATTCTATTCAAGTCTTAGCTTGTTTGCAGCTACTTGTATGCTGACGTTTTTGATGTGGTGCAACTTTTATTCAGGTAACGAGGGTCTTTATGATGGTGCTCCTATCAATAAGGCATACTATATTTTACGTAGACAAACAAAAATGTCATTAGCTAGCTCATGTCAAAAACTTCTTGTTTTGCACTTCTCTCGGGGCTTGTAGCATTCTGGCACTCACTTATAGAGTCAAATGCCCCCCCCCCCCCCCCCCCCCCCCCCCCCCCCCCTCTCTCTCTCTCTCTCTCTCACACACACACACACACACACACACACACACCCCACCACCACCACAACAATAACAACAACAATGTGGGTATGTCCAAAGTGCTACAATTTTCATTTCTACGCCATTGGATCTAGTACTCCATGCATGGTCTCGAGGGGGGTCACTATAATCAAAAATTACCTATCATGTGGAGTCAACAATACCAATTGTATTATTCTATATTTTCTCACATTTTCAGGTAAGTGGTTTTACAAATAGAATTGAACACACACGATGTGTAGTGTTTACAAAAGTGACCCTCTCTGAGTGCATGGTGAATTTTCTTCCCCACAAAAATATATCCTCCCCCCCCCCCCTCCCCTCTCTCTCTCTCTCCTTGATGTGTCCAATTACCATGTTTCTCACAAGTTTCCTTTTTCCAATTCTTGATTTTATGTTCTTGCTATAACCATTACAATAACTATTTTATAGAGATGTATTCTATGGACTCCCATCAAGGCCATGTGTATAATCGTCTTTATTTCTTTTATTGTTTTATAGAGAATCATACATTCTATAGTGTTTCCTAATAGGTGTACCCCACTTAGAAAGGCATTTCATGAGAAATCCCTCAACCCTTAAAATGTTATCGAGAAGCTCCTCCTCTTGTTGTTTGGGTACATCGTGAGGATGCTGCTACTTGGGCTTTGCTTGCGTAAATACAATATTGTCCATTATTATTTTATGTTGGGATATTGTTCTTAAAAAGACCTTAATCTTATTTTCTATAGTCAAAGGGAGCACATATTTCTCTTGAAATCCTTTGTATCCACATCTTTCTTGTATCTATTTCAAGGGACCTATTTCATATTTAGGATGCAATTCTCCAAGAAGGAAGATCAACTTGCACTTTTTTGTGTGTCTCTACCGTTATCATGTTTGGACAAGTGGTCCGCATCATTCCCTGGGCTACCAATTAGGTCAATCAAATATGAATTTTTCCTTGAATGTCCCTTTTGGATATTTCCTCCTTTCTCTAGCCTTCCATAGAAAGATTTGCGTACCTTAAAGATTTATTTTTTTTCTCTTGAGCTATATGTGCCACCCTATAGAGATGAGGTTTTTATACTTTGGCAAAAGGACCAAAATCTTCCATATGAGAATTGATCATGATTCTTTTGGTGAACATATTATATACCTAAATTGGGGTCATTTCGTAGGTACATGTTCCCATTTTGTCCCATTAGGTAGTTTTTCCATGGATTTTTTAAAGAATGATGCAAGTCATATCGATCCCTTACATCATGTATAATATATTGTGAACTGACTAAATACAAGCCAATTTTTCACCATTTACCTTTGCATTGGCTAGATTTCCATAGAGCATTAAGTTTCCATCTACTAATTTCATTGCATGGAAGTCCACATCTACTCATGTTAATCCTGAAGTGCTACGATCTTAGTAAAGTGATCAATGCTAGACTGGTGATGCAACACTTTTACGTTCTAAGACGCTTCTATGTTCTGTTAAGTGACAAGTTTCCATGAAATATTTGAGTATAACTAGAATAAGATTTATAATGCTAATAATGAGCATCGCTATATAAACTTGAATGATGTGACAAATGTAACGTTTTTGGTATCCTAAAACAGAACATGAAGCTAAAAAACCATATGGTTTTATCATCAACCCAATAAAGCTATGAGAAAAAAAACACCTCTAGAAAATTACCAAACTTTGGAAACGATTTTTTCCGCTTGCGCTTTATAATATCCACTCCTATTTAGTCTCTACCTATTTATTTGCATCTCTCGCTCTCTCTTTCTCTCTCTCCCTATATATATATATATATATACACACACACACACACACATATATATATACATACATACATATGTGCATTTGTATGTATACACACACACACATTATGTGCATATAATATGTACAAAAGTGACAGCAGCCTTCACAAATGACTACCTATATGTAAGTGTGTGTGTGTGTGTATATATATATATATATAAATAAAGAGAGAGAGAGAGAGAGAGAGAGAGAGAGAGACACTACAAGAGGTACTTAATATTAGGGACGCTCGTAGTGTGACGCTCAACTGTGAAAACCCACGGAGTCGCTATGGGTGTCACTAAGTTATAAGTAACTTAGCAATGCTCATAGCGACGCCGACAGGGGTAAAAAAATAATTGAAACCGTCCAAAAACTCAGATCTCAAATCTGAGTTTTCAGCACGCGCTCAAGCAAGCGAAGGTAACCCGCGCTCTCCCTCTCTCCATCTTTCTTCTCCACACACACACACACACACATACACACATGAGGAGAGAAAGGAGAGCCAAGTATGCTCCTTCCCTCTCCTCACTCTCATGTTCTCTTCCCCTCTTTTTCTCTCCCTCTCTCTCTCTCTCTCACACACACACATCGTGTTTTTGAGAGAGAGAGAGAGAGAGAGCAGGCATAAACAAAAAACGCACACACCCATGCATAAACAAAGAATGCATACACACATTGAGAGAGGAGGAGAGAGAAAGAAAGGTATAAAACAAAGTGAGAGAGAGAGAGAGAGAGAGAAGAAAAAGAAGAAGAAGAAGAAGAAGAAGAGAGTCTTAATGTCGTAGGAAACTATCCCAAGAGACCTTAAAGATCTATTCGACGAGGAGTTGAACTCAAGACCTGTTATTCAAGAGGGAAATGGCATAACCAATCTATCACACTTGGGTGATCGAAAGGTTATACCATTTTCCTCCTTTTATTGGCGTGCACATGCATCCACACACACACCCGGTAAGAAGAGAGTTTAATTTAACGTTGTAGGAAACTAATTCAAGAGACCTTAAGGATCAAGCCGATGAGGAGTTGAACTCAAGACCTGTTATTCAAGAGGGAAATAGCATAACCAATCTACCACACTTGGGTGATAGAAAGTTTATACCATTTTCCTCTTTTTATTGGCACCCACACACACACACACACGAGAAGAAGAGAGTTTCAACGTTGTAGGAAACTATCCCAAGAGACGTTAAAGATTAGGTAAGATGTAGACTTACGTTAGATTAGATTTATGTTTATTTAAGTTAGATTAAATTAGATTTAGGTTTATTTTTAGTTAGATTTACGTTAGATTAGCTTTAGGTTTATCTACGTTAAATTTAGATTTACGTTAAATTAGATTAGATTTAGGTTTATTTTGAGTTTAAGATTAAATAAGATCTAGATTTATGTTCGATGGACTAGCTTTTTATAGATTTAAGTTAGATTTTAGTGCATGTCAATGAAGGTGCGCTCATGATGGTAAGCATTGTATGAAAAACACTTACTCATATGAAAAAGACTCAGTTTTCCCACATGAGAAAATTTCCTGCGCTCACAGCCTCGACAATCCATGCGGAATAACAATTCCACTTGTATATTTGACTACATTACCATACAATAAGCCGTCATGATCAGCCAATGGAAGAGAAAATTGATCCTATACAGAAATTAGTGATGCAACATGAAGATTCCAAGGGTGTCTCTCTCTGTCTCTCTCTCTCTCTCTCTCTCTCTCTCTCACACACACACACACACACACACCACAGCCTGTCAAATCTAGAGTAAGAATTAAGTGCTTTGAGCAGGCATCAGCTACATTGCAAGAATGGCGTACCTACATGCTACACACAAAGATATACTCTGAAAAGATGTTAAGATGCTGTGAAATGCTACAGCTAGAGAAGAGGCAAAGGGGTTTTGTCCACTACATGCACTATCATAGCGTGTCCCGGGCTTTATCAAATTCCCACACTCTTTTGATATTGGTTACAAATCAAAAGAGTGTGGGAATTTGTAGCCACTATCAAAGGAGGCAAAGGGGTTTTGTCCACTACATGCACTATCATAACGTGTCCCAGGCTTTACATGCACTATCATAGACCTAGATATGCGCTCATCATCTATGGTTCGCCATAGCGTGTCTCGAGCTTTATTAAATCCATCTAGTCACTCTCTAGTGTACACTAGGGATTCTGATACCAGCCAACCTTCTGCCATGCTACCCTCCGAACGTGCCTTCTGATGCACATATCCCTTGAGCGTTTTCATTAAACATTCTAAAACGAACATCCATATGGAATCACTACAAGAGGTTGTGTACTCTTGTGACGTTTATAGCGACGGAAATACATTGGGTTTTTTAATCCCCCGGTGTCGCAAAATGCGTCGCTAACAACGTCGCTAAAAAATCCGCTACAGACGTCGCTATGAGCGTCGCTATATAGAGACGCTCATAGCAACGCTCATAGCGACGCTGCAAGGCCATAAATACCGACGTTTATAGCGACGCTACAGTGCACAGTTTAGCGACGCCCGGGATTAAAATTTTTTGGTGGCAGGGCATTGAATGGCCTGCCACCCATCAACCATATTGAATGTTTCATTTGTCAATTTACCTTTAAAAAAAAGTACAAAGATATATATAGACCCAAAATACTCAGCCACAAGACAATATAATCATTAACTCCATCATCCATAGTACGTATTGTTTGCAAAATAAAGATACAGAAATGACAAGCGTGAATTGATGGAAGTAAATAAATGAGAATTGTACACAACAGCAAAATTACTTGATTGTTAATCATTGCAAATGTAATAGATACAAACCATTGTCATTATTTAAGAAATATACATGGTTTTCAACAATACATAGTTACATGGTCTCATGATACATAAGCTAGGACAAAAAGAAACTAATGCTATCTAGCTATGGCTAAACTGACGCCATCTAATCAGACGTCTCATCGTGTCCAAGCGGCGTATCTGTTGGATTCTGCAAAAAAAACAATAAGATAGCTTTTTGTAAGTATAATTAAACATATAGCGAGCGACGTTTATAAAACAATACAATAAATAGAAAAGAATAAACCCTAATACTAACCATGCCGTCGCGAGAAGTCAGGATCTCTATAAGGGCGTTTAAGCCCTTCCTGCCTGCGTACTCACACTCGTATGTAGTGGGATCACGTCTTGTAAACGACCACTGTCAAAACATACAAAGAATCCATTATGTTAGAATTTCAAATCTCATAAACCCTAAACTATCGAATATAGATGCGAAAACACTTACAAAATCGGCCTCAAATGATGCCCACCCGCCGCTCCCCAAGTGGTGCGAGCTCCCTGCCTCTACTCGCGCTCTGACTGCCTCCTTTTGTTGCTTCCACTTGTCGGGATTCTCGCGCGCTTCTTTCTTCGCATGCTTCCAATCTTCTTTGGCCATTCAATCTGGTCTGTTCCATCCATGCTTGATTGCTTTTTGCACTTCGGAACGCTTATGCTTGCAGTATTCGCGCATTCGAACCTTCATCACATCTTCATTGAAGCGGTCATCCCGTGTTGGAACGGAAAACTCGTCATGAAGCATGCTGATGACTCTGTCTTTTAATTCTTTCGGTATTTCACTCCAGGAGTTTAGTATGTAGTGTCTAAACACTTGAGAGCAAAGGCCCCGCATGCGCGAAATCACCTTCTTGCCGTCATCATCCAAGATGATGCCGCCGCTGAAGTCGACGGAGTAAGGCAAGCCCTCTCGCCGCTGATGTGTGAACCTGGGTGTCTCGACAGGGGTCTCTTGCGTCGTGTCAACGGGGGTACGGGCGCTAGGTGTCTCCACTGGAGTCTGAGTCTCGAAGCGAGGAGTGTCCACTAGAGTGACTCCTGGAGGAGTAGCTAGTGGTGTATAGCTGTGGGGAACGGCACTCAGCCGTGCAAAACCTGGTGTCAATGGTGATGCCGTGGCTGGTGTCGGGATGGGAAAAGAAGGGGACGGTAAAGAGCCTCGTTGAACACGAGGCGGTGTCCAAGCATCGATGGCACCACCACCACAACAACCGCCACCGCCACCGCCAGCACTAGAGCGCCGGTGCCTAGACGAGTGTGAAGATCATCTCCTCGACACCGAAGCTTCGGAGCGCGCTGAGGACTCGAAAACAGAGGGAGATGCGGATGGAGTAGGAACGCGCGATGGTGCACCTGAGCGATGACGCTCCATGTACCACTGTCTCTGCTGGGGTGACAAAGAAGAAAGAAACTCATCATCATCCATATACCTGCATTAAACACACGAACATGTAAACTTAATATTGAATGAATGGAGTAGAAAACATGGACAAGTAGATAGAGATAGAGAGAGAGAGAGAGATAAATACAATGACGCAATGACGCAAATACTTAATGAGCCGGGGAATCGTACAATTATTAAATGTAAGTGGGTGTAATGACGCAATGACGCAAATACTTAAAGAGCCGGAGAATCGTACAAGAATGTACACTCCAGTGCTTGTAGCTTTGGAATGTTCAAAGGCTAGCAGCAACAGAAAGCATTTTTCTTCTATTCAACTTGAGTAATGAAAGAGGCAAGTACAATATTTATCGCTTTAAGAGATCTCTCTCTCATCCTCGCATAACTCAGCATAACTTCCTATATCTATATAGAGCTCTCCGTTTAAACAGACGTCCTCTGTTTCATTTTGTAGATCCTCTGCATGCACCCCATAGAGAGTAGTAGGTTGATGTTCGTCTGGCACCACCTCCACGGCTTTTGACTGCGCATCTTCTTCGATCTCCTCCATTGATGCCGCTGTGATTGGCACATGGTAGCCTTCATACGTCCGTGCACTACGAGAGGCTACCTCTATGACGTATCACCAGTTTGATGCAGACTTTGTGGGATGAATATCACCTGCGAGAGCCACATAACTTACATGAGAGCTTCCAAGCACATAAATTCTAAAACACACGTTAACTATTTACATACATACTTGTTCACAATGCTCGGGTAGTACGAAAGTGTCTCTTAGGTCAGTCCATTTCTTAGTTGAATCCACCTCAAGAAAACCAGACTCTCCTCTACGCACAGTAGCGTTGCGACCCTCCATGATTATCTTGAACCATTGCACGTCGAAGAAGTCGACAAAAAATCCTCTATAATCGATCCTCAAAATCTCTTGTAGCGTGCCGAAGTAAGTGAGTTCTGCCACCACAGGATCTGCATCAGAGGACCGTCGTCGACTAGACTGTTCAAATTTTGCCATGATTCCACAATCTTGAGTAAAACGTTTTTTGTCGATCCGTTCCACCCTAAAATGTCGACCTTTACACCATGCTGCTGTGTATGACTTATACTACAACCAACAAAGATTATGAGTGGTCGTTCAAACATCTAGAAAGTTACTAGTCGTACATTGCAAACTTACCTTGGTCGCACAACCCCTAGAGTACTCCCACTCTTCCTCAGTCACTTCTTCACCGCATTGTTGTGCGCTTTTCAATTGGTTGTGCAACCATCTTAAGCTCATGAATGTTGGTAGGCTCTATAGACCCATCGGATAGTGCATCGGTGGTCGTCTTCCCCATCTCCACTCGATTCTTGCCCGTTTTCGCTCTTGCTTTGTATCCTCATATTGTGAGATCCACTTCTGCATGACTGGATTGTGAAGCATGCAAAATCGGTTGATTTTAGCCTCTAGATCTTCCGTCATCTTCTTCTCAACACCGAGATTGCACATGACAATTCCAGATATGCGCTCATCGTCTATGGTTCGCCATAGCGTGTCCCGGGCTTTATCAAATCCATTTAGCCACTCTCCAATGTACACTAGGGACTCTGATACCAGCCAACCTTCTGCCATGCTACCCTCTGAACGTGCCTTCTGATGCACATATCCCTTAAGCATTTTCATGAAACGTTCTAAAAAGAACATCCATCTGGAATGTACTGTGCCGGGTATTTCCACCTCATCAACTATGTGAACAAGAAGATGCACCTGAATGGTTAGCATGGTAGTAGGAAAATGTTTCTCAAATATACACACAACCTCCGCAGCGTTTATTTTGGTGAATGGTATGGAGTCTACGTTGATTTCCTTTTGTGAGATCCATTGTACCAACTTCGCAAGTTTGTAGATTGTGTTACGGACGTCAAGAGACAAACATCCCTCAATGGCCACTAGTAAAATAAACTGCAAAACACGTGTAGCAATGATATTAAAGTCCACACACGAATTTGCTACACAATTCCCACTATGATATATTCCACTCTAAACATACCTGACACATTTTATGCCAGTTGTGTGACTTCAAACTGGTAAGCTTTCCTTCTTTAGTAAAACACGTTCGGAGCGAGTGCATTACGCCAGTGGGGGTCCGCAAAGATCGAATGGTCTCTTTTACTTTGCGTTCTTGGGCTCCTGTGAAAATCCATGGTGATTTAGGGAGTTTTATCGATCCATCGGACGTTGTTTGAGGCCATTATTTCTCCATACGATCCACATTTTTAAGGTCAACTCTGGCTCCCAAAGTATCTTTCTTGCTAGTCAGATGGTCCCATAGTAGATTACCCACATTCTTGAATATGTGCATTGGATCGAGCAAGTGATTGATCATGAGTCGGGGCCAGTATGGTAACTCGTACCATAGAGATAGTCTCTCCATCCCTGGAGGCAATCCGTCATCACACATCTCCTTCTGCTCTAACCATGCTTGTGCAGACATCCTCGGTGGCTCTCTTCCCAAAAAGCCATCGCGTAACACATGATTCTCTGGAAGATGCGCTTGATGACCTTCGTAGATTTGCTTCTTCAGTGAGGGCGCCCTACGTGCATTCAGTCTAGGTCCACATGTGACACATGCTCTGTATCCGCTTGTTTGAAGCCCTGCATGTATACACATGGTAATAGATCAACTTGAGAAAAAACAAGATTTACAGTGTCTGAGTGAGGAGTGTAATAGATCATCTGAGCATTCTATTAGTCCGGGATATTCATGCATGGTCCACATTAGAATGCCTCTCATCAAAGCATTCCGTCGACCTGTGTGTCGGATCATATCCACCAACTTTATGCCAATCCACAATTGTTGTAGCTCTTCCAATAGTGGACGAAGATACACATCCATATTCTTCACTTTATATCGCCCCGGCACAATCAAGCTTAGCCATAGGTGCCCCTTCTTCGTAGTCAACCACGGGGGAATGTTGTAGTTGACGATGACAACGGGCCATACACTGTAAGATGTTGATCTTTGACCAAATGGATTTACGCCATCCATAGCCAGACCTAAGCGCAAATTTCGAGCTTCCCTGGAAAAATCCGTCCATGTTCCATCTATATGTTTCCAGGCTGCACAATCTGTAGGAATTCGTAGCACACCATCCAAAGATTTATTCTCCTCATGCCATGATGCTAGGGCGGCCATGGACTTACATTCGAAGAAATGCTTGATGCGAGGAAGCACAGGAAAATGTCGCAAAACCTTTTGCAGATTTTTTGTTCCGTGGAGATCTACTCGATATCTTTCGGAATCACATTTCGGACACTTCTCCATGTCTATGTATTCCCCTATGAAAAGAATGCAGTCATTAGGACAAGCGTGGATCGAATTATAATCCATCCCCAAGTTTCGCAAAATCTTTCTTGCTTCCTCTCGAGAATCTGGCATCACATTATCAACTGGTAGTATGTGCTCTTTGAGCAATCTACACAACATAAAAATACGGTACAATTGTGTAAAAATCTATCAGATCATTATACATTTAGATTTTTATCAAAGTAAACTAATTATTGTAATAGATCACCTGAAAAGCGCTGTGACGCTAGTGTCACTCCATCCAAACTTTGTCTACATGTTGAGAAGAACCAGGAGCGCTTTCAATCTAGACACACGTGCTCCATTAGACAATGGCGTATCGGCTTCACTTTTCATATCATCATAGACAAGCGTTTCTGAATCCATGATCGTCTCGATCATTTCATCAATTTCGGGCTCAAACATTGCCTCATTGGGAATGTGGTCTGCATGATCATCCCCCGAGCTGTTAGAGGCTACATCTTGTGGCCTCATATATGCTGCTTGACCGAAGCGCCTGCGAAGACGTCTATTGCGTTGCAAGATTGCTGCCTGTTGGCCAGCGTCAGAGTCCGATGAGTTATAATTGGCAACAACTCGATCTATAATAGATGGATCGAACTTGCCAAATTCGCGAACGTGCTGCAAAGAAACGCGTCTTGTCCGTCGCACAGCATGCTTGCAATGGTTACAAGGACATAAGATCCTCGTTGAGAGATAGGTGTTTCGGTTGGACAGCCCCACATCCTCGTCACTACTCATAATGAGGGCAAAAATCTTATAACCTGGACAACAAATTTAATCTTCTATATTTGACATTCTTCGTCTTTTATCTCTCTCTCTCTCTCTCTCTCTCTCTCTCTTTGTTCACACTGTAAACTACCTCACATTCTCTAGTCATGTCCAATCCCCGCACACCTCGGTCTAGAGGTGCACAGAGATCAGAACCACCGCGTTATAATCTCGTCTTTATTGGTCAATGCCTATATTTATGGGTACAAGAAATCTACACACCCACGTCTACATGATACTACATGTAGTGGACAAAACCCCTTTGCCTCTTCTCTAGCTGTAGCATTTCACAGCATCTTAACATCTTTTCATAGTAGATCTTTGTTTGTAGCATGAAGGTACGCCATTCTTGCAATGTAGCTGATGTCTACTCAAGGCACTTAATTCTTATTCTAGATTTGACGGGATGTGGTGTGTGTGTGTGTGTGTGACCCTTGGAATCATCATCTTGCATCACTAATTTCTGTGTATGCTCAATGCGCTCTTCCATTAGCTGAACATGACAGCTTATTGTATGGTAGCAGCAGTTGAACATGCAGGTGGAATTGCTGGTCCGCATGGACTGTCGAAGCTGTGAGCGCAAGAACTTTTCTCGCCATTTTCTCGCCATTTCTTCTAACCTTATCTTAAACGATTTCCTCGTCATTTCTTCTAACCCTAACTAAATAACCTAAATCTAATTTAATATAACATATATAAGCCTAAATTAATAAACCTAAATCTAATCTAATATACATAAATTTAAATCTAACGTAAACAAACCTAAATCTAATTTAACGTAAATCTAACTAAAAATGAACCTAAATCTAATCTAATCTAATTTAAATAAACCTAGATCTAATTTAACGTAATTAAATCTACTAAAACCCTAATCTTTAACGTCTTTTGGGATAGTTTTCTACGGCGTTCAAACTGTCTTCTTCTTGTGTGTGTGTGTGTGTGCCAATAAAAAGAGAAAAATGGTATAACCTTTCTATCACTCAAGTGTGGTAGATTGGTTATGCCATTTTTCTCTTGAATAACAAGTTTTGGTTTCAACTCGTCGGCTAGATTTTTAGGTCTCTTTAATTAGTTTCCTACGACGTTAAATTAAACTCTCTTCTTCTCGAGTGTGTGTGCACGCCAATAAAAATAGGAGAAAAATGGTATAACTATTCTATCACCGAAGTGTGATAGATTGGTTATGCCATTTGGGCCTTATGAATAACATGTCTTGAGTTCAACTCCTGTCGACTAGATCTTTAAGGTCTCTTGGGAAACTTTCCTACGATGTTAAAAATCTCTTCTTCTTCTTCTTTTATCTCTCTCTCTCTCTCTTTGTTTTATATATATCTCTCTCTTTCTCTCTTTTCCTCTCTCAATGTGTGTGCATTCTTTGATTATGCATGTGTGTGTGTGTGTGCGTTTTTTTGGTTTATGCATGCTCTCTCTCTCTTTTCCTCTCTCAATGCATGTGTGTGTGCTTTCTTTGATTATGCATGCGTGTGCGCATTTTTGGTTTATACATGCTCTCTCTCTTTTCCTCTCTCAATGTGTGTGCTTTCTTTGTGTATGCATGTGTGTGTGCGTTTTTTTGTTTATGCTTATGTGTGTGCGTTTTTTGTTTATGCTTGTGCTCTCTCTCTCTCTCGTTCTATCTCTCTCTCTCTCTCAAAAACACAATGTGTGTGTGTGTGTGTGTGAAAGAGAGGGAGACAGAAAGAGGGGAAGGGACCATGAGAGTGAGGAAAGGGAAGGAGCATACCTGGCTCTCCTTCCTCTCCTCGTGTGTGTGTGTGTGTGTGTGTGTGTGTGTGTGTGTGTGAGACAAGGAGAGAGAAAGAGGGGAAGGGAACATGAGAGTGAGGAGAGGGAAGGAGCATACTTGGCTCTCCTTCCTCTCCTCGTGTGTGTGTGTGTGGGGAAAAGAAAGAGAGAGAGAGAGAGGGAGAGCGTTACCTTCCTTGCTTGACCGCGCGTCAAAAACTCAGATCTGAGATCTGAGTTTTTGGACGCCCTCAATTATTTTTTTTATCCCTGCAGGCGTCGCTACCACCGTCGCTATAAGCGTCGCTATGTTACTCTTGACATAGCGATGCTCATAGCGACGGGCATAGCGACGGTAGTAGCGACGCCGAGCATTTTTAGATTTGAGCGTCGCAGTATGAGCGTCGCTAATGTGAAGCATGGCTTGTAGTAAATGTACTGTGACCGCTATTTCCACCTCATCAACGATGTGAACAAGAAGATGCACCTGAATGGTTAGCATGGTAGTATGAAAATGCATTAGGAGAAATATGAACCTTGCATGGGCCTTGTAAGGAATCCTAATTTTCAGGGATTAAGGCTAATGTTGTGTGGGTTAAGGGGGCAAGGGCATTGAAGAAGGTAGTTTTGAGTAGGCTTTTCTAGCCTTTTTTTTAGACAAATGTAGGAGGTGGACCTAAGGGGTTACTTTCTCTCTCTAGCTTTTTTTAAAGTGAAGGAAGCATAGGGGTGTGACCACATCAGCAAAAACGTGGGTCACTAAGAGTTAAAATTTGACTTTCTTTTTAAAAAAATCATTTTTACTTATTTTTTACTTAAAACTCCCTCCGAACATATATACATATTCAAAAATCATTTTTTGACCCATTTTTTAATCCACAAGCTTAGAGAGTCCATTTTTTCAGAAATCTTTTCCCCCAAAAAGTAAAAAACAATTTGTTCTCTCCTCCTCCTCCCTCCCTCTCCTCTGCCTCCCTACCCCTACCTTCCTCCTCCTCCACAATCTCTCCCTCCCCTCCCCCTCCCTCCTTCTCTTCTCCCATCTTCTTGAGTCTCCCTACCCCTCCCCCTCTATCTTTTCATCATTTTCTTCCTCACGCAATAGCTTCCATGGTGCTCACGAACATCACAAACGGTTTGCTTCCACCACCACGTACTCCGTACATCAAAATCATACATATTCACTTACCCACGGCGTTTGTATCGAAGACTGCTAGTGAGGGTGATCAAAACTCATCGCAGGAACGTCGCACCACTTGTGAGACCAATGTTTACATTTGGGTGGATGGCCATTTGTACCCTTACGATCCTATAAGCCGCTTCCATCCATCCTTTAATAGCCTTTCAACATTTCTTCAATTTCTTGGGAGGGAAGAAGCAGGCTTGTTAGGTGCTTCTTGGCATATGTGGATGCACGAATGTCAAGCTCTTCACCTCAAGACTACGGCATTACACACCATCACATACTTGAAAAAAACACCCCTTGGTGCAAGGGAACGTAAACGCACGTATTCATCCATTGAAACTCTTGCATATTCGGGAGGAGCACGCAAACGGCGAGTTACAGCCACAAGGTGATTTGGTCTTTACTTGCATGATGCATTCTTACTTCACACTATTTTCTAGCATTTATTTTTATTTGTTGCTGGAAACTTCATCAAAGAGGCATGCGGTGGAACAAGCCAAGATGATTGATTCAACCTTCTCACTAGTTGTCTCAATACCCAGGATGTGATTTCTATCTTATAATTACCTGGAGGTAAGCACATTAAGGATGCAGTCACCAAGGACCTTATGCATAAATTGAGAAATGTGGTTAGTGATGATGACGTGCAACAAGCTTGTGATAAGGCTGGAATCAGTACCAAAGCCTATCGAGCTATTTTCCAACTCCTAAAGGATGCCCTTAAAGAGCATGGCATTGTGGAAAACCTATTTCCCGTTCCTCATAAGGTCAACCTCGCAAAGAAGGCCACAAACAAAGATGTGTTCTCCCGCATTGGGACATACCTACATATTGAGGACACAATGCCAACTTCCCTTTATCCTTCGTGTGCAACAAAGACAAGGGGAAAAGGTAAGAAACAATCCATAAGACCTTCGGAGAAGGGCTTTCCTTACACAATGTGGAACAATATTTTTGTGGATCTTAGAAGTCTTCAGCAAGTCATGCTTAGATTTTACGAGTTACCTAAAGAAGGTGACACACTTTAGTTTTTTCTTTGGTATTGTTCTTATCATAGACTCTGAAGTTTAAGGTCTTGGCACTATTTATTTTGTAGTGCTTGGCACAAAGGTCGCTTTTGTGCTGAAACTTGATGAGTGTCAAATAGTGAAAGGCCGAAGGTTAGAGAGGCTAAGTGTCACTCTAATGAATGAGGCCCTTCTACAAACCAAGCGAAGGGATTCAGTCGAGCCATCTCCCACCCCATCTTTTAGCGTGCAATCAAAGAAAGACATTTGGTGGTTGGGTGCTATTGAGGTGCCCAAAGAGACCAATGGAGTACTTTCATCGATTTTTGAGAGAACTCCATGGATCACAGAAGTAATACACTCCCAAAATGCAGGTTAGAAGTTGGAGATTGAGGGTTTTGGTAGTTATGATGTGGAGTGGCACTTAGGTGGGGATTTGAAGACCATAAAGTTTCTGCTTGGCTACAAACAAGGGGCTTCTTCTCTCATGACTTGTCCATTTTGCACTCGAGGGAACAAACCTAATGGACAAAAATCACATAAGAGCACTGCAAAGGTCAGTTCCATGCTTCCATGGCAAGGATACGGAGAACAAGGGTTAGATTGTCGTGATGTCGAAGATGAAGGTAGAGAATGAAAAGCGTCTATTCTGAGATGTCCCATGCTCAATGCCCCACCCAGACCGTGATCAAAAGGACCACGCTTGGAATCCAATCTTTCCATTTCCTCTATCGAATGTACATTTTTGTACATTACACGCATTCATGTGCATTTTTGATAGGCTATTGAAGCTCCACATTGACTATGCTTTCACAATGAAACCACTAGAAAATTCTTAGTAAGTGATCGAAAGACTGGAGGTACTCTTGAATTCCATTGGCTGTCACGGTGGAAATGTGTCTATCGTTGCTGCAAAGAACATAGGGGAGGCCCATGAAATTGCTCAACAAGTGTCAATGAGTGGACAAAAAACTAAACACTTTTTGAAGAAAGTCTCCCAAGGAAAGCCAAGTCGATTTGATGCTCAAAACAGCTCCAACCAACAGGCAGGTAACCTTTGGGAGCTTTGGAAGGAGTTATGCAAAGCTACTATTGACAATGATTCAAATGGAGAGCTTGCAAACAAGCACAAGCAAGTTTGGGCACATTTTGATAAAATGGTCAAGCTTATGGGCCTTAACAGCACAACAGAAGAACAATGCGAATCATTTCAAGAAGCCTTGGTGGATTTTACCAATGTCTGCACCCTTTCTTGGGGTGAAAATAACATCACACATTACATGATAAGCCATGTTACGTGGTGTATTTATTACAAGGGATTGTTTTTATTAAATAATGTGGATCATTTACTCATGTGAACAACATATCTTGTTTGCACATGGTGCATTCTTTATGCACAAGTATGGATCGCTTGAAATTTTTAGCACTCAAGCAATGGAGAAGTCCCATTATGAAGCAAGGGGAGTGTACTTCAAAATACTCGACATGGTGGTCGAATGGTGCAATCCAATTATTTAGAGGAGATGTTCAGCTGGTTTTTTCACACGACATTTGCTCGTAAGCTCACAATGAAGCGTATGCGACAATCCAAGATTGCTATTGAAGTGCCGAAATGGAGTCGTCAAGAGCATAGCAACAAGTGGAAAATGTCGCAAGGTCCCGCCAAGCATGCTGCATGGAGACGATGCAGAGTGGAACAAGGATCAAAGTGGATATTCCGCGAGTCACTACACGTGAACGCAGGGTCCAACTCTTAGCGACATGTTTATTTAAAAAATAATAGTTTTTTTCTCAAAATTAGTGTAAATAGGGCCCTTTTAAAATGGGCCCTTATAAATATTGCACTCATAAACCACTCATTTCTTAAGAACAGGTGAGCTCTTACCATACAAAATGGCGCGCACCAAACAAACCCTGAAAGAGCATCCGCCTGTCAACAAAAACACCCTCCAAGAATGTGAGAAGCCAGCATGGCTTAAAGGCACAAGAAAACGGCCACGAACACCTAGCCGTTCCAGGAATTCTTCTGGCAGCAGGCATGGTAGTAGGGCATCAGAGTCATCGAGGGTTGTTGAATATCGACATCCTCAAGATATAACACCTAGAAAAATAATGAAGCAACGTGCCCAGTGTTGGAGAGAAGAAGAGGGCCAGCAAACAACAGAGTCCGATAGGGAGGAGCCGTCGAGCTATCAGGAGTTTTTGAAGCCAGTGATTGCGCATATGTATATACACATGCATGGTGCATCGAATAAAGGATTGCCCATTTTCCAAAGCCAGGTGGATACGTGGGGCCCATATGTGTATAGGTAGGACAGGGTGTACATAGTGCATCGATTTTCACTATTACCAGTACCAATGTGTTTTTTCTATAACAATGTGTAAAACTTCTTGAGGAAGCTATCCGCTGACCGATGACATGAGGTAAGCAGGTGCGTCAGATGGCATCTAGTGGCGTCAGGAGGGCGAATGGGATCAATACTTGCACGTGGGTAAGCGAGGACACAACGTGGGTGTTTTATTGTGATAATTATGTAGAAATTTCATCATGAGGACCATCTTTTGGGGCCACTTCATGTGGTGGCGGGATGCATTATTGAAAAATGCTGAGTGCCAGGTGTGCGGATGATGCACAAAGGTGACAACTATGCACTGCGAGGCCAGTCTTTCATCTGTTCGGGGTCCCTTTGAAGTCAACTAAAAGGCCAAGGGTGCCCAAGTAATAAAGCTAAGTGTGGGAACTGAAAAAACTGAGAGAAGACCAGAAAAAACATGGAGAGAAGGGGAGGAACAACCGCAACTGTGTTTTTGTTGTTTTTGCAGCTTGTTTTGGCCGTAAACTGCTCATTCTAGGTCGGATTTGAGCACTTTGACATTGTAGACTGGGGTTTTGGGCCATTCCAAACGCGATGACACTGTTCATTTTGCCAAATTACTCACTGTTTCTTTGTTGTTTGGACTGTGTAAGTTTCTCCTATGAGCGAAGCTTCTGCTCCTATTTGTGATTGTATCTAGCATATTTTACCCCATTTTGTGAGAGCTATTTGACCATTGGTGTTGGCCTAAGATCAATTGTCTCTAAATATAAAAATTTCTCCTCTTTTGATCTGAGTTTTTTGGGTGTGTGTGCGTCTCTCTCTCTCTCTGTGTGGAGTGAGTAAATGGGTAGTCTCTCTCCTCTCACTCCATAGGTTTGTTCTTTGTCTTGGCCAGGTGGGTTGTGTAAGCCAAGTGGTGCCCCATAGTGTGTGTGTGTGTATGTGTGTGTATCATTCCAAGAGTGTGTGTCGGGTCATTATAGAGGCGTTCTGTGTGTTTCCATCCCGTTCACATTCTTTTGGCACCGCCACAGATAATCTTCTTCGAGTACCCTCTGCTTCGAGGTTCAAGATTCGAGATTCGGAATTACAGGCTACATGTTACAGGTTACAGGGACCGGGACATGTACAGGTGATACACATAGGTATAGGTAGCTGGAGTAGAGGGATACATTGGCAGTGGAAGTCGCTTGCAGTTGCCGTGGGTATGCATCATTTGGCGCCTGCTTGAGCGCATTGTCTGCTGGTATTGTACGTTACTTGTGGAAACTGCCATTGTTCCAGCCATTTTTGAGACTTGGTCTGAAAGATAGTCATTTTTGAGACTTGACTATACGAGATTTGCATAAGCCTTCGTGTGAGGGTCGATAGCATGAGGTTTTATTGAGCTAGGGGATTCTCAAATGTGGAGATCCTATTGGTGATACAGATAGCTGGAGCACCCTTTTCATGACCTCACCATAGGCTATGTACTAGTGATTCCTACTTGATGGGTGGTTCTATTGTTGGCAGTTTATGTATACATAGACAGTCTATATTTTGGGTTCTCAGTGCTCTACTTCTGGGGAAACTCTGCCAAAATTTTTCCAAGTTATGATGGCTGGTTTTTTGGTCTTTTGAGCCATTTATGTTGTTATGTTGCTGAAATTCTAGCAAAATCAGAGGATAAGTCAGGTGTGCCTTCTTGGCAGCTATATGGTTGGCTTTAATGGATAATCAAATTGGCCCTCAATTCACTCCTTTTCATTTAACTCAAAGAATCCAAATAAATTTTCATGTGTCCAGGAAGAATTTTTTCCAGCAGCGCATAGTCTTTATGTTTGGGCCAAGAAGATTACGAGAAATCTTGGAATGTCCTTTGCCAGTTGTAATTCCGATGATTAACTATGAAAACTCATTTGATGTGCATGTGTTTGTCCATATCTAAAGTTGAGCTCCATTGAAGTTTCTGGGAATTGGGGTAAGTAAAAATTTTGGGTTCTTGTACGTATGTTTGAAGGGGTTCTCAAAGCATCGTAACTTGGGTAGCCATGGATTTCTCTTATCCGGAGTTTCATAGAAGAGGTGATGAAGATGTAGAAGACTTTTTGGAAAAGATGGAGGTTGTTTGTATTAGCAACCAGATTCATGACCCGGCGCATATGTTACGTCTTCTCTAAATCTGTTTGAAGAGTGATGCACGAGTTTGGTCCAAAGCATTTGAAGAGGAGTTGTGTGTCGCTGATCCACCTGTAAGATTGAGTTGGGACAATCTAAGGCATGGATTGGAAGTGGAGTTTGTGAAGACAGAAGATCCTGACAAAGTGTGGCAAGAAGTACAGACTTTAGTGCAAAAGGAAGGTGAGCCAGTAGATGCGTACGTACAAATGTTTTCATTGGCATGGAAGCGGATGTGCAAGGCTTTAGCACCACAAGTACCCCCACCCGACATGATGAAGAAGGGCAAGTTCTTGGCTGGTCTTTGGGAGAATATACGTTGGAGAGTGGATTTAAAGAAGCCTAGGATATATGAAGATGCACTAGAGGTAGCAAGGAACAAAGAGTGGAAACTGAGGAAAATGAGCCAGTTAGGAGTAGAGTCTTTGCCCATGAGGTCTGATTCTCTACCTATGGATTCTTCGCAAGTTCTCAGGCCAAGGGTTCATCATGAACCAGTGGTTTCTGTTACTCCTCAAGTTATGCCACCAGTGGTCACTATAGCAGTGCAAGATGATGGGCTAAGGTAAGACATGAGGCAAGTGGTAGATTTAATAAAGAATCTCAGCCTAAACATGCTAGGTCAACTGGGAAATAATCGAGGTCGAGGTAGGTATGCAAATCAGCCAGGAGGTGAAGAAAGACCTAGGAATGGTGTTGGACAAAGTAATGGTAGGTTCTGGAGGCAGACGCCCACATGTTATAATTACGGAGAGTTGGGTCACATCAGCCCGCAATGTGATAAGCCACCAAGGATGGGTGGATACATGTTTCCATTGCCAAGACAGGTGCTAACTAGGTCAAATGATTATGGCATCGAAATTAAAGGAGAAGAAGGAACCAATGGATTAACCCAGGATGAAAAGGGAAAGACAAAAGTGATAAGTGTGGTCACCTTAGAGAAGGTATGAAAGTTAGAGGATACGTTAGTGATGCCTATTGGGAAGAGGACCACAAAGAACAAGGAAGGAAGAAGTGCCCCAGGACCTAGTAAGAAGAAGGGAAAGATCCATGAAGGAGAAGATGTCAAGGCCAAGAGAAAAAGAAGGGCTCGTCGCAAGTTTCACATTTTCCAATAGGGGATGGACAATTAAACTATGACTTGAAGGAGGATCTGACAAGCAGGAAGGCAGATGTTACTTTTGGGCAGCTTATAGAGATGGTGCCAAAGCTAAAGCGACAGTGGAAGAGGATGGTTAACCCAATGGAGAAAGAGCCAGAGAGAGGTTCAATAAAGGTGTTGGCAATGGATTAGCTATGAGACATTTTTCCAATAGTAGATGTGTGGCATAAATGGAAAAATATGGGACAAGGCTATGTGGATGGAGGATGTTGGAGCTATATATGGCTCACTCTACTCAACTTGGTCTCACCTATATATTTGTATCTTGTCCTCAATATGAATCAGTCTTTGGGAGCGTATATGGTGTGTCTCTTGTCTTGTCTCTCTCTCTTTCTCTCTACATCTCAACATGGTATCAGAGTAGTAACGATCATGCGCCGATTCAATTCATGGTGACAAAACAGTATGTGTATGCGATTTGCATGTAAGATTCAAAAATTGCTACAAATTTTATTTTTGAGCATTGATTCTTGTTAATTGTGGTTGTTTTGTGTTAAGAAGAATATGATTAGTGTTTTGTGTGACGTTTATTGCTAATCAGTCTAATCGTTGATTACGTTTTCTTGTTGATGACACCCTGAACTTCATCTCAATTTTTCTTGCTGTTCTGCTCAAATTTGGAGAAACAGGAAAAGCGCGATGGAGCGAAGCACAATGGCACTTTTCATCCAAAACTTGTTCGTCTCCTCGAGCTCTTCGATTTGAGTTCTAGGTTTGCGTCAATCGGAGTTCGCAGCAGAAAGTTATGTTGTTTTTACTGCAATTGAGCTTGACGCAGCTTTCTTCGTCCTACTTCTTCGTGAAGCGTCCGCGATCGTTTTTCTTATTTTGGCGTTAACTTTTTCGAGAAGATTTAGCTTTTTGCTATTGATATTGTGGCCATCAATCTTGCGTCTCACGCCACTCTATTTTGAGGACTCTTTTATTATTAACGTCTCCTTTACCCTGTCCTTTTTTGGGTGACGTCTCTCACATCATTGGAAGTTCCTTGAGCATCCTTCTTGCGTTTATCGTTGACAGAACACAGTCCTCATATCTCTCTCATTCTCAATTGCGGCCTTCACCATATATGGTGTGCAAATTCTGCGATCTTATCTTATACGTCTTCTCGCAACAAGATATGGCTATGAATATTCTCGTCAACGGCTTTTCTTCTGGCCAGCGTTCTGTTCCTCCTTTCCAAGGTTAAGGTTTTCCAGGCTGGAAAGCAAAGATGTTGTTAATTCTTGAAGGCGATGAACTCTCCGATGTTGTTCTTGGAAATCGTGTTTGTCCGCCTCAGCCTATTGATACGGATAATGATAACGTGCTTATCACTGAAGGACCTATATTTGAAGATTGGAATGTTGCCTATACGGATTGGCAACGACGTGATAAAGCAGCTCGTCGGTATATTCTTTCTGCTCTTACTGATTCCCTTTTGCTTGATATGTACGAACTGCCTACTTCCCACGACGTATGGAAGTACCTTATTGCAAACTTTCAGAAGAAATCTATCACAGAAATACTTTATTTGAGAGGGTTGCTTAACAAGTTACAATATGAAGTTGGTACTGCCATGACGGGACATATTGAATCTTTCAAATCTATTATTAATCAACTTTCTGCTGCCGGTGATCCTGTTCCACAAAAGCAACTGATTACACTTCTCCTTGATACGGTGAAGGACTCTTCTTATGATAACATTGTTACTATTCTCTCTAATAAAGATGGTCTTGATTTCGACCAAGCCTGCATGTCTTTAATTGAATACTCTCAACGTCAAGAACGTCGTAATGCTAGTCATGATACAGCTATGATTTCACACGAGGAGACTGAGTCACAACAGATGGAACGGGCTTTTTATGCTCGAAGGCGTCCATTTCAACGAGGAAACCGCAGAGGTGGCCGTCGCGGTAATATTTTCTCTCGTCTCAAACTTCCTAATAAGCAATGTTCTTACTGCAACAGAAATGGCCATACTGAAGATGATTGTTGGGCACGTCAATATGATGAAGAACACAATATTACCACAAAACAACCACGTTTATCTAGAGACTCTTCTTCTTCTTCTTGTGAATATTGTGGATGATCTGATCATCCCACTCATATGTGCTATAAGCGTCGATTTGACACAGATCGGAATAGAGCATATGCTACTGAACATCGAAACAACATTGTACCAGAAACAAGCTACGTCCTATGTTCAGTTGCTCCAGACAGAATACTTCATGTACGCGATGGATCACTTTTTATTGTCGATTCTGGTGCTACAGGAAATATGACATATCAGTCTAAGTGGCTCCATAACTATCATCCACTGCCAGTTCAACGTGTTGTTTATCTTGCTGATGATACTACTTGTCAAGTAAAGGGTATTGGAGACTTATATCTTGGTACCTTATCTTCTTCCACTCAAATTTTGCAAGGAGTATTACATGTACCAGATCTTGAACGTAATCTTCTTTCAATTGCTAGACTTGTTGATCTTGGTCTGTTTGTTGGATTTGATCATACCAAATGCCGAATTGAGAAAGATAGACAGACTATAGCCACTGCTCCTCGAAATGGTAATTTGTTTGAACTCTCTCTCAACGATGCTGTAGCAAATGTTGTCACTGCTCCAGGTGATCATGATTGCAAAGTATGGCATCATTGTTTTGTTCATGCTGATTTCTCAAAACTCCTTGATCTTCAACGTCGTGATCTTGTTCATGGCATGGATCTTAAAGCCCATCCTCATATGGGAATTTGTGAATTTTGTGCTCTTGGGAAACACAATCGCAAACCCTTTCCTCTTTCAAATACGACTCATTCTCATGACATATTGGATCTTGTTCATACTGATATATGTGGACCTCTACCTTCTTCGAGATCACAATATCGCTACTTCATTACTTTCATTGATGATTTCTCAAGGTATACGACTGTATTTCTACTTAGACAAAAATCTGAAGCCTTATCTGTTTTCAAACAATTCCACAAGGCTGCCGAACTTCAAACTGCTCGTCGCCTTAAGAAGCTTCGTAGTGACAATGGAGGCGAATATGTTTCTCGAGAGTTTGTGAGTTACTGTGCTGACAGTGGAATTCATCATGAACACACTATTCCATATTCGCCTCAATAGAACGGTGTTGCTGAACGAAAGAATCGCACTATTCTCAATGCTGTAAGATGTATGCTGATTCATTCTGGCTTATCTCGTGTTTTTTGGGTTGAAGCTACTTTGACAGCAGTATTTATTCAGAATCATATTCCTACTATTGCGCCCTCTGGTAAGATACCCATCACAGCATGGACATGTGACATTCCTTCTGTATCTCATTTTCGAACCTTTGGATGTATTGCTTATATTCATGTTCCCAAAGAAACACGAACAAAGCTTGATGCTCCTGGTCTTAAAGTTATTTTTATTGGATATTCTGACACTTCCAAAGGCTACAAATTCTATGACCCTTCCTCCAAGAAAGTAATTGTGAATCGTGATGCTACTTTTAACGAGCAGCTTATGGGAGGCTCATGGTCCATGGATGATTTTGATGATACTAAATCATTGCTTCAAGCTTTTCCATTTCTTTCAGAAGATGAAACTCTTCCTATAGAGCAACTTTCCTCTTCACAACCATCCATTCCGAATGTCGCCAATGATGATATTGATATTTTTGTTGATCTGCCTATTGATTTTGAACATGGCTCATGTCATGTTTATGAGGACGATATTGCTGATAATGCTTTTTCTACCTCCGAAGATCCCATTACTTATGATGAAGCTATCTCTTCACCACAAAAGGATCAATGGCAAGAGGCTATGGAAGCAGAATACGATTCTCTTATCTCTAAAGGTACATGGATACTAACTGAATTACCTCCTGGTCATACAGCTATTAAATGTAAGTGGGTGTATAAGACAAAAGTAAAAGCAGATGGATCTTTTGACAAGTTCAAGGCGCGTTTAGTTGCAAAAGGTTATTCCCAAGTAGCTGGTGTTGATTATCAAGAGACTTTTTCACCAGTTGTTCGCATTACAAGTGTTCGAGTTTTATTGGCATTTGCTGTTCAATTTGATTTAGAAGCTCATCAAATGGATGTGCGAACTGCTTTTCTTAATGGTGACTTGGAAGAGGAAATTTATATGGAACAACCAGAAGGGTTTGTTATTCCAGGTAAAGAAGACCTTGTTGCTCAACTCCATAAGGCACTATATGGTCTCAAACAAGCTTTGCGAGCCTGGTATACAAAATTTGATCTTTTTCTCACCTCTAAAGGATTCATCTCTTGCTTGTCAGACCCCAACTTATACATAAAACGCCAAGGTAGCAGTTTTGTGATTCTTGCTCTTTATGTGGATGATACCATCCTTGTTTCCAATGATTTGGGATTTCTTCAGCAAGTGAAAAAGTTATTGTCTTCTGCATTTGATATGGTGGATCTTGGAGAGATTCACTCGTGTCTTGGCATTCAAATCCAACGGAACCGTACAAAAGGTATTTTATTCCTTCGACAGTCAAAGTTTATTGCAAATACTATTCAAAAATTTGGTATGGAATCTGCACATTCAGCCAACACACCTTGTCTTCCAAGCTCTACGAAGAACACTTCTGACACTGGCGGTCAACTTGTCACAAATCAACCTTATGCTAACTTGATTGGATGTCTTCAGTTTCTTGGCATGAACACTCGTCCTGATATTCTGTTTGCTGCTAATTATCTTGGACAACATCTTGCATGTCCTTCTCTTAAGCACTGGTCTGCTGCAAAGCGTGTGTTGAAATACTTGAAAGGCACTACAGATTTTGGTTTAGTCTATCGACGACAACTCACATCGGATTCTATGCAATCTCTTTCTCTTTTGGGTTACACAGATGCAGACTGGGCAAGCTCACATTTATCTATGCGATCTACTAGTGGAAATTTCTTCTTTATAAATGGTTGTCTTGTTTCTTGGACTAGCAAGAAACAACGTTGTGTTGCAGTTTCTACGACTGAGTCAGAATATGTTGCGGCATCACTTGCAGCTCGTGAGTTGATTTGGCTTCGACAAATTCTTGTTGATATTGGTCACTCTCCTCTTTCTAGCACACCCTTGCGGTGTGACAACCAAAGTGCTATTAGTCTTGCAAAAGACTATGTTCAACATAATAAGTCAAAGCACATTGCTGTCCATTATCATTATGTCAGGTATGAAGTACGCAAAGGAACCATTATGGTTGAACACTGTCCAAGTGACCAGATGATTGCAGACATTTTGACCAAAGGCCTCAACGAGTCACGTTTCATCCTCTTGCGCTCGGAGCTTGGAGTTGCTTCGACCTCACTCTTTCTAGATTAGCTTCTTTGCTATTGTAATAGCTTTGTACATATGACATTGTAATCTTTTAGGTACCATGCACTATGCACACTCCACATTTGCACATTGTGATCTCTAAGTCACTTGAATATTTGTACATAGATGCACAATTCACTTTCACATCATCATCGCTGGTTCATATTTTCACATTGTATAGGGGCTTGGGTTTTTCCCTTGAACTCCCCAAGGGTTTTTTTCATCCAAAGCTAGAGACCTTTGTTTGAGTGGGGGTGTTGGAGCTATATATGGCTCACTCTACTCAACTTGGTCTCACCTATATATTTGTATCTTGTCCTCAATATGAATCAGTCTTTGGGAGCGTATATGGTGTGTCTCTTGTCTCGTCTCTCTCTCTTTCTCTCTACATCTCAACAGAGGAGCCCAAATATGTGTCATAACTCACTCATGCGTTGAGAAGATGGGTCTTACAGTGACTGGGGTGTCAGGCTTTCGGATTAGATTGGCAAACCATCAAAAACTAAAATGTTTGGGTGTTGTAAAGATCTTAGAGGTGGAGGCATATGATGCAAAGGAGGTGGTTGATTTTCATGTGATGCCAACGGGGTTGGGAGCATATCCTATTATATTGGACACCATGGTTACGTGCAGTGGGAGTTGTTCAAGATTGGAGACGTGGTACGACTAGCCTCTATGGAAAGACAGGTGCCAAGAAGCTATATAATATGGACACAAGGAAACGATTAGAGGAGCTTTATGAAGATGAGGATGAGTCTAGTGATGAAGGCTATTCCACAGTGACTGATGAGGACAGTGATAGCACTACCAGCAGTGATGAGGATGCTGATGTTGCATTTCTTTTGATGGACAAAGGAATCCAGGAGTCTGGTTTAGTTGCATTTGCGAATGAGGTTGAAGATGAAAGTGAAGGGCCTTATGAAGTGATTGAAGGGCTGATGCAAACCAAGGTTGAATAGCCAAAGAAGCAAGAATTGATGACACGGATAATCAGTGGAGACCTCTCAGCTATGGAGAAGGAGATATATTTGCACATGCTGGCTAGTTTTCCTGATTTGTTCATTACTTCATATGAAGAGATCAGAGGGTTCAAGGGAAAAGAGATGCATATAGAGCTAAAAGAAGGTGCTAAGACGATGTGGCAAAGGCTAAGAAGGATGGGTCAAGAGAAAATGGAGGCCTTGCGGGAAGAGGTTGTTGAGATGTAGAGAGAAAGAGAGAGAGACGAGACAAGAGACACACCATATACGCTCCCAAAGACTGATTCATATTGAGGACAAGATACAAATATATAGGTGAGACCAAGTTGAGTAGAGTGAGCCATATATAGCTCCAACACCCCCACTCAAACAAAGGTCTCTAGCTTTGGATTAAAAAAACCCATGGGGAGTTCAAGGGAAAAACCCAAGCCCCTATACAATGTGAAAATATGAACCAGTGATGATGATGTGAAAGTGAATTGTGCATCTATGTACAAATATTCAAGTGACTTAGAGATCACAATGTGCAAATGTGGAGTGTGCATAGTGCATGGTACCTAAAAGATTACAATGTCATATGTACAAAGCTATTACAATAGCAAAGAAGCTAATCTAGAAAGAGTGAGGTCGAAGCAACTCCAAGCTCCGAGCGCAAGAGGATGAAACGTGACTCGTTGAGGCCTTTGGTCAAAATGTCTGCAATCATCTGGTCACTTGGACAGTGTTCAACCATAATGGTTCCTTTGCGTACTTCATACCTGACATAATGATAATGGACAGCAATGTGCTTTGACTTATTATGTTGAACATAGTCTTTTGCAAGACTAATAGCACTTTGGTTGTCACACCGCAAGGGTGTGCTAGAAAGAGGAGAGTGACCAATATCAACCAGCATTTGTCGAATCCAAATCAACTCACGAGCTGCAAGTGATGCCGCAACATATTCTGAATCAGTCGTAGAAACTGCAACACAACGTTGTTTCTTGCTAGTCCAAAAAACAAGACAACCATTTATAAAGAAGCAATTTCCACTAGTAGATCGCATAGATAAATGTGAGCTTGCCCAGTCTGCATCTGTGTAACCCAAGAGAGAAAGAGATTGCATAGAATCCGATGTGAGTTGTCGTCGATAGACTAAACCAAAATCTGTAGTGCCTTTCAAGTGTTGCAACACACGCTTTGCAGCAGACCAATGCTTAAGAGAAGGACATGCAAGATGTTGTCCAAGATAATTAGCAGCAAACAGAATATCAGGACGAGTGTTCATGCCAACAAACTGAAGACATCCAATCAAGTTAGCATAAGGTTGATTTGTGATAAGTTGACCGCCATTATCAGAAGTGTTCTTCGTAGAGCTTGCAAGACAAGGTGTGTTGGCTGAATGTGTAGATTCCATACCAAATTTTTGAATAGTATCTACAATAAAGTTCGACTGTCGAAGGAATAAAATACCTTTTGTACGGTTCCGTTGGATTTGAATGCCAAGACACGAGTGAATCTCTCCAAGATCCAACATATCAAATGCAGAAAACAATAACTTTTTCACTTGCTGAAGAAATCCCAAATCATTGGAAACAAGGATGGTATCATCCACATAAAGAGCAAGAATCACAAAACTTCTACCTTGGCGTTTTATGTATAAGTTGGGGTCTGACGAGCAAGAGATGAATCCTTTAGAGGTGAGAAAAAGATCAAATTTTGTATACCAGGCTCGCGAAGCTTGTTTGAGACCATATAGTGCCTTATGGAGTTGAGCAACAAGGTCTTCTTTACCTGGAATAACAAACCCTTCTGGTTGTTCCATATAAATTTCCTTTTCCAAGTCACCATTAAGAGAAGCAGTTCGCACATCCATTTGATGAGCTTCTAAATCAAATTGAACAGCAAATGCCAATAAAACTCGAACACTTGTAATGCGAACAACTGGTGAAAAAGTCTCTTGATAATCAACACCAGCTACTTGGGAATAACCTTTTGCAACTAAACGCGCCTTGAACTTGTCAAAAGATCCATCTGCTTTTACTTTTGTCTTATACACCCACTTACATTTAATAGTTGTACGACCAGGAGGTAATTCAGTTAGTATCCATGTACCTTTAGAGATAAGAGAATCGTACTCTGCTTCCATAGCCTCTTGCCATTGATCCTTTTGTGGTGAAGAGATAGCTTCATCATAAGTAATTGGATCTTTGGAAGTAGAAAAAGCATTATCAACCATATCGTCATCATAAACATGACATGAGCCATGTTCAAAATCAATAGGCAGATCAACAAAAATATCAATATCATCATTGGCGACATTTGGAATGGATGGTTGTGAAGAGGAAAGTTGCTCTATAGGAAGAGTTTCATCTTCTGAAAGAAATGGAAAAGCTTGAAGCAATGATTTAGTATCATCAGAATCATCCATGGACCATGAGCCTCCCATAAGCTGTTCGTTAAAAGTAGCATCACGATTCACAATTACTTTCTTGGAGGAAGCGTCATAGAATTTTTAGCCTTTGGAAGTGTCAGAATATCCAATAAAAATAACTTTAAGACCAGGAGCATCAAGCTTTGTTCGTGTTTCTTTGGGAACATGAATATAAGCAATACATCCAAAGGTTCGAAAATGAGATACAAAAGGAATGTCACCTGTCCATGTTGGAGCTATATATGGCTTACTCTACTCAACTTGGTCTCACCTATATATTTGTATCTTGTCCTCAATATGAATCAGTCTTTGGGAGCGTATATGGTGTGTCTCTTGTCTCGTCTCTCTCTTTCTCTCTACATCTCAACCTGGTATCAGAGCAGTAACGATCATGCGCCAATTCAATTCATAGTGACAAAACAGTATGTGTATGCAATTTGCATGTAAGATTCAAAAATTGCTACAAATTTTTATTTTGAGCATTGATTCTTGTTAATTGTGGTTGTTTTGTGTTAAGAAGAATATGATTAGTGTTTTGTGTGACGTCTATTGCTAATCAATCTAATCGTTGGTTACGTTTTCTTGTTCATGACACCCTGAACTTCATCTCAATTTTTCTTGCTGTTCTGCTCAAAATTTGGAGAAACGGGAAAAGCGCAATGGAGCTTAGCGCAATGGATGGCACTTTTCATCCAAAACTTGTTCGTCTCCTCGAGCTCTTCGATTTGAGTTCTAGGTTTGCGTCAATCGGAGTTCGCAGCAGAAAGTTATGCTGTTTTTACTGCAATTGAGCTTGACGCAGCTTTCTTTGTCCTACTTCTTCGTGAAGCGTCCGCGATCGTTTTTCTTATTTTGGCGTTAACTTTTTCGAGAAGATTTAGCTTTTTGCTATTCATATTGTGTCCGTCAATCTTGCGTCTCACGCCACTCTATTTTGAGGACTCTTTTATTATTAACGTCTCCTTTACCCTGTCCTTTTTTGGGTGACGTCTCTCACATCATTGGAAGTTCCTTGAGCATCCTTCTTGCGTTTATCGTTGACAGAACACAGTCCTCATATCTCTCTCATTCTCAATTGCGGCCTTCACCATATATGGTGTGCAAATTCTGCGATCTTATCTTATAAGTCTTCTCGCAACAAGATATGGCTATGAATATTCTCGTCAACGGCTTTCCTTCTGGCCAGCGTTCTGTTCCTCCTTTCCAAGGTCAAGGTTTTCCAGGATGGAAAGCAAAGATGTTGTTAATTCTTGAAGGCGATGAACTCTCCGATGTTGTTCTTGGAAATCGTGTTTGTCCGCCTCAGCCTGTTGATATGGATAATGATAACGTGCTTATCACTGAAGGACCTATATTTGAAGATTGGAATGTTGCCTATACGGATTGGCAACGACGTGATAAAGCAGCTCGTCGATATATTCTTTCTGCTCTTACTGATTCCCTTTTGCTTGATATGTACGAACTGCCTACTTCCCACGACGTATGGAAGTACCTTATTGCAAACTTTCAGAAGAAATCTGTCACAGAAATACTTTATTTGAGAGGGTTGCTTAACAAGTTACAATATGAAGTTGGTACTGCCATGACGGGACATATTGAATCTTTCAAATCTATTATTAGTCAACTTGCTGCTATCGGTGATCCTGTTCCACAAAAGCAACTGATTACACTTCTCCTTGATACGGTGAAGGACTCTTCTTATGATAACATTGTTACTATTCTCTCTAATAAAGATGGTCTTGATTTCGACCAAGCCTGCATGTCTTTAATTGAATACTCTCAACGTCAAGAACGTCGTAATGCTAGTCATGATACAGCTATGATTTCACACGAGGAGACTGAGTCACAACAGATGGAACGGGCTTTTTATGCTCGAAGGCGTCCATATTAACGAGGAAACCGCAGAGGTGGCCGTCGCGGTAATCTTTTCTCTCGTCTCAAACTTCCTAATAAGCAATGTTCTTACTGCAAAAGAAATGGCCATACTGAAGATGATTGTTGGGCACGTCAATATGATGAAGAACACAATATTACCACCAAACAACCACGTTTATCTAGAGACTCTTCTTCTTCTTCTTGTGAATATTGTGGACGATCTGATCATCCCACTCATATGTGCTATAAGCGTCGATTCGACACAGATCGGAATAGAGCATATGCTACTGAACATCGAAACAACATTGTACCAGAAACAAGCTGCGTCCTATGTTCAGTTGCTCCAGACTGAATACTTCATGTACGCGATGGATCACTTTTTATTGTCGATTCTGGTGCTACAGGAAATATGACATATCAGTCTAAGTGGCTTCATAACTATCATCCACTCCCAGTTCAACGTGTTGTTTATCTTGCCGATGATACTACTTGTCAAGTAAAGGGTATTGGAGACTTATATCTTGGTACCTTATCTTCTTCCACTCGAATTTTGCAAGGAGTATTACATGTACTAGATCTTCAACGTAATCTTCTTTCAGTTGCTAGACTTGTTGATCTTGGTCTGTTTGTTGGATTTAATCATACCAAATGCCGAATTGAGAAAGATGGACAGACTATAGCCACTGCTCCTCGAAATGGTAATTTGTTTGAACTCTCTCTCAACGATGCTGTAGCAAATGTTGTCACTGCTCCAGGTGATCATGATTGCAAAGTATGGCATCACCGTTTTGTTCATGCTGATTTCTCAAAACTCCTTGATCTTCAACGTCGTGATCTTGTTCATGGCATGGATCTTAAAGCCCATCCTCATATGGGAATTTGTGAATTTTGTGCTCTTGGGAAACACAATCGCAAACCCTTTCCTCTTTCAAATACAACTCATTCTCATGACATATTGGATCTTGTTCATACTGATATATGTGGACCTCTACCTTCTTCGAGATCACAATATCGCTACTTCATTACTTTCATTGATGATTTCTCAAGGTATACGACTGTATTTCTACTTAGACAAAAATCTGAAGCCTTATCTGTTTTCAAACAATTCCACAAGGCTGCCGAACTTCAAACTGCTCGTCGCCTTAAGAAGCTTCGTAGTGACAATGGAGGCGAATATGTTTCTCGAGAGTTTGTGAGTTACTGTGCTGACAGTGGAATTCATCATGAACACACTATTCCATATTCGCCTCAACAAAACGGTGTTGCTGAACGAAAGAATCGCACTATTCTCAATGCTGTAAGATGTATGCTGATTCATTCTGGCTTATCTCGTGTTTTTTGGGTTGAAGCTACTTTGACAGCAGTATTTATTCAGAATCATATTCCTACTATTGCGCCCTCTGGTAAGATACCCATCACAGCATGGACATGTGACATTCCTTCTGTATCTCATTTTCGAACCTTTGGATGTATTGCTTATATTCATGTTCCCAAAGAAACACGAACAAAGCTTGATGCTCCTGGTCTTAAAGTTATTTTTATTGGATATTCTGACACTTCCAAAGGCTACAAATTCTATGACCCTTCCTCCAAGAAAGTAATTGTGAATCGTGATGCTACTTTTAACGAGCAGCTTATGGGAGGCTCATGGTCCATGGATGATTTTGATGATACTAAATCATTGCTTCAAGCTTTTCCATTTCTTTCAGAAGATGAAACTCTTCCTATAGAGCAACTTTCCTCTTCACAACCATCCATTCCGAATGTCGCCAATGATGATATTGATATTTTTGTTGATCTGCCTATTGATTTTGAACATGGCTCATGTCATGTTTATGAGGACGATATTGCTGATAATGCTTTTTCTACCTCCGAAGATCCCATTACTTATGATGAAGCTATCTCTTCACCACAAAAGGATCAATGGCAAGAGGCTATGGAAGCAGAATACGATTCTCTTATCTCTAAAGGTACATGGATACTAACTGAATTACCTCCTGGTCATACAGCTATTAAATGTAAGTGGGTGTATAAGACAAAAGTAAAAGCAGATGGATCTTTTGACAAGTTCAAGGCGCGTTTAGTTGCAAAAGGTTATTCCCAAGTAGCTGGTGTTGATTATCAAGAGACTTTTTCACCAGTTGTTCGCATTACAAGTGTTCGAGTTTTATTGGCATTTGCTGTTCAATTTGATTTAGAAGCTCATCAAATGGATGTGCGAACTGCTTTTCTTAATGGTGACTTGGAAGAGGAAATTTATATGGAACAACCAGAAGGGTTTGTTATTCCAGGTAAAGAAGACCTTGTTGCTCAACTCCATAAGGCACTATATGGTCTCAAACAAGCTTTGCGAGCCTGGTATACAAAATTTGATCTTTTTCTCACCTCTAAAGGATTCATCTCTTGCTTGTCAGACCCCAACTTATACATAAAACGCCAAGGTAGCAGTTTTGTGATTCTTGCTCTTTATGTGGATGATACCATCCTTGTTTCCAATGATTTGGGATTTCTTCAGCAAGTGAAAAAGTTATTGTCTTCTGCATTTGATATGGTGGATCTTGGAGAGATTCACTCGTGTCTTGGCATTCAAATCCAACGGAACCGTACAAAAGGTATTTTATTCCTTCGACAGTCAAAGTTTATTGCAAATACTATTCAAAAATTTGGTATGGAATCTGCACATTCAGCCAACACACCTTGTCTTCCAAGCTCTACGAAGAACACTTCTGACACTGGCGGTCAACTTGTCACAAATCAACCTTATGCTAACTTGATTGGATGTCTTCAGTTTCTTGGCATGAACACTCGTCCTGATATTCTGTTTGCTGCTAATTATCTTGGACAACATCTTGCATGTCCTTCTCTTAAGCACTGGTCTGCTGCAAAGCGTGTGTTGAAATACTTGAAAGGCACTACAGATTTTGGTTTAGTCTATCGACGACAACTCACATCGGATTCTATGCAATCTCTTTCTCTTTTGGGTTACACAGATGCAGACTGGGCAAGCTCACATTTATCTATGCGATCTACTAGTGGAAATTGCTTCTTTATAAATGGTTGTCTTGTTTCTTGGACTAGCAAGAAACAACGTTGTGTTGCAGTTTCTACGACTGAGTCAGAATATGTTGCGGCATCACTTGCAGCTCGTGAGTTGATTTGGCTTCGACAAATGCTGGTTGATATTGGTCACTCTCCTCTTTCTAGCACACCCTTGCGGTGTGACAACCAAAGTGCTATTAGTCTTGAAAAAGAGTATGTTCAACATAATAAGTCAAAGCACATTGCTGTCCATTATCATTATGTCAGGTATGAAGTACGCAAAGGAACCATTATGGTTGAACACTGTCCAAGTGACCAGATGATTGCAGACATTTTGACCAAAGGCCTCAACGAGTCACGCTTCATCCTCTTGCGCTCGGAGCTTGGAGTTGCTTCGACCTCACTCTTTCTAGATTAGCTTCTTTGCTAATCTAGATTAGCTTCTTTGCTATTGTAATAGCTTTGTACATATGACATTGTAATCTTTTAGGTACCATGCACTATGCACACTCCACATTTGCACATTGTGATCTCTAAGTCACTTTAATATTTGTACATAGATGCACAATTCACTTTCACATCATCATCGTTGGTTCATATTTTCACATTGTATAGGGGCTTGGGTTTTTCCCTTGAACTCCCCAAGGGTTTTTTTCATCCAAAGCTAGAGACCTTTGTTTGAGTGGGGGTGTTGGAGCTATATATGGCTCACTCTACTCAACTTGGTCTCACCTATATATTTGTATCTTGTCCTCAATATGAATCAGTCTTTGGGAGCGTATATGGTGTGTCTCTTGTCTCGTCTCTCTCTTTCTCTCTACATCTCAACAGTCCATGCTGTGATGGGTATCTTACCAGAGGGTGCAGTAGTAGGAAGATGATTCTGAATAAATACTGTTGTCAAAGTAGCTTCAGCCCAAAAAACACAAGATAAGCCAGAATGAATCAGCATACATCTTACAGCATTGAGAATAGTGCGATTCTTTCGTTCAGCAACACCGTTCTGTTGAGGCGAATATGGAATAGTTTGTTCATGATGAATTCCACTGTCAGCACAGTAACTCACAAACTCTCGAGAAACATATTCCCCTCCATTGTCACTACGAAGCTTCTTAAGGCGACGACCAGTTTGAAGTTCCGCAGCCTTGTGGAATTGTTTGAAAACAGATAAGGCTTCAGATTTTTGTCTAAGTAGAAATACTGTCGTATACCTTGAGAAATCATCAATGAAAGTAATGAAGTAGCGATATTGTGATCTCGAAGAAGGTAGAGGTCCACATATATCAGTATGAACAAGATCCAATATGTCATGAGAATGAGTTGTATTTGAAAGAGGAAAGGGTTTGCGATTGTGTTTCCCAAGAGCACAAAATTCACAAATTCCCATATGAGGATGGGCTTTAAGATCCATGCCATGAACAAGATCACGACGTTGAAGATCAAGGAGTTTTGAGAAATCAGCATGAACAAAACGGTGATGCCATACTTTGCAATCATGATCACCTGGAGCAGTGACAACATTTTCTATAGCATCGTTGAGAGAGAGTTCAAACAAATTACCATTTCGAGGAGCAGTGGCTATAGTCTGTCCATCTTTCTCAATTCGGCATTTGGTATGATCAAATCCAACAAACAGACCAAGATCAACAAGTCTAGCAATTGAAAGAAGATTACCTTGAAGATCTGGTACATGTAATACTCCTCGCAAAATTCGAGTGGAAGAAGATAAGGTACCAAGATATAAGTCTCCAATACCCTTTACTTGACAAGTAGTATCATCAGCAAGATAAACAACACGTTGAACTAGCAGTGGATGATAGTTATGGAGCCACTTAGACTTATATGTCATATTTTCTGTAGCACCAGAATCGACAATAAAAAGTGATCCATCGCGTACATGAAGTATTCTGTCTGGAGCAACTGAACATAGGACGCAGATTGTTTCTGGCACAATGTTGTTTTGATGTTCAGTAGCATATGCTCTATTCCGATCTGTGTCAAATCGACGCTTATAGCACATATGAGTGGGATGATCAGATCGTCCACAATATTCACAAGAAGAAGAAGAAGAGTCTCTAGATAAACGTGGTTGTTTTGTGGTAATATTGTGTTCTTCATCATATTGACGTGCCCAACAATCATCTTCAGAATGGCCATTTCTGTTGCAGTAAGAACATTGCTTATTAGGAAATTTGAGACGAGAGAAAATATTACCGCGACGGCCACCTCTGCGGTTTCCTCGTTGAAATGGACGCCTTCGAGCATAAAAAGCCCGTTCCATCTGTTGTGACTCAGTCTCCTCGTGTGAAATCATAGCTGTATCATGACTAGCATTACGACGTTCTTGACGTTGAGAGTATTCAATTAAAGACATGCAGGCTTGGTTGAAATCAAGACCATCTTTATTAGAGAGAATAGTAACAATGTTATCATAAGAAGAGTCCTTCACCGTATCAAGGAGAAGTGTAATCAGTTGCTTTTGTGGAACAGGATCACCGGCAGCAGCAAGTTGATTAATAATAGATTTGAAAAATTCAATATGTCCCGTCATGGCAGTACCAACTTCATATTGTAACTTGTTAAGCAACCCTCTCAAATAAAGTATTTCTGTGACAGATTTCTTCTGAAAGTTTGCAATAAGGTACTTCCATACGTCGTGGGAAGTAGGCAGTTCGTACATATCCAGCAAAAGGGAATCAGCAAGAGCAGAAAGAATATACCGACGAGCTACTTTATCACGTCGTTGCCAATCCGTATAGGAAACATTCCAATCTTCAAATATAGGTCCTTCAGTGATAAGCACGTTATCATTATCCGTATCAACAGGCTGAGGCGGACAAACACGATTTCCAAGAACAACATCGGAGAGTTCATCGCCTTCAAGAATTAACAACATCTTTGCTTTCCAGCCTGGAAAACCTTGACCTTGGAAAGGAGGAATAGAACGCTGTCATAAGGAAAGCCGTTCACGAGAATATTCATAGCCATATCTTGTTGTGAGAAGACGAGGCCGCAATTGAGAATGAGAGAGATATGAGGACTGCGTTCTGTCAACGATAAACGTAAGAAGGATGCTCAAGGAACTTCCAAAGATGTGAAAGACGTCACCCAAAAAGGGCAGGGTAAAGGAGACATTAATAATAAAAGAGTCCTCAAAAAAGAGTGGCATGAGACGCAAGATTGACGGCCACAATATGAATAGCAAAAAGCTAAATCTTCTCGAGTTAACGCCAAAATAAGAAAAACGATCGCGGACGCTTCACGAAGAAGTAGGACGAAGAAAGCTGCGTCAAGCTCAATTGCAGTAAAAACGGCATAACTTTCTGCTGCGAACTCCGATTGACGCAAACCTAGAACTCAAATCGAAGAAAAATTGAGATGAAGTTCAGGGTGTCATCAACAAGAAAATGTAATCAACGATTAGATTGATTAGCAATAAACGTCACACAAAACACTAATCATATTCTTCTTAACACAAAACAACCACAATTAACAAGAATCAATGCTCAAAAATAAAATTTGTAGCAATTTTTGAATCGTAAATGCAAATCGCATACACATACTGTTTTTTCACCATGAATTGAATCGGCGCATGATCGTTACTACTCTGATACCATGTTGAGATGTAGAGAGAAAGAGAGAGAGACGAGAGGTACAATGTGTGTGATGGTTTTTCAGGCTATTTCCAATTGAAGATTTCTCTTAAAGAGTGAACAAAGACAACTTTCATTACGCCATGGGGTTGCTTTTGCTACACGATTTTTCCATTTGGGTTGTCAAATGGGCCATCTTTCTATCAAGAGAGAGCAAATTGGGTATTGGAACCTTTCATTGGTAGTTGTGTTAAATCTTTTATGGATGACTTCTGTGTCTACAGCAGTAGGGTTGAGAACCATGAGAAGCTACAGATGGTATTGGCTCGATATGATAAATGTGGAGGACAACTAAATCCAAAGAAATTAGATTTAGCGCAGCCAAGGGTGAAGTTATTGGGCCACATGGTGTCAGAAAATGGCATTGAGGCTGATCCAGACAAGGTTAAGTCTATTATTCTTCTTCCATCGCCTACGAGTACAAAGAAATTGGCAACCTTTATACACAAAGTGAAGTACATGGCACGGTTTATTTCATTGTCTTCAAAGCTTCTTTATCCATTACAACAAGTGGCAAAGCATGATCCATTGCAATGGGATGACAAGTGTGAAGAAGTGTTTCAAGAGGTGAAAGAGGTGCTAGGGGTTCTGTTAGCCATGCAGGCTCCTGATTGGGAGAAAGTTTTTTATGTAAATCCATCAGTACGGGATGATACCATTGGATCCATGCTATTGCAAAAGGGGAAGGACAACCATTATATGAGGCCAGTGTATTGTGCAAGCCGAGTGAAACTATTAGCAGAGAGAAAATTCTAGAAAGTAGAGCTAGTGATGGCCAGTGTAATATTTTCTTGTCGACGATTTCGTCATTACTTGCTACCACGACCTTTTGTTTTGTTGACGAGTTATGCCTTTTTACCACAGTTAATTAATGGCACTAACATGTCAAATGTGGTCAAGAAATGGGTAATTGAGCATAAAAGGTGATGCCTTGTTAGTTGTGAAGCAAGTGCTCGGTGTGTGGAAGAGCAAGAACACTTCATTAAAGGAAATGTGTTTCAGAATTAAAAGCCTATTAAAAAAGTTTAAGGCATGGAGAATTAGACACATTGAACGTGCTCTAAATGGAGAGTCACATGAAGCAGCTCAAAGCATGATTGGGGAGCTATTTGTGTTGAGGACCAATTTACCTCTTTATCATGGCCGGGAAAGTTTGGCTCAAGAAGAGGAGTTTTTGCTAACAGGAATCATCCTGAAGTACATTCAAAAGTCTAAAAAGTATGGTTTTGTACGTAGAGCATCTAGGTACAAATATATTGGTGATGTTTTATACATGAAAGGGGCTGATCTCGTGTCGAGATGTGTACCTTGGCGGGAGGAGCTTTATAGAGTGTTGGAAGAGAATCATGAAGGTGCATGTGGTGGACATTTTTCTATAAAGATCACCTTGCATAAGATCTTGCAAGAGGGGTATGTATGGCCTAGTTCACACAAGGATGTTCATCATTGGTGTAGGTCTTGCAATTGGTGTCAAGCATTTGGGAAGAGAGTGTTGAAGCCAGAGCTACAAAAAACCATTATGGCGTTTGATGTATTTGAAAAGTGGGGGATTGATGCAATAGGCCCATTACCTATCAGAAGTAGGGGTAAAAGCTATATTTTGACTGCAGTGGACTATCTCTCTAGATGGACAGAGGCTATAGCAGTAAAACAAATCACTGCAAAGGATGTGGCAAAATTTGTGTACGATGAAATATGTTGCAATTTTGGGGTGCCATTGGAGCTACTTGAAGATAAGGGACCAGGATTTAGAGATAAACTGCTAGACTTTTTATGCGCAAAGATGAAGATTAGGCACCAGCATACCACTCCTTATTACCCGCAGTGTAATGGGTTAAATGAAAGATTCAATGCAGACTTGGTACAAATTATTTCGCAAGTGACATAGCACCAAGGAAAGAATTGGGATTTGGAATTGCCTAGTGCATTATGGGCTTACCGTACTTCGGTGAAGGCAAGTACACGGTTTACTCCATTTCTTTGGTGTATGGAAAGGAAGCACTATTGCCTGTGGAAGTGGAGTTGCATGTAGTCAAGATGTTAGAAAAGTTTCTTGGGCCGCCTAGTGATGCATTCAAAGAGAGGCTCTTACCGTTACAAGAGGTTCAGTTGGATAGGATGAGTGCACTAGAACATTATGGGCAAATGCAGGATAAGGCTTTGGCAAAGATAAATGAAAAGGTAAAAAATAAAGGTATCAAGAAGCATGACATGGTTTTGCGGTACAACAGTAAGTTGGACAACACCTTCCAAAAGAAGTTTCAAATTAAGTGGGAAGGCCCTTTCAAGATAGTGGAGTGTTTTCCAAGTGGCACATATCAATTGGCTAACTTGGATGGAATTCTACATAAGTCAAGGGTAAATGGATGGTGTCTTAAATTATATCATACCAGGTTAATGATGGTGGAGCAAGATGATCTGTCTGTAGAACAAGTGATGTATGTGAGGGACGAGGAGACCTGTGATGCGGCGAGTCTCATATCTCTTTTTGCTGCTACTATTCATCAATGATCTAAGAGGCTAGGGGATGGGCAAATTCTGTCAGGAGTTTTTTGGAGCAAGTGATTGCACATATGTATATACACATGCATGGTGCATCGAATAAAGGATTGCCCATTTTCCAGAGCCAGGTGGTTACATGGGGCCCACATGTGTACAGGTAGAACAGGCTGTACATAGTGCATCGATTTTCACTATTATCAGTACCAGTGTGTTTTTTGTATAATAATGAGGAGTTGGTAGCACGTAAAAATTCTCGAGGAAGCTATCCGCGGGCCAATGATATGAGGTAAACAGGTGCGTCAGATGGCATCTTGTGGCGTCAGGAGGGCGAATGGGGTCAATACTTGCACGTGGGTAAGCAAGGACACAACGTGGGTGTTTTCTAGTGATAATTATGCAAAAAGGTCATCATGAGGACTATCTTTTGGGGCCACTTCACGTGGTGGCGGGATGCATTATTGAAAAAAGCTGAGTGCCAGGTGTGCGGATGATGCAAAAAGGTGAAAACTATGCACTGCGAGGCTAGTTTCTGGCATGTTCGGGGTCCGGTTGAGATCAACTAAAAGGCCAAGGGTGTCCAAGTATTAAATCTAAGATTGGGAACTAAGAAAATAGAGAGAAGACCATAAAAAACGTGGAGAGAAGAGGAGGAAAAGCCGCAACTATGTTTTTGCTGTTGTTCGAGCCTGTTTTGGCCGTAAACTGCTCATCCGAGGTCATAATTGAGCACTTTGACATTGTAGACTGGCATTTTGGGCCGTTCCGGACGTGATGGCACTGTCCATTTTTTCAAATTCCTCACCGTTTTTTGCCTGTTTGGACTGTGTAAGTTTCTCCTATGAGCGAAGCTTCTGCTCCTATTTGTGATTGTATCTAGCATATTTTACCCCATTTTGTGAGAGCTATTTTCCCATTGGTGTTGGCCTAAGCTCAATTGTCTCTAAATATAAAAAATACTCCTCTTTTGAGCTGAGTTTTTTGGGAGTGTGTGTGTGTGTGTCTCTCTCTCTCTGTGTGGAGTGGGTACATGGGTAGTCTCTCTCCTCTCACTCCATAGGTGTGTTCCCTCTCTCGGCCAGGTGGGTTGTGTAAGCCGAGTGGTGACCCATAGTGTGTGTGTGTATCATTCCAAGAGTGTGTGTCGGGTCATTATAGAGGCATTCTATGTGTTCGAATCCCGCTCACAGTGCCAGTCACAAGCAGGACCATCCAGGACTCGGATGGTCCATACAAACACTGAATTAGAGAGTGAGCCACCATGGTTGCGAGCTAAAATACCGGGCACACACCGGGTGCCTATTGGGGGGAACACACTGCCTTAAGGATAGGGATCTCTCCCCATACCACAAGATCGGCGGACAAGGGAAGAGGATGAATCAGAAGAGGCTGCAGATCCAGCCCCTAAGCATGTGAACAGGTGCAAGTCTAAGTTTTTCAAGAAGCCTAAACACCGCCAGCCAGTAAATGTGGAAGTGCCCCCAAGACAACCGCAGCGGCGCCAAAAAATAGCAAGGGCATTCGCAGAAATCTGCCACTACCAGAAGACTACAGAGCTTTTGATTCGACGTGCCCCCTTTGCTCGCACACTGCTAGAGGCTATTCAAGAAGCTCCAGAGACCCACATCATTTTGGTGTTGGAAGATACCAACCTATGTGCCATTCATGCAAAGCGAGTGACAATACAGCCAAAATATATGCAGCTTGCACGTCGATTGCGACAAGACTTTGAGCATTAGCCAAAGTTACCCCTCTTTTTGTATTGCACACCCTTATCTTTGCAATGTTTTGACTTTCTAATGACAATATGATCAATAGTTGTGTCTACTGTTTCTATTATCTTTGTAATGAGATGACTTTGCAATTTCAAGTTCTATATACCCATAAGATATGAAAAAAGTTAACATATTGTGAAACCAAGTGTCTATGCAACAATAAAATAGGTTTTTCAAATGTCCAATGTAATTGGGCCTTTTGGTGCAGTTAAATAACTGCTTTCCGTTAATTTATGTATTTTAAGTATCCTAGGGGGTAGAGATTCCTACTAGGTGCAAAAAAAAAAGGTGGCCACAAGGGCGCGCAAATGGCCCATCCACCAGTTTTGGATGGCCCATTTACGCACCCTTGTGGCCACCCTTGTTTTGGCACCTGGTAGGCTTCTCTACCCCCTAGGATATTTTAAAAACACAAATTTACTAAAAGCAATTGGTTTTGCATCATTACTTTAGATGGAGCCTTAATTGTGCACCTTGTTTTTGGCTATTTCAAGCTTTGAATTCCTCATAGGATATCAAAAAAGTTAACATATAGTGAAACCAAGTGTCTATGCAACATTAATTTGGATTTTTCAAATGTCCAATGTAATTGGGCTTTTTGGTGTAGGGGTGTACTAGGTAGAGCTAAAGCAGGTGATAGTGTGTTGGAAAACTTAAATTCAGAGTTGATTTCACCTTTTCTAGTGTCCTTGAGTGTTAACATATGCTAAAAATTGCCATAAAAAGAGTGGCCACAAGGCTCCATCTAGATTAATGATGCAAAACCAATTGCTTTCAGTAAATTTGTGTTTTTTAAGTATCCTAGGGGGTAGATAAGCCTACCAGTTGCCAAAAAAAGGGTGTCCACAAGGGCGCACAAATGGGCCATCCAAAACTGGTGGATGGGCCATTTGTGCGCCCTTGTGGCCACCCCTTTTTTGGCACCTGGTAGGCTTCTCTACCCCATAGGATACTTAACATACATAAATTAACTAAAAAGAATTGGTTTTGCATCATTATTTTAGAGAAACCACTTCTCACTTAAATGTGTTTTATACTTCCCCGAGTATCATAAGCATGCAACATCCATTGTGTTGTTACTTCAAGCAAAAAGGACAGCTTATTGAAACATATCACCAATTACAGTAATTTTCAAGATTGACAGATCACATTTAGAAGAATTTTCAAGATAGAGATACAATTCCAAATATTTTTTATTACTTCCAAAACGGTGATTTTCCATCATGTATCTGAGGAGTTTATAAATTTCTTGACCATTTCCTGGAGCCTATCTTGCGTGTAAGGCAACTCCCCAGTCAAGAGGGATTGCACTATGGCCTTTGGGTCAGTTGAGCCAATGGAAGCATGTATCCCTATCAAGGCAAGCACTTTACCATGGAAATCAGTGCCGAATACTGTGCAGACAAGGGATCCGCGCACTAGGAACACAATATGCGCAGTTTGAGCTATGGTGCTTCAACACAAAAACTTGCCCAAAGCTTTCAACACCAAGTCATAAAATGGGCTTGGGGAGTAAATTCATTATGGATAATGGCCACATCACCAGGGGGGAGTTGTCATAGGTAATGCGCAAGGGAAGCTTGAGGTCCAAAGCCCGTCCGCTTGCCACCCGTTCTTGCAGCAAAATCATCAAGCTCCACGACTCCTATCATAAACCGATGAAGGTTGAGAAAAAATACAATGAAGGATAAAATAGTAACATGAAAATTAGGATACAGTTTACCTCCTGCTCCTTGTCGTCCTCCTCCCTGTTGCCCTTTGCATCCAAGTCAATGCTCCCATGCACCGTAGCTACGAGCTTTGGATCATCAGATGGGATGTTGCATAATGGCATAGGCATTGTAGCGGCCTCAACCTTGTCTTGCATGGCTTGGAATTCTTTCTCAGCCACGTGCAACTGCTCTGCTGCCAGTTCCTCCGCACATACAACTGCAATAGTGTCAGCAACAGAGTCCCCAACTAACAAGAGCTTTCTTTCTAGGGCAGCTGGCATATTGTCTAAGGGACATTTGGTGCTGTTGCATAGCACTCTCAAGCATTCATCCATGCACAGGCCAAATGCTTTCTCCAAATCATGAATAAACACATACTCCTCCCCATCCACTACCACTGAGGAGAAGCTGCTGATTTCTACCTCTGGGATAGCCACATCCATCAATGGTAGTGGCACTGGAGTGTCACTAGGGCCAGCCACAACTATGGATTTCTCATCTAGTTCCTCCAGCCCTTGGGGTACTCGAGCCAGAGTGTCTTTCCTTCCGCTGCAAGCTTCATAGGGATAACCTCCTGCTCCTTGGTGTCCTTGATAAAGGACCCAACCTGAACGTGTGGTAAGCGGAGCTCCTCCAGGTCAGGTTCCTCTCTCACTAAGAAGATAAATGTTGCGAGCCGAGAAAGGTACTCCACCCCCAACTTGCGCTTCTTGAGCGCTGACACCCCTGGGGCTTGCTCGTCCAAGAAATGGCCCGCGTTGGTGGAAATTTCTTGGAATCATTGCAACCGCTTGGAGAATGGGCGATCACCTTTGTGTATATAGCACAAAAGATTGCAAGGCACCCAGATCCCTGCATGTGGGGAGATAGATACATAATATTTTATGATGTGCTCCTCCATGAACGCAAAACTCTCGGCAAATGCATCCATGTGAAGGGCAATTGTTGCGTCAAGGTCAGGGAGACGAGTAAAAAAGGTGTGGAGGTCCAACCTCCCTTTGTATTTGGTGTCCTCAAGGAAGAGGATGAAGCGTGACAAAGGGGTGGATGTGGGTGCAGATGCAGAGGCTATGGAAGCATCCATGTCTAGCCTAAGGTACTGTAGATAGAGAGTGGAGGAGCTCAAGAGTTGCAAAAGTGAAAATAGTGAATGAGTTATGCGGCCCCCCTTTTATAATGGTCCCTTTTTTAAAGAAATTAAAAAAAAAGGCACTTTCACCAAAAAATGATTTCTCATCTCAATGCAAAAAATTATATTCAAAGACATGATTTGATGAAGCAAATCATGTTGATTACATCGGGGATCGTTTTCAAAATTGCAAGAGTTACAAAGTTATAAGATTGATAGCATAGTGCCATCCACCCCCCAGTCCTCCTCGACCTTCAATTTGTCTTCCATTCTCTTCCCAATCTGCGGACATTCATTACAATAAGCATCCAATGATCGAAAAACCATGATGTATTTAAAATAAGGTGGAAGGATTCTCACCTTGTGACCTTGTAAACGAAATTGTGCTTGTTGAAGGGCCTCAAAACCCATAATAACCAAATGTTCTCGCACATTACTGAGATTCCAATGCTTGTTCACTTGGACTGCCTCCAAAGAATCGTTGGGCATCTTTAGAGCAATGTCAAATCTTGCAATAGCACCGTTCAACGATCATAGTGAAATCGTATGTACAAGAAGGTGCGAGATTTCAAATAGCACATTCCAATACCTGAATCTCCAACCTTACAACGGTACCGGTCCCTGTTGTGCATGCCCTCCACGAAACCCTAGTCCTCTTCTAAAAGCCTTCCTAATTCCTCGTACTGGACATCTTTACATACAAGCGTTGTGGTAGTCTCCACAAATCCAAACTCTTTAAAAATGTGCACAAAACAATGAATAGGCAAACACTAACTCAAGCCCACAGACCTAGAAGCTTTAGAGTATTTCAAAGAGTTTTGGACATCTTGGACATAATTTTTACTATGATTTCGGCCTATTTAGGATCCAGATCTTCAAGAAGGAAAGTAACTTGCATTTTTTTTGTGTGTCTCTATTATTATCGTGTTTGGAGAAGTGGTCTGCATCATTCCTTGGGCTACCAATTAGGTCAATCAAAAATGATTATTGCTTGAATGTCTTGTTTGGATATTTCCTTCTTTCTCTAGCCTTCCATAGAAGAACTCGCACACACCTTAGGGAAATTTATTTTTTCTCGAGCTATATGTGCCACCCTACAGAAATGAGGTTTGCATTCATGACATGCCTCGAATCATTACAAAAGGCTTCAAAAAAACCATTTGGGATTCCTTTTTTCGATTATTTAACTAAGAATTGATTCCCACCAAAGCATTGCTAACATTTGATCTGACATCTTAGCTCCTTGTGTGATTTCTATGACGGGATGGTTATAAATAGCAATGTGTCCTGGAATCACGTAAGTGGCTTTCTCACTAGAACGTTAAGTCGATACCCTATTAGCAGCTCTCTCTCTCTCTCTCTCTCTCTCTCTCTCTCTCTCTCTCACACACACACACACACACACACACACTTATAGAGTCAAATGCCCCCCCCCCCCCCCCCCCACACACACACACACCCGACCACCACCACCACAACAACAACAACAATGTGGGTGTGTCCAAAGTGCTATAATTTCCATTGCTACGCCATTGGCTCTAGTCCGTCATGTATGGTCTTGAGGGGGGTCACTATAATTAAAAATTACCTATCACGTGGAGTCAACAATAGCAATTGTATTATTCTATATTTTCTCACATTTTCAGGTAAGTGGTTTTACAAATAGAATTGAACACACATGATGTATAGTGTTTACAAAAGTGACCCTCTCTGAGTGCATGGTGAATTTTCTTCCCCACAAAAATATCCCCTCCCCCCCCCCCTCCCCTCTCTCTCTCTCTCCTTGATGTGTCCAATTACCATGTTTCTCACAAGTTTCCTTTTTCCAATTCTTGATTTTCTGTTCTTGCTATAACCATTACAATAACTATTTTATAGAGATGTATTCTATGGCCTCCCATTAGGTAGTTTTTTCAAGGATTTTTAAAAGAATGATGCAAGTCATATTGATCCCTTACATCATGTATAATATATTGTGAACTGACTAAATACAAGCCAATTTTTCACCATTTACCTTTGCATTGGCTAGATTTCCATAGAGCATTACGTTTCCATCTACTAATTTCATTGCATGGAAGTTCACATCTACTCATGTTAATCGTGAAGTGCTACAATCTTAGTAAAGTGATCAATGCTAGACTGGTGATGCAACACTTTTACGTTCTAAGACACTTCTATGTTCTGTTAAGTGACAAGTTTTCGTGAAATATTTGAGTATAGATAGAATAAAATTTATAATGCGAATAATGAGCATGGCTATATAAACTTGAATGATGTGAAGAATGTAACTTTTTTGGTATCCTAAAACAGAACATGAAGCTAAGAAACCATATGGTTTTATCATCAACCCAATAAAGCTATGAGAAAAAAAAACACCTCTAGAAAATTACCAAATATTGGAAACGATTTTTTTCCCTTGCGCTTTATAATATCCACTCCTATTTAGTCTCTACCTATTTGTCTGCATCTCTCTCTCTCTCTCTCTCTCTCTCTCTCTCTCTCTCTATATATATATATATATATATATATATATATATATATATACATACATATATATATATATACATACATATATATGTGCATTTGTATGTATACACACACACACACATTATGTGCATAAAATATGTATAAAAGTGATAGCATCCTTCACAAATGACTACCTATATGTAAGTGTGTGTGTGTGTGTATATATATATATATATATATATATATATATATATAAAGAAAGAGAGAGAAAGAGAGAGAGACACTACAAGAGGTACTTAATATTAGGGACGCTCGCACTGCGACGCTCAACTATGAATACCCACGGCGTCGTTATGGGTGTCACTAAGTTATAAGTAGCTTAGCGCCGCTCATAGTGACGCCTATAGCGACGCCGACAAGGGTAAAAAAATAACCAAGACCGTCCGAAAACTCAGATCTCAAATCTGAGTTTTTAGTGCGCGCTCAAGCAAGCAAAGGTAACCCGCACTCTGCCTCTCTCCATCTTTCTTCTCCACACACACACGAGAGGAGAGGAAGGAGAGCTAGGTATGCTCCTTTCCTCTCCTCACTCTCATGTTCTCTTCCCCTCTTTCTCTCTCCCTCTCTCACACACACACACACATTATGTTTTTGAGAGAGAGAGAGAGAGAGACAGAGCATGCATAAATAAAAAACGCGCACACACATGCATAAACAAATAATGCATACACACACATTGAGAGAGGAAGAGAGAGAGAGAAAGATATAAAACAAGGCGATAGAGAGAGAGAGAGAAGAAGAAGAAGGAGAAGAGAGTCTTAATGTCGTAGGAAACTATCCCAAGATACCTTAAAGATCTAGTCGACGAGGAGTTGAACTCAAGACGTGTTATTCAAGAGGGAAATGGCATAACCAATCTATCACACTTGGGTGATCAAAAGGTTATACCATTTTCCTCCATTTATTGGCGTGCACACACACCCACACACACACACCTAAGAAGAAGAGAGTTTAATTTAACGTTGTATGAAACTAATTCAAGAGACCTTAAGGATCAAGCCGACGAGGAGTTGAACTCAAGACTTGTTATTCAAGAGGGAAATGGCATAACCAATCTACCACACTTGGGTGATAGAAAGTTTATACTATTTTCCTCTTTTTATTGGCACACACACACCCACACACACACACACGAGAAGAAGAGAGTTTTAACGTCGTGGGAAACTATCCCAAGAGATGTTAAAGATTAGGTAAGATGTAGACTTACGTTAGATTAGATTAGATTTAGGTTTATTTTTAGTTAAATTTACATTATATTAGATTTAGGTTTATTTTGAGTTTAAGATTAAATAGATCTAGATTTATTTTCGATGGACCAGCTTTTTATAGATTTGGGTTAGATTTCAGTGTATGTCAATGAAGGTGCGCTCATGATGGTAAGCATTGTATGAAAAACACTTGCTCATATGCAAAACACTAAAAAAGACTCCATTTTCCTACATGAGAAAATTTCCTGCACTCACAGCCTCGACAGTCCATGTGGAACGACAATTCCACTTGCATATTTGACTGCTGCTACTATACAATAAGCCATCATGATGAGCCAATGGAAGAGCAAATTGAGCCTACACAAAAATTAGTGATGCAAGATGACGATTCCAAGGGTCTCTCTCTCTCTCTCTCTCTCTCTCTCTCTCTCTCTCTCTCTCTCTCTCTCTCTCACACACACACACACACACACACACACACACACACACACACACCACAGGTCGTCAAATCTAGAGTAAGAATTAAGTGCTTTGAGCAGGCATCAGCTACATTGCAAGAATGGCGTACCTGCATGCTACAGACAAAGATCTACTATGAAAAGATGTTAAGATGTTGTGAAATGCTACAGCTAAAGAAGAGGCAAAGGGGTTTTGTCCACTACATGCACTATCATGTAGACGTGGGTGTGTAGATTTCTTGTACGCACAAATATAGGCATTGACCAATAAAGATGAGATTATAACCCGGTGGTTCTGATTTCCATGCACCTCTAGACCGAGGTGTGCGGGGATTGGACATGACTAGAGAATGTGAGGTAGTTTGCATTGTGAACACACACACACACACACAGATAAAAGGCAAAGAATGCGAATAGAAGATTAAATTTGTTGTCCAGGTTATAAGGTTTTTACCCTCATTATGAGTAGTGACGAGGATGTAGGGCCGTCCAACTGAAACATCTATCTCTCAACGAGGATCTTATGTCCTTGTAATCAATGCAAGCATGTTGTGCGACAGACAAGACACATTTCTTTGCAGCATGTTCGTGAATTTGGCGAGTTCGATCCGTCTATTATAGATTGAGTTGTTGCCGATTATAACTCGTCGAACTCTGACACTGGCCAATAGCATTGGGGGGCAGCTTGAGATTAAAGAACACAATTACCACTACTATTTCTTGAAAATAGGCCCCTTGAAAAGGATACAAGTAATATGAGGACACAAAAGGATTTGAAGAGAGATATATGCTCCGTTTGACTGTAGAGTATAAACAATATCTCATAAAGAAATCATGCACAATATAGAATTTAAGTAGGCAAAGCTCAATTAGGAGCATCTCCAGGATGTAAACAAACAACAAGAGGAGGAGCCACTCGAGAACATTTTAAGGGTTGAGGGATTTCTCATAAAATGCCTTTAGAAGTGGGATACACCTATTAGGAAAGGCTATAGAGTGTATGATTCTCTATAGAACAATAAGAGGAGTAGAGAGGATTATACGCATGGCCTTAATGGGAGGCCATAGAATGTTTCTCTATAAAACAATTCCCTCATACTGGTTATAGCAAGAAAAATAAATCATGAATTTAAAAAAAGAAACTTGTGAGAAACATGGTAATTGGACACATCAAGGATAGAGAGAGAGAGAGAGAGAGAGAGAGAGAGAGAGAGAGGGAAGAGTATTCACCATGCACTTGAAGAGGGGCACTTTATGTAAACACTTTATGCATTCATTTAATTATATTTGTAAAGCCAATTAGCTGAAAATGTGAAAAAATATAGAATAATAAAATCCCTATTGTTGAATCTACGTGATAAGTATTTTTTTAATTATAGTGACCCCCCTCCACATCATGCATGGAGGACTAGAGCCAATGGCATAGCAATAGAGATTATAGTCCTTTGGATAGACCCACATTGTTGTTGTTGCTGTTGTTGTCATTGTGGGGGTGGTGTGTGTGTTGTGTGTGTGTGTGTGAGAGAGAGAGAGATAGAGAGAGAGAGAGAGAGAGAGGGGGGGGGGGGGGGGGGGGACAGGGGGGGAGACTGTTTAGTCACAAAATCCATTCTATTTTTCAACTGCAATCACAAAATTATTTTTGTGCTTTGACTCTATAAATGAGTGCAAGAATGCTACAAGCCCCAAGAGAAGTGGAAAAACAAGAAGTTTTGACATGAGCTAGCTAATAACATTTTTGTTTGTCCTTGTAACATCTAGCACGCCTTGTTGATGGGATCCCCACCGCAAAGACCCTCGTTACTTGGATAGAAGCTGCACCACATTAAAAACGTCAACATACTAGTAGAGGCAAATAAGGTAAGACTTGAATAGCATATATGATATATTGGGACACAATGAGAGAGATAGAGAGAGAGACCTGCTAATAGGGTATTGACTGAACGTTGTAGGTAGAAAGCCACTTAGGTGATTCCAAGACACATTGCTATTTATAACCATACCATCACAAAAATTACACAATTAGTTGGTTGGAATGCAATGATAGACACACTGATAGACAATTACTCCCAATGTATTTGAATGGCTAGGCTTCATGAGGCAAGATTGATGGTAATGAATGTTGGAAGAGTGCAGGAGAAGACTTACAAGCGTGAGAGGTCGATGAGACCCAACGATGCCAAAAGTTCCACTGTCAGTTTATTGTTGTCCAAGCGCCTGCGATATGTATCATCCTCATTCAAAGTTTCAGTCTGTATGTATTATTTAGCTAGTGTGCATGTGCAGTATTACAATCATACCCCACACAGTATTGCCCATAACTGTAGCCTCACTAATGACATTGAGAAAAAGACTGACAGAAACTTAAGGTTGTGGGCGAACTCAAAGTGATCAAACTCTTGAGGTATAGGCCCCGTGAGTAGGTTGGCGAACAAATCTAAGCTTATGAGAGAATGTAGCTTTGCAAGCTCTGGAGGGATTGGCCCGCTCAGAGAATTCTGCTGAAGCTCTCTGCATAACACAACATGTAGATCAATATATCGTCAACACTAAGTATCGTGCAAAAGTTGTCATTTTCTACACTTATAAGCGTCGCAAAGAAATGTACTCACAAGTATTGCAAGGCATCGAGGTCGCCTAGTTCTGGAGCCAAGCTTCCGACAAGGCCATCTTGTTGCAACTCACTGCTAGAAATTTATTTCATCAAGACGACATTGAAATCCTTGAGCGCATCCTATGCAATTCACTTGAAACGCAGAACAAGAAAACCCATAGTCTGATGACACGACGGTTGCCATCACAAATGACGTTAAAAAATGTTCAAGCGTCTACTAGGTTGGGGTCCCAGCTATCGAGTGCATTGCTGGGATCGCGGTGGACTCGATTCTTGAAGGCAATAAGTGCCGCAACTGCAACAACAACATCATAAATTAGTAACCAGATGACAGATGCAATCACACATACATGGGCTTGTGCAGATGCAAGCTGTGATATTGTGAGTGTCATGTGTATGTATTAGGGTATAAGCAGTCAAAGCTGAAGAGGCCGCAATATTGCAGCGACGGTGTCCAGCTTCATAAAACGCAAGTTGAAGATGTCGTAAACCTAATATGAATCTATGTTATGAAACGCAAGGTAAATGTATAAGACAAGCATGCAGCGGCTCGTGAGTACTAGACGTACCATCGCTTTTTGGATCTCCGCAGTGAGCAACGGTTGCTGCAAACGCAACCCACACCAGAGCGGCTACAGGCGCAAACATATGCATTCTCGTTGTGTGTTTGTGAATTCTGTCAGTCTACGTCGTTATAAAAGTGTCACCCCGCCCGGGATAGTCATGCATGGTCCACATTAGAATGCCTCTGATCAAAGCATTCCGTCGTCCTGTGTGTCGGCTCACATCCACCACCTCTATGCCAATCCACAATTGTTGTAGCTCTTCCAATAGTGGACGAAGATACACATCCATATTCTTCACTTTATATCGCCCTGGCACAATCAAGCTTAGCCATAGGTGCGCCTTCCTCGTAGTCAACCACTGGGGAATGTTGTAGTTGACGATGACAACGGGCTATACACTGTAAGATGTTGATCTTTGACCAAATGGATTTACGACATCCATAGCCAGGCCTAAGCGCAAATTTCGAGCTTCCCTGGCAAAATCCTACCATGTTCCATCTATATGTTTCCAGGCTGCGCAATCTGTAGGAATTCGTAGCACACCATTCGAAGATTTATTCTCCTCATGCCATGATGCTAGGGCGGCCATGGACTTACATTCGAAGAAATGCTTGATGCGAGGAAGCAGAGGAAAATGTCGCAAAACGTTTTGTGGAATTTTTGTCCCGTGGAGATCTACTCGATATCTTTCGGAATCACATTTCGGACACTTCTCCATGTCTATGTATTCCCCTATGAAAAGAATGCAGTCATTAGGACAAGCGTGGATCGAATTATAATCCATCCCCAAGTTTCGCAAAATCTTTCTTGCTTCCTCTCGAGAATCTGGCATCACATTATCAACTGGTAGTATGTGCTCTTTGAGCAATCTACACAACATAAAAATACGGTACAATTGTGTAAAAATCTATCAGATCATTATACATTTAGATTTTTATCAAAGTAAACTAATTATTGTAATAGATCACCTGAAAAGCGCTGTGACGCTAGTGTCACTCCATCCAAACTTTGTCTACATGTTGAGAAGAACCAGGAGTGCTTTCAATCTAGACATACGTGCTCCATTATACAATGGCGTATCGGCTTCACTTTTCATATCATCATAGATAAGCCTTTCTGAATCCATGATCGTCTCGATCATTTCATCAATCTCAGGCTCAAACATTGCCTCGTTGGGAATGTGCTCTACATGATCATCCCCCGAGCTGTCAGAGGCTACATCTTGTGGCCTCACATATGCTGCTTGACCAAAGCGCCTGCGAATTACACGTCTATTGGGTTGCAAGATTGCTGCTTGTTGGCCAGCGTCAGAGTCCGACGAGTTATAATTGGCAACAACTCGATCTATAATAGATGGATCGAACTCGCCAAATTCGCGAACATGCTGCAAAGAAACACATCTTGTCCATCGCACAGCATGCTTGCATTGATTACAAGGACATAAGACCCTCGTTGAGAGATAGGTGTTTCGGTTGGACGGTCCCACATCCTCGTCACTACTCATAATGAGGATAAAAATCTTATAACCTGGACAACAAATTTAATATTCTATTGGCATTCTTCGTCTTATCTCTCTCTCTCTCTCTCTCTCTCTCTCTCTACCTCACATTCTCTAGTCATGTCCAATCCCCGCACACCTCGGTCTAGAGGTGCACGGAGATCAGAACCACCGGGTTATAATCTCGTCTTTATTGGTCAATACCTATATTTGTGGGTACAAGAAATCTAGAGACCCACGTCTACATGATACTGCATGTAGTGGACAAAACCCCTTTGCCTTTTCTCTAGCTGTAGCACTTCACAGCATCTTAACATCTTTTCACAGTAGATCTTTTTCACTGTTCGTCTAACTCTAAACCCTAAACCGTAAGTAATTCTTGCGTGGACTCGATCTAACATAAATAAGCGTAAATCTAAATAAACGTAAATCTAACTAAAAATAAACCTAAATCTAATTTAACGTAAGTCTACATCTAACCTAACCTTTAACGTCTTTTGGGATAGTTTCCTACGACGTTAAAACTCTCTTCTTATTGTGTGTGTGTGTGTGTGTGTGTGTGTGTGTGTGGGTAAACCTAAATAAACCTAAGTCTAATCTAATATAACATAAATTTAAATCTAACAAAAATTATGTTATATTAATAACAAAGAACTAAACTAGCAGGGATTATAAGAACCTTAAAACTGATTTAACACATAATTTTTCACATAACTCGGCAAGAGTTGGCATTCTCATCACTAAAGATGTGAGAGTTAACTTACGGCGGTGACGCTGCCTCATCTCCATCCACATCTGACGACAGCAATTGGCCCTTTGGACCGTTCTTGCTCTTGTTACTAACTTTGAAGTTGCTGTTGAATGACTAGAGGTTGTCTAGATGGTCATTGTCAAGGATGTAGTGACTCTTGCCGCCCTGAAGATCCACCTTCTTCCCTATCTTCTGAAGACATTTCACAAGTACTTTTGGATCGACGGAGCCCACCATGAGTGAAGGCAGCAATACCCTATATTCCATTGAGGGCTTTCTTCACCCGCTTCATGCAGGCATCGCAGTCTATGGAGACCTAAATCTAATCTAATATAACATAAATCTAAATCTAGCGTAAATAAACGTAAATCTAACTAAAAATAAACCTAAATCTAATCTAATTTAACTTAAATAAACCTAAATCTAATTTAACGTAAATCTACATCTAACCTAATCTTTAATGTCTTTTATGATAGTTTCCTACGACGTTAAAACTCTCTTCTTCTTGTGTGTGTGCGCGTGTGTGGATGTGTGTGCCAATAAAAAGAGATAAATGGTATAACCTTTCTATCACCCATGCCAAGTATGATAGATTGGTTATGCCATTTTCCTCTTGAATAATAGGTCTTGAGTTCAACTCCTCGTCGGCTAGATCTTTAGGTCTTTTAATTTTAATTAGTTTCCTACGACGTTAAATTAGTTTCTCTCTCTTTCTCTCTCAATGTGTGTGCGTTTTTTTGTTTATGCATGTTTTCTCTCTCTTTTCCTCTCTCAATGTGTGCGTTTTTTGTTTATGCATGTTCTCTCTCTCTTTTCCTCTCTCAATGTGTGCGTTTTTTGTTTATGCATGCTCTCTCTCTCTTTTCCTCTCTCAATGTGTGTGTGCATTCTTTCTTTATGTATGTGTGTGTGCGTTTTTGTTTATGTTTGTACTCTTTCTCTCTCTCTCTCTCTCTCTCTCTCTCTGTCTCTCTCTCTCTCTCTCTCTCTCTCTCTCTCTCTCTCTCTCTCTCTCTCTCTCTCAAAAACACTATGTGTGTGTGTGTGTGTGTGTGTGTGTGAGAGAGAGAGAGAGAGAGGGAGAGAGAAAGAGGGGAAGGGAACATGAGAGTGAGGAGAGGGAAGGAGCATACCTGGATCTCCTTCCTCTCCTCGTGTGTGTGTGTGTGTGTGTGTGTGTGTGTGGAGAAGAAACACACAGAGAGAGAGAGAGAGAGAGAGAGAGAGAGAGAGAGGGAGAGCGTTACCTGCTCCTTGCTTGAGGGCGCCGAAAAACTCAGATCTGAGATCTGAGTTTTTGGGCGCTCTCTGTTATTTTTTTTAGCCCAGCGGGCGTCGCTATGAGCGTCGCAAGGAAATTTTTTTTTTGAGCGTCGCTGTGTGAGCGTCGCTAATATGAATAGCCTCTTGTAGTGTGTTATGCTTTGGTTGTGTCTAGCTTACATGATGTTGAGGAGCTTGTGTCTTTTCATGAAGCACACAATTTAGAAAATTAGATGGCTACCATGCAATCTGAATATGATGTACTTATAGAAAATGACATATGGAATTTATGTGATTTGCTTCCTAGAAAAAGGCCATTGGTACGAAAAGGTTTTACAAGCTAAAACCCAATCCGGATAGTGAAATTGATCGTTATAAGGCTCGACTTGCTGCAAAGGGTTTTGCACAAAAATAAGGCAGTTATTATGTAGAGACTTTTGCTCCCACTTACCGTATGACTATTGTGCATTTTCTATGTGTATTGGCAGCTCATTTTGGTTGTTATGTACATCAGTCAAACATTGTGATTGCTTTCTTGAATGGCAACAGATTTGAGGTAGTTTATGTAATGCAACCTAGCAGTTTTTTCCATTAAAGGGCAGGAAGATAAAGTGTGCAAATGTAAGAAAGCTTGTATGGGTTGAAGAAATCTCCTTGTGCTTGGTATGAGAAGGCTGAAACTCATTCGTTCAAACGAAGCTTTCGTAATAGTCCAGCAGAAAGCACATTGCATGTAAATCATGAGGGTGATGTACTTCTCATTGTCATTCTCTATGTAGATGATTTGCTAATCAGTGGACCATATGAGAGACATATTACTGAGTTTAAGGATGATTGAATGCTACTTTCAAGATGAAAGATTTGGGGTTGTTGCATCATTACTTGGGTATACAGTTTAAGGAGTGTGATGGTGGTATTGCCTTGGTTCAAACAAGTTAACGTAGTGCACAACATCAAATGCCACATTTTCAAGCTTAGTAGACCTATGGGAGTCTATAATGTGCCCAGATCCTATTTACAATGCTTATCACCATAAAAAATGTCTTTTGAGAACATGCAAACATTGTACATTGATAGGCTATCATTGTGTCTAGCAGAACTGAGTGATGATATCTCTAGAATGATTGTGAAGCTTCTTGATGAGTTTCCTACACATGAAGTGGATGAGAAAGGTAACACAAAATCTTGCAAAGACCTCATGGTTTGCCTAGTTAGTGAGTCTGATGTGTTTCTTTTCCTTGCTTCAAAGAAAATTAATGAACGTCATAAAGCACAACTACATCTAGATGGCGAGATAAACTATTGAAGGAATGTTCTAACTGTTGTGACAATGTAGTGGTGTTTTAGTAGATTTTTTGGAGAACTCACTACAACAACAACAGGTGTTATCAACGCTTATATCGACGCGGTCCATCGCTATGCGCGTCGCTATATACGTCGTTATGAAAACAGGCGCTATTAGCGATGCGTATAGCGACGCATATAGCGACGGCCATAGCGACGACCATAACAGAAAAAAATTTCTTGGGCAGAGGGCAGGTAGCCTGGCCTGTGCCCAGTTAAAAGATGGACACAGCCACAGCCTGACTTCCTGCCCTCTGCCCAAGAAAGCGAGCAGCACCAAAATATCAACCATGCTCCCGCGCGCAAAAATTTCGGCAGAGTTCCGTTTGTTTTTACATAAACTTTTCAAAAAAAACCATATCATGTATACGCCTCCTACATGCATGTAGGATCTCACATGAGATTTAAGGCCAATGAAAGACAACCGTACCAACTAAAAAGCATAGCCATAACTTAAAAGCATAACCATAACAAACCATAACCATAACGAACCATAACCATAACTTAAAAGCATAACCGGCTATAACCACTTTGATGAAAACCATAATGCTGATAACCATAACCATAACAATGACGTACAATAATCATAACCATAAGGGAAACAATAACTGTCTGAACACTAACTATGTGTACAAAAAAGAGACACAGAAACGTGTCTGTGTCTCACAAAGCATATAGATGAAATATGGTCCACTAATGACTAGGTATCGCAACCTGCACATAGGACAACTCACAAAATTAGGGTTGATATTACTTTACATATACTGACTTAATTAAATCAACTCACACATATTAACATCTCACCTCAAGTGATCAGCGAGACTGTAAGGCCTCCCAGTCTACAGACTCTCCTGAAGCTTCAAGATCATTCAGTACTTCATAGATACCTCTGCGATATCCATCTGACTCCTCCTCGCGTGATGGAGCTCGATGCATCGCAAGATTCTGCGTTTATACCAAAATTAAAGTAATAAGAATACATGATTCATCGTGTTTTAAAAGATGCCATAGTTAAGATTGGATTAGAAACTCACAAACTCATAGCGAAAGGTGTCGAAGCCTCCGCTGCCAAGATGAGATGTCCCCCTAGCCATTTGTCGTACCTGCGCGGCCTCACGCTGCTGTCTGAACCGCGTGGCCGCTGTCCGCTCATCCTCCGTGATCTGCAGCCACGTCTCGTGTGGGATGCCCGAAGGCTTTGGCGAGCCGGTCCTGAAAGCTTGTTGAGCTGCATCTCGTCGATGTTTGATGGTGTCCCGTGCAACACCCTTGATCCACTGCGCCGAAACAAGGGAAGAACCCGGAGCAGGCAAGTACTCTCTCAGGATGGTCTCCACTATGTAAGTGACTTTTTCCTTGTCTTGCTGATCCCAAGACGTCAGAATGCTGGTCGAAAACTGCAGCTCCACGAGCTGGCAAATCTGCTATCGCATCTTAGTGCCGACTCTATCCATGTTAACAGAGCCATCTCCCCGTACAGTATAGAGCTTGGAGGCACTAGGATCGTGTGCCCCCCAAGGTGTCCGAGGTGTGCCAAGAGGTGTGTCGAGAGGTGTGCCTGGGTAAGACGGGGGTCGTGAGCGAGGAGGGGTCGAAGCATCTGTGGACCCTCCTCCACAGCAACCACCACCTCCACGTGACGATCGCCGAGATCGGCGAGTGCACCTGTGTTGCGGAGATGAGGACGTACCCGCCTCTGCCCCACCCCTAGGTGTCAAAGCGGCCGTGATGGGAGAAGAAGGCATCGTACCCGTAGGCGTCCTGAACCCCGTAGGCGTCCCTCCCCTAGGCGTTGGTCCCTTGGGTGTGAAGCCCAGAGGCGTAGTACCCGTGCCTCTGGCTACCCAGTACTGAGAAGCCTCTGCCATCTGAGCAGGCGTCATCTGTGTAACGAAGCCCATGAATGCATCTGCACTCATGGAAGCGGGATCTGGAATCTCGTCTGCCATACTAAACTAACCTGCACAAAGAAAGTAAAATAAAGTGTCAGAACACAGTTGTTTAAATTAACTTTAAGCTTAATTTTAAATCAAAGTCTTTACACAAACACTTACAAGCCTAGGCCTCGACGAGTGAGGCATCATCGATAAGATCTTGCACCGTATCATCGTCTATCTCTAATTGCAAACATAACTCTACCCCAACTCGTTCCGGCAGATTGTCTTCATCCATTGCATCTTCATCTACAAGTGTCAATTCTGGCTCGTCTGCGTCATCCCTCGTACATTTGTCAGCTCCCTCTGCCATACCTTCGTCCATCTCATCTAATGTCACAGTAGTATGGACGTCGTCTGGCGAGCTTTCCTCCAGGAGATCTTGCCCTTCAAATACTTGTTTATTTCTTGGAGCAACCTAAACCACAAACCACCATTGTCGCTCTCAAGGGTCCGGTACAAAGACCACTTGCTCGCAATGTTCGGGGAGAGCAAATGTGTCGCTCGCATCTGTCCAAGTCTTTGTAGAATCTATTTGCACAAGCTTGTTTCCATCTCTGCGTACCGTTGCATTGCGACTACAAGTAATCACCTTAATCCAACAAAAACATCTCAAACCGCCTGAAGCTTACTTTCAGGATATCTAACACCAGACCGCAGTAATCCAGGTTGCTAGTGCTCTCATTCGTGTCTCTAGCACTGGCCCTGCTCTTTTGCATGAAACTAACCATTACCCCATTGTCAAACGTGTTTCTTCTGCTGTCAATTTGTTGTGTTCTGAAATGCTTTCCATGCGACCACAGTGCCATGTATGTATGATACTTCCAGTCACATCCAATAGCCAGCTCTACCAGGTATAATCAAGCTTAAAATCAAATGACCCTTCTTGATAGCAATCCACGGCGGGAGGTTGTAATTGATAAGGCACACATGCCAAGTGCTCCATGATGAGATTCTCAAGCCAAATGGATTGACTCCATCCATTGCCATGCCCAAACGCAAATTGCGTGGTTCACATGTGGCCAGGTATCTTCAATGTGCCTCCAAGCCTTCGAATCAGCAGGCACCCTGAATGTTGCGTCAGTGGATCTATTCGTAGAATGCCACCGCATCAACTTTGCAATGGAACCACAACGAAACATGCTTTTTATCCTAGGAATAATAGGGAAATGCCGCAACACTTTAGCTGGCAGTGTCTCGCCAACTGTATCTTGTTTGTAGCGCATTGCTCTGCACTTAGGACACGACAGAAAATCTGCGAATTCATTGCGAAAAAGAATGCAATCATTTGGACATGCATGAATCTTGTTGTAGTCCAAGCCAACTGAGGTCAGAAGTTGCTTTGCGTCTGGCCTAGAGGGGGGCATTTCATTGCCAGCTGGGAGAAGTTGCTCCCGCAATAACCTGTTTAATCCACATTAAATTAAAAAGCTCTCCGAGCACATCACCATTGCAATCAGAAAATCTCTTTTGTAAATTATGTACCTAAACAAAGCAGTGACGCTTGCATCTGACCACCCGTACACTGACTGAAGATTCAAAAACGCCAGACAAGTACGAAGCACAGATATTTTGGCGCCTTCATAGATTGGTTGACGTGCCAAATTCTTCAACATGTCTTCAGGAGATAGGCGCACGGCTTCTGGTGCTGCTTCGTTCGCGTTCTCCTCGCTTGTCTGGAAGAAGGCATCCAACATCTCCTCCATGCCGTCGTCTTCTGTGTGTAAGCCCTTTTCTGCTTCCATCCGTGGCTCTATATTGGTTGGACCTTCACGCATAATCTGTACGGTTTCTCTAGCAAACTCTCCGTACTTGTGCACATGCTCATTACATATCCTACGCTTGCGCAGGATTTGATACTTGCAGAGCGTGCACGAGCATGCAATCTTTTCCTCCATGCTAGTTGATGACGTTGCCATCTACAATGATTATGAATGTTGTTTTAATATATATATATAATATACTCCTCACAATGTAAACTACCTCGCATTCTCTAGTCTTGCCCAATCTCCGTACACCTCGGTCCAGAGGTGTACGGAGATCAGGACCATCGGGTCAAAATCTCATCTTTATTGGTCAAATCCTATATGGGTAGACACATACGTGCACTCCCAGGTGTACATGGCAATGCATGTAGCAGACAAAACCCCTTTGCCTCTTTTAGTTCCATAGTTTCTTCTCTGTCTACGAACCCACCTGCCTCCATCCGAGGTAGCCTGTCAGAGAAAGCTTTCCAATGCCGCACTTGATGAAAGCACAAGCCATGGAAATTCTCAGCCCAATGAAAGTTTTCTACCTGATTGTAAACCGGACGGGTCCTCCATGTCCAAGCTAGAAGATAATGTGGAGATGGATGAGCAACTTGATCGAGAAAGATTCAGAATCCTTGCATGGTTCTTGCTCAAAAAAGCGATCTCACTCTCGCTATCTCTCTCTCTCTCTCTCTCTCTCTCTCTCTCTCTCTCTCTCTCTCTTGCTCTCTCTCTCTCTCTCTCTCTCTCTCTCTCTCTCTATCTCTCTTTCTCTCTCTATTTCCTTATTTTCCTATCTCTCTCTCTGTGTCTCGCTCTTCACTTCCCTACCTCTCTCTCTCTCTATATATATATATATATAGATATATATATATATATATATATATATATATTTATATTTACATATAACTCTCTTTCTCTATCTCTCTATTTCCTATCTCTCTCTCTCTCTCTCTCTCTCTCTCTCTCTCTCTCTCTCTCTCTCTCTCTCTCTCTCTCTCTCTCTCTCTCTCTCTCTCTCTCTCTCTCTCTCTCTACTTCCCTATCTCTCTACTGATCGAACGAGCGACTAAGCTAGGGAGATCTAGACGCGCGTCCATGACTGCGGAGGCTAGGACTACACATGAAACATCGACAGAGGCTGCATCAGAGGATCTAGCTAGGTCACTTTGACTCGACATGCATAACGCCCGGTCAGACTACTGACCATGGAAGAGATTGATGAGATCCGCCAGCGACAGCTGCTGGATCTCCTATGATCTACCTATCCCAGCTAGTTGGTCGTTTAACCGTTTAGTCCATACCCAGCAGTTTAGGATTCCATAATATTTTATTTTGTCATCTTCTTACTCTGACTTTGTATCAGATCCATCACATTGTAACTTTTTTGTCTCATGTCTCTTAGGTCACTTTGGTCTTTCGAAGACGTCAATATAACATTTCATTTCATTTCATTTCTCTCTTTAATTATTTTTTTTAAATTTTAATTTCCTAAGCATACATTAATTCTCTATGTCTCTCTCCCTCTTTGATTATCTACACACACACACACACTTCTCTCTCTCTCTCTCTCTCTCTCTCTCTCTCTCTATTTCTTACACACACACACACACCTCTCTGTCTCTCTCTCTCTCTATTTCTTACACACACACACACACACACACCTCTCTCTCTCTCTCTCTCTCTCTCTCTCTCTTTGCTACACACACACACACACCTCTTTCTCTCTCTCTTTCCTACACACACACACACACACCTCTCTCTCTCTCTCTCTCTCTCTCTCTCTCTCTCTCTCTCTCTCTCTCTCTCTCTCTCTCTCTCTCTCTCTCTCCTACACACACACACACACACCGCTCTCTCTCTCTCTCTCTCTCTCTCTCTCCTACACACACACACCGCACTCTCTCTCTCTCTCTCTCTCTCTCTTTACTACACACACACATGATGTAGAGAGAGAGAGAGAGAGAGAGATAGATAGATAGATAGATAGTTCTATTATCGTCCTGGGAGGTCAAATATGACCTATGGGACCAAATGAACATGTCACGTGGTGTGAGTGGAGTTCATAAGTGACTCTCGATGCTCAAAAATGGCTGAAATGAGCGTCGCAATAGAGAGTCCACATCGTGGTTGGGAGAGGAAGGTATGTAGGGAGAGCTCATGGCTGAATATATGGGGAAAAGAGGACCTAATGTGGTCAAAAGCTGAGCACTCAAGTAGTGTGTGGTACTCACTCTCTCGCACTTGACGAGGGCATAAGGTGCAAAGTCGATGACACTCCTCGCCAGTGCCCCAACATCCTGTCTCGCAGCGTAGAGAATGGGAGCTAAGACGAATGGAGGCAATGGTGCGGATCGCACTCAACGGGATGGGCTCAAGGATGTAGGAATGGGTTCGGTTACCTCGTTCCGAGAAGAAGAGAGAGAGAGAGAGAGAGAGAGAGAGAGAGAGAGAGAGAGAGAGAGAGAGAGAGAGAGAGAGAGAGAGAGAGAGAGAGGTTGGGAGCATAATACCTGCGCAGCAGGTGGAGGCCAAGATTCGAGCAGAGCGCAACGAAAATGGCCCCTGCTCGCGGGTTTCGCTTTTTCCCCCCAATTTTTTTCCGTCGCTATATGCGTCGATATAGCCGTCGCTATACGCGTCGATATATGCGCGGGAAAAGAAGCCTTTCCACGCGTATATCGACGTCTATAGCGACGGCTATATCGACGCATATAGCGACACCCGCTAAGTTCGTCGATATACGCGCGTCGATATCTCCATGTTGTGTTGTAGTGACTGCTCCTTCAAGGTGCAGAATGAGGTTCACTCAATGCATTGGTATTCTATTCAGGTCACAACTTTGGCTCATAGGTCATACTTGCGTGATGCACTTCGTGCCATTCAAAAGACGAGTTACTTCTATATCTCTTATGAGAAAACACATGACACTTTGTTTGTGCAAGGCTAGATTCTTTTGCGCAGTGAGTGGCTAAAAATTCAAGGCTATAGTATCAAGAGAAACTAGTTGTGGTTTGATGGTGCTGTTTCACAACTCAAACCAAGCTAGCCATTCTATTTTGTAGTCCAATTCTTGAATATGAATGATGTCAAGATAATGCACAATTTCTTTGCTTCTATCCATGAGAAGGGTGACAACGATGGGGCTACTGCAATGCTCAAAAGATCCTTCCCACATGAGTAGCTGAAATCTCATAGATGTGTGCTTCAGAACACTTCGAGTGTTGATGTATTTCAAACTTTCCTTACTCCATGCATTCAAGAGCTAGACAATCGTATAGACGGCTACTTCCATAACACTGAAGCAAGTATTTGTAAGACTAGGGGAACTAGTGCTTGGAGTCCACCTCCCATATATAGCAAGCTCCTAGCCCTTTGGACTCCCTTTCCACACTGCCTAGTCAAGCCTTGCCCTTGTCCTGACATTACTTCCTTCTTAAAGAAGAGTTTTCATCCTCAAAAACAAAAGTTGAAAACTTCTTCTTAAGAACACTAATGTTTTCCCAAGTGGCGCCTTCCTCAGGTTGAGCTTTCCACTTGATTAAGGCTTGTTGATGTACATGATGACGTGTACGTAAATCATGATAGTCGAGAATTCGTTCAGGTTCATGCGTAAGGTAGGAGGTTCAACAAAATCAACCAAAACCTATTGCCCAATGACATTGTCGTCCCCACGTAAGTGCTTACGTAAACGACTGGTACAAAACACCGGATGAATTCGAGAATGTCTAGGTAGAGATAATTTGTAGGCACGATCACCTACTCGCTTGAGTGTTTTAAAAGGTCCACAATATCGTGGAGATAATTTAGGTGTTGGCCAAGTTTTCAGTCTTTTTGAATGTTCTGGTACACGTAAAAATACTTCCTCCCCTTCCTCAAAGGTAACTTCCCGACATTTCTCATCAGCATACTTTTTATACTGATCCTGCACTTGTCGGACATTCTGACGAGTGAGTTTCAGCATATCCAAGTGGTGTTGGAGAAAATCCTTAACCTGTTGGAGTTTTCCGGTTGCCAACCCCACCGTAATAGGTGACCTAGGTTGAAAACCGTACATGAGCATGAAAGGACTAAATCCAGTTGTGACATGCTTAGCACTATTGTAGGCAAACTCGAGAATAGGTAAATATTCTTCCCAGTTTGACTGTTTCTTGCTAACAAATGCACGTAGCATATCCTCTAGCACTTGGTTAACTTGTTCAGTCTGACCATCTGTTTCTAGATAATCGGCTGTACTGAGGCTCAATTGTGTACCCAATCGTTTGAACACAGCCCTCCAAAAATGATTGTTAAACTTGGGATCATGATCAATGATAATGTTACTTGGCAAACCATACAACTTGTATAGGTTGTTTACAAATAACTTGGCTAATCTTGGAGCCTTAATCATTGATTTGGTTGGAATAGTCAACTGGTCTACCACCACCTATGCGGAGTCATGACCTCGTATAGTGGTTGGTAAACCTTGTCATATTTCTAAAGAATCTCAACCACCTAGCTTTCCGACCCTTCAAATAATTTTGTTGTGTAAACCACTTGATGCTTTCATGGTCAAACACAATCTCAAACTGAGCACCATACAAATAATATAGCCATGTTTTTAAGGTAGACACTATTGCATAGAGTTCGCGTTCATAAGCAGAGTAGTTCTGCTGTGCTGCATCAAGATTTTTGCTTTCAAATGCAATTGGCCGTCCGTATTATAACAGGACTGCTCCAATAGCACGATTGCTGGCATCTGTTTCCAAAACGAATGGTTTCAAAGGATCTACAATAGCTAGTACTGGAGCTGTAGCTAATGCATCCTTGAGCGTATAGAAACTATGTTGTTGAGCGGGTCCCCATTTAAAAGCTTTGCCTTTTCCTTTCAGTTGGTCCGTCATGTGAACAACAATATTAGCATAGTTTTTAACGAACCGTCGTTAAAAACCTGCAAATCTTAAAACAATATGTAACTCTTCCAGATTTTTAGGAGAAGGCCACTGCAGGATTGTATCCACTTTGGATTGATCCATATGTAGGCACGTAGCTGAAATAACATGCCCAAGATAGTGAATTTCTTCTTTCAGAAAATCACACTTAGATTCCTTGGCATATAATTTATTTGTTCGTAACAATTCGAACACTTGCCTCAGATGTTGTAAGTGTTCTTCTTCAAAAGCACTCTATACTAGAATGTCATCGAGAAAAACGATGACAAATTTGCCCAAGTACGGCTTCAAGACACTATCCATAAGTGTCATGAATGTTGCAAGCGCATTGGTTAACCCAAAATGTATAACCAAAAACTCGTAGTGTCCAAACCTTGTTCAAAATGCAGTTTTGGGCATATCAACAAGTCAAATACACACTTGGTGATAATTTGACGGCAAGTCTATTTCCGTAAAAATTTGAGTATGAGTGAGTTTTTCGAGCAACTCATCCACGCGTGGCAATGGGTACTTGTTCTTAACAGTAACCGCATTTAAGCCACGGTAGTCTACGCACATGCGTATACTGCCATCTTTTTTCTTCACTAATAGGATAGGAGAAGCCCATGTGAAGAACTGGGTTGTATAAATACTCTGCTAATATAGTCCGCAAGCTGACATTCCACCTCAGCAGCTTCAGAGTAACTCATGCGATAGGGTGGTTTACTGACAGGTTTACTGCTTGCACCCGCATCAATGCTATGTTGCAGCGATTGTGTCGGCGGTAATCCTGGTGGAAAATCATTAGTAAAAACATCGTGAAATTCCTTTAATAAGTTTTTTAACTCACTAGCAACTTTTGCTTGTTGGGAAGCTAGTAGCCATTGGTGGAAGAGAAGAAAGACAAGCATGCGGTGTTGAGGAATATTCAACAGATTCAATGTTAGAGAGAAAATGAGACAATGAATAACACAATAAAACTTGATCTATTTCATTATCAAAAACGAGATGTATAACAGTTGTACATATCAATGGTGAAGAAGGTACATCCTTCTCTCCTAACAACAACACACGTGCGCCATGGGATTCAAAACATCAAACTATTATGCTCATAGCTACGCTTCAGTGATGGTCCTGGGCTATGCAACCATTCCCTACCAAGGACCATGTCTTCCCTCTCCATATTCATAACCTAAAAATCCAAGGATGTGGAGTAGCCTTGTACTTCCAACGGAACAACTCAGACTTGAGTATCCCCATTTTCGGCATCATGTTCATTTATCATTGCTACCTTGTAGTGGTGGGTACTCGGAGTTTGATGCAATTTGAGTTTTTTCACCAATCCATAATTGATAAAATTGTGAGTAGCACCTTCATCTACTAAGATGTGCACCTTGTGCCCTTGCAGAGATCCGTGCATACATACTAACTCATCTAGTCCGAAGGTAGGTTGCCACATGGAAGCTGGGAGACAGCATTCATGAACCACCTCGGTGTGTGTTACTTCCACTGTAGAGAATCGTGAGGAAGACTCAAGAGGCTTTCTCCTTGCCATGAGCAATAGATTTTCCCTTGGGACAATCCTTTTTGCCATGAGCGCTTCCCAAGCACTGGAAACATACTTTCTCTTTCTTAGCTTTAACAAAGTCCTCAGAAGAGAGAGGACCTCTGGACCCCTTGGGTTTTTTAGATGCTTCAAAATTGGCTACTATAAATTTCCTTTTATTGTGCCCATACAGTGTGCGTGTATTACCATGTGTATTAATTATGATGTGATTTCTTTTCATCTGGATCATCGTGAATATGTGCTTTCACTATGGCTTCCTCAAGTGTTTTAGGGTCTTGAGCCTTGACGTTCTCCTTAAGCTCTGGCGTCAAACCATGGATAAACACACGTACTTGCTGAAAGGTGTCCAGGCCGTCCAACTTGAGGATAACATCCCAATAGTGAGATATAAATTCAAGTAATGATGGGTATCGGTGCATGGAACACGTGTCCCAAGCTGTCCAATTTTGATCTGCCTTGTTTGTTGGCAAGAATCCTTTGCGAGATATAGTTTCAAAAGCTGCCTAACTTTGTGGTATAATATTCTTCTAATTGAGAGACATCCACTATTTGTAGGCCTTGCCTTCCAGAGTTAAACTTGTTTGCAGTGCTCTAACTGCGTCCGGAGTACGCCGTAAGGCGTGAATTCCATCCCACTTGCTGAGAAAGATATTCACTCCATCCTTGGTGCGATCTCGATCTTCTCCCTTAAAAGTTGGTGGTTTCGTGTTTATCAACAACTCATCTAACTCTTTTGCAGTGAGAGTGTGAAAGCATCGAGAGATGGACTTTGTCCATGATTAGAAGGGCCTTGCCCCTGTGTAGCAACGTGCTCATTCATGTGCATGTCAGCAGGACCCTTGGACTTCTCTTGCATTAATTGTATCCTTAACATGGATAATTTAGTGGCGATTTTATTTGAAAATATAAAATTTTCTTCCATGACTGATATGCGTGTCTGAAGTGCACAAAATTATTGAATATCAAGCGGTTCATAATCATCATCACCCGCCATAGCGTCATGGGAACTCTCCGTGACAGCATCCGGCCACGAGCCATCACGGGCAGGATCAGGCGTATTATGCTCAAAATCAAAATTCATATTGATATCTAAATCCATGGCAACACCGTGCAATGGAAGGAACAAAAGAAAAAATACCTTGAGTCGAGGAAAATTAATCCCGTAGTTGTAATTGGCACCGCCAAGGTTAATTAGCCATGCTAATTACGTCGAGTGTGCAAGTTGAAATAGATCCGAAATTCCAGTCGTGTAGATATTTGTTTTGAACACATCGTAGCCAAAACTAGTGTGATTGGTATTGATTTTAATCACAATAAATTTGAGAAATACCATTGCCAATGAATCCCTTTGAAAACCTTTATCAAATTGCTAATTTTTTGCAGCAAGCATGCAGGGAAATTATGTAATTTCCGTGTACTTTCCGGCACCTTCTTCGATCCAACTCGAATATGTGCTCATGAAATCCGGGTATGAAGCTTGTTGCTCGTTGCGGGTGTGTAATCACCCTTAAGGTCAATTTTAAGTCCTAAGGCCCTTGGCCTTAGGGGTTTGTATGTGAACACAGGAGTTCAAAAACGCCATAGTTGTCGAGCAGACAGAGCGAGAGCGGGGGAAGGTTGATGGGGGGCATTGTGATGGGAGGCGGGCGCCAATATTGTGTTGACTTTTATTCAGCAGTCCGGGGCGCTCCCGTTGAGCCTGCGCACTGCCGTTTTTGTGCACCCTCACCCGGAAACTCTTGCCAAGCCCGCCTGCACACGGGGTTCGACTTCGTCGTCCTCCCCTTTCAAGAGACAAGCTCCACGGCTTCGACCATGGCATGCAAATCGTGCAAGGGCCTTTTATGGCTAAAAATCACCACGCCCTTCTTTTCCCCAAAAAGGCAACCTGTGGCTCTTGATATTAGTGTAAGACTAGGGGAACTAACTAGCCTTGGAGTCCACCTCCCAACCTCCCATTATATAGCAAGCTCCTAGACCTTTTACCTAGTTGGACTCCCTTTCCACGCTGCCTAGTCCGGCCTTGCCCTTGTCTTGACAGTATAAAAGCTGGTTCAAATCTTATCTAAGTGGAATATTCAAAAGTGGATTTCATTGAAACAGTCTACATTATGTTTTGGAGCTTGATGTTGGCCGTCATGCAAGGCAATCCTTAATTGGTTCAAGGTGGATCTGATAAAGTGAACTTGATGAGCTTGTCAAGTTAAGGGCCAGGAATGGTGGGATCTAAGCTCAATGCGACAACAACAAGGAACTAAGGCGTTGATCAAATGATAACAATAATTTGGTGGGAATAAAGTCTTGGTTAAATAGTTGAAAAAAGGAAGCCCAAATGGTTTTTTTGAACTGTCCTGTAATGATTTGAATAATGGCCATGAAGAAGGGGCACCAGACGAGAGAAAAAGAGCAAGGAGTATGGGTTTCCATACAACAACTAGCTATAAACCAAGCGAAGGGGGCATTCAAACGGTCTCCAACCGCCAAATTCAGAGAGGGCGAGAAAAGTCTCTAAAAAATACCACGAGCTCGATGGCAACTCATTTTGGAGAGCTGAGGGTACTGCAAAATGAAATCAAAAAAGTACTTTTTAGATTGAGTAAGAAAGGATGTATTTTATATGTCAAAAACTCACAGATAAGTAGTTTTAAAAATAGTCATTGAGCACACGAGATATACACAATTTATACATAGTGACACCCCCACCCCCGAGTTTGGGAGCTTGCATGTACCATGAAGGAGGGAATCCTCCACTTGAAGAGGTAGGCCATACTTGGCACATAATATGAGCAAAAGAAGCAAGGAGGATCATGTTGAGAGCTAAGGAGGCATTAGTGGAAAGGAGTTAAGAGAGAAAAAAAAAGCCACCAATGCTAAAATTAAAGGGAGGGATAAGGGCATCGAGTTGGCCAGGTATGCTTGTGAACTACAACCAAGGTGGAGGAGAGAGCCTAGGGAGAGGAAGATGAACAAAGAACTTTCATGGAGAATTTTAAAATGGGAGAGAAAGGGAGGGAGATGTAGTCAGGGCTTAGCCTCTTTGTAAAATCTGTAATGCTACCCTTTGAAGTTTGTTGTGATGCAACGGTGTTAGTTTTACTCTTGGGGTGGGGTTTCAGTGATTCATCTTCTTGAGGGAATGGAGCTATAGCTAGGCTATAAATAGGGACATGGAACCTCTTTTCTAAAATGTTTGACAGGTCTTGGTTCTCCTTTGGGGTCAACTCTCAAAGATAGGAGCTCAATCAGTATGTAAAGAGGACTTATGAGGGTAGAGTACAATCTTTCTAATGGTTGATGAATATGTCATTAAGAGAGTGTGGGATTTAGATCTTGTCCATCTACATCCTAAGAATAGGAGAGAGGAGAGAAGAATTTGAGATTGGCTAACAAAGATCAACTGTTGTGGTCTAGTTGTGTTTGTCTGAAGTGTTATCATCTTCTAGAAATCTTGCTGGGGAACTGGTTGTTTTAAGGTTTTGAAAGCTCCCAAACAAGTCTTTGAGGGAAATCCCATGATAAATTTGACGTTGCTAAAGTCTTGAAGGTGTAAAACATATGCCAATGGTGTTCGTCAAGATCACTGTATGTTTTAGCTGAGCGCTAGGGTTGAGAATTCAATCTTGAATATGGATTGTTGAACTAGAGATGGAGGATTTAGAGATCTACATAGACAAAGAAAAGGTAGATTACACTTGGAAAGAGATGCATGGAGACTATACTGCAAATTTCAAGGAATGGAGCAAAGAAGCTGGTATCAGATAAAGCTCGGCCTACTTATAGCCTTTTGTGAAGATCAAAAGAGGTTCATGGGATCAATCTCCAATGAAAATTCTACTACACCAAAGAGTGTAAAGTCATCGAGTTCTACCAGTAGCGGATATGCAAGTGAATTTTTGACTGATTGGAGAAATAGAATCTTTGATAATGCTGAAGATTATGGGATCTCCAAGGAGCTTCTAGGTGCATGCATCAATGGAGCAAATTGTAGGAGAGCAAGACAGTGAAGCAGATGGTCTATACCCAAATGGTGTACGTAGGCAAATTGGTATAAAAAACATGTAGAGGTGCATGAGGTTCGAGAGCGGATGTGTGGCCGTCATGGAGAGGCGCTATCGGTAGTGGAATCTATGGGAGTTGATGGAGATGCAGCCTTGGAGTGTGTGTCATGTTTCAAGGATGGAAATATATATTCCATTATCAATGTTTAGATGTCAACTTGGACTCTCAGAAGGTATGTGATGAATTCATGTCTTGCTTAACTAATGATGTGAGGAGTGAACAAGTGCACTCAAAAGAGGAAGTAGTGATTTGCAAGTTGGTAGGAGATCTGTCAAAGCAGAGGGCTAGGTAATAATCCGATGCTGAGGAGCAGGCGGTGATAGAGATTGAGGCTATAGGAGAAGTGAGTTTTGCTAAAGAGGATGTGGTGTCTATAGATGAGATTGTGGAAAAGGAATTGATTGCTTGTTGTCTAGATTTAGAAGCTCTAAATGTGCTCGCTAGTGAGGAGAACAAGTCTCTGGATGATGAATGGGTTTTGATGGCCCGAATGTTTGGATGGATCCCTCCCAATAAGTCTATGCTGACAAGGCTTTAAGCAAGATCAAGTCTATGAGAAACTTTTCTCGCGTTGATGAGTCAAAGGAGCAAAAGAAGCGGAAGTCAATGCTAAAAGACACCTCTCTTGACACTCATGAGATAGTGAAAAACTATCATGGAGAGTTTATCTCATGCAAAATATACCTTTTGATGGTGATTATGCTTCACGATGGACATATGATGGTCTTACAGTAGCCACAGGGTTTGAGCTACAGATGGATAGCACAAAATGTATGCACACCTTGTCTGTGTGCTCATATTCTGTTGTCAAGGCTTCATGCTTAAGGTACAAGCCTAAAGAGGATACGTACTCAGTTTTCTTGGGATCCAGGTGGAAGTTGGTCTTCAAGATGCGAGGCTAAGAGCTTTTTCCTTTTGATCTAGGTGGGATTCCAGTTCAAGTGTTTAACAAAAGGGGGTAGTAGAGAGAGTGATCTCAAAGAGGCTACAATGTATATATGTTTCTTATCACGTTTGTTAGCAGCTGGACACACCCTACGAAGAATGATGGCTCGGCGGAATATTATTTTTTGTAATTATTTTTCAAATGAGAAAACCCAACAGTTTGCCTTTGTAAATAGTGGGGCTTGCAGAAGCTTCCACATTGTATCCCATTTTTGACATTTAGATTCAGTAGATGGTTAAATTGGAACATTAGGTTTTAAGATTGTAAGGTATTTATACCACTTTTGACCTTAATGAAAAAAAAACCCTTGTCATTTTTCAAAAAGTTGTGTCTGTGAGTGAGCGTACTGTGTACGAGGGAGAGTGAGAGATTCATCTTCATGCTACGGACGCACTGATGGTCGGAATCGAGTGCGGAGAAGTGCAGCGTGTTGCCCCCGACGAGAGCTACGCACCAATACCTACATTGTGGGTGTACGGTCTCGTTTTGTGAGCTCAATCCACGAGCTTCATTTGGTGATCCGTTGAGCATACGTTGTCTGTTTTCGCATTTTAGCATATGCACGCGTTCGCATCAAGTATAGCTACACATCATGCACCTTAGTTTTCAAAAACGGCAACCTGCAAATTTTGACTAGGGTTGGGATTTTGGTTCATGGACCTTAGGGAGAGTGACCTATTGGTGTTAGTAGGGTCTCCTTCAAGTTCCGTGGCGTTTCAAGAACATTTGATGGGTATTTAGCTCTTGGAAGCGTTGTAGGAAATCTCCTCTTAAGCACTCCTGAAGGTTGTAGCTTAGACATTGAGTAGAGAACTCTGTAGGAATTAGTCGAGAGTCGGTCGAGTGTAGGTTGACACCCTATGCTTGCTTCCATGTGTCTGCGGATCAAGCTTCGTCCTTAGCTAACAAATCTTGTTAGGTGAGTTCTCGCTGTGCTGACGTCCATCGCGGCGTATCCGCCAACATTGACGCTGCTGTAGGGGACGAAAACCCTAGGTAGGTGACTGCGACTACTCCTTGAGGATAGGGATTATCTGGCTTGCCAGAGTCTCATTTTACATTTAGATAGGATCAGAGGGTGGAGGAATCTCTAGGTCTTAGAGGGAGTCTAGGGAGCGTGTGTCTGGCCTAGATCCTTCGACTTAGGTAGACTTAGATAGTTTTAGGTATTAGTTGATTTGTGGTGTAGAGAGTAGAAGTTAGAGTGGTAGAAGTGGTGGAAGGAGATCTTGAGAGTCCGGACAGGCCCGGAAGCAACCAAGACACCATTATCACCATTTCACATGATGAGTAGGAGTAGGGTAAGTAGGACATCATGATTTATGATCTGGAGCACTTCATGCATGTTACACTTGCTGCTAGGTTCATCACAAGGTTGTTAAAGACGCAAAAGAGTGTTTGAAAGCTGAAGTGAAGTTCAAAAGTTCAAAATACAGTAGTGGTTGAGGTTAACCCCCAGTTATACCAATCATTACTGAGAACATCTCTAGCGGTTAAATGCTTTGATTCAATTGCCGAAATTAAACGCTTGTGTACAGGTATATTCAGCGGCAAAGCAAGAAGTTGTGCGGAAACTGATCCTTTGCCAGGTGAGTGGTTGGATTTGTGTTAAATTGCATTGCTAAGTTTGATGAATTTAAGATCAGGAAGACACATTCTTAGAGACCAAAAGGTGGTAGGTGATCAAGGTAGGTTAGTGTCCATCGAGGAGAGTGTAACTCAGGCAAGGCTAGATCCACTAGCACTGATTATTGAGGAGGGTAGTGATACTGACACTTCATTAGACAAGTCCTTCTTCATGATGGGTAGTCAATAGCGAGGAGGTTTCTCCAATGAAGGACCAATGCCAGGAGGAAGCACCTCCCTAAATCCTTTGAACGATTCCAAGTTCACTGTAATCTTCTTAGAAGGAACAAACTTGATGGAAGCCCTAGTTTATTCTGACTATCAAGGAAGCAAGTGTATTTGTATTGAAGAAAGACTTGCTTAGAGACTGGAAATAATTCGAGTCTATGATGATGGAGATAGTTTCCGAGACGAAAAGGGGAACCACTATCTAATAGCTAGTAACCCTAAGGATTACAACAGATATGGAGATAACGTGGCAAAAAGAAAAATGGTTTCAGAGACTCAAGAACTACTGCCAAACATTGATCGACCTGGAGCTCTTTTTATGTATGATAAGAAAACAACCAGGTTCTCAACCTATAATGAGAATGTGGGAATTTCAAGCATGAGAGCAAGGGAATAGTCTCTTACTATCGATGCAAAGAACCCCACCCAAACGAATTAAGCAAAGACAAGGTTCTTTACTTATTCTCTTATGAAATTGCTATGGGGTAGGATATTGTTTTTGTTGATAGTTACGGGAAAGAATACAAGCATATTCTCCTAGAGGAGGTAGAAAAGGCAAAAGGCAACAGTTCCAAAAGCATCAACATATGCCCCCGAAGAAGTGCCAAGGGTCACCTATACCACTAGCAAGTTGACAAATCCCTTTTCAGAAGAGTATGATGCGACCTCACATTCTACCCGACAACAGACGTTCAACTACCAGAACCAACCAGCGACCCAACCATCACTGCAGGCATGGCTTCGACAAAGTGTGACATTAGAACAAGACCAAAACCGGGATGGTTATCCAGTCGCACGAGGGCTAAGCGATTTACAAGAGCCACCACTCTATTCATGGTATCAAGGCGAGAGTAAGCCAAACACTCAAGGGTCAACAGAGCCTAGAAGACCACCCATAGAATGAGCTCGAAGAGAGGAACCATCTCTTGCAAGAACCGTTAGAAACTATGGCTTAGGAGCACCACTAGGAGAGGAACCCACCCACTACCGAAGGCCAGAGGAGGTATATCAATTAGGACAAGGAGATCCAATGATGAGATTTGTAGACCATCATAGAATTAGACCTTCTCAAGTGCAAAAATGGGTAAAAAAGAAATACACGGGAAACAGAGATCCTAGGGATCATGTAGCAGCCTTTGTGCATGTAATTAGAGCTGAAGAGGTGTTAGACATCCCTACCCAATTTGCAGGGTTTGGACTGACCCTAGAGGAGGATGTTGCTACTTGGTTTTACTCTGTGGAGCGTAGAGACTTTGAGTCTATGGAGGAGGTGTTTGACGAGTTTATCGAGGAATTGTCACAAAGGGGGATAGCTCATAATACAGTCTCACAAATACATAAATTAAAACAGAAAGAAGGGGAACCTGTCCAAAAGACGGCCCTACGACTAAAAATATATGTTAAGTTCTGTCCTGTGGAAGAACTGCCAACTTAGTCCAGACTTATGCTTATATTTATTCAAGGACTAAGAAATGCAGATCTCCAGAAGGACTTACATGTGAAGAGGAGCACGCCATTAAATGAGTTAACTAAGGAGGCTCTTTACCTTGTAGACAATTGTGCGGTCTACAAAGAGGGTGAATCTCAACATGTGTCGGATGTGCAACTGTATAAAGTAAAGTAGAAGCTAGTTGGTCTAACCCAAAGCTTCGATGGAGATTTTCAAAATTTTGCATGGGAATTCAAAGCCCTTTGGAGAGATCTAATGGAGGTAACTCCTACCCAGAGTGTTGATTTCTAAAGTTGAGCAAGTTTTTTGATTGCTTGCATGAGGAGGTCAGAGATTAAGTGGAGACATGGGCCGATGACATATGCAGAAGTGGTTAATTTGGAAGAGGACGAACCAAGAAGATCTTGAAGAAGCGGCAAGCAAGGCAAATATTGTCAAATGCGTTGTTGCCCAGGTCAGCCAGTCGAAGTGGCAAAAGTGAATCCAAGGGTGATGCAAAGGGAAGAGAGTACGATGAAAGAGGAACCAAGGGCTTTGGGGTTGGAAAGAGGTGGAGTGGTTTCAATGCCCAAGATGCCAATTAGGGAAGCTCCAACTACTATGGGAGAAGAGAAAAGAGTTACATAGTGGGTAGAAGAAGCAGATAAAAACTCAGATATGACTGAGGAAACTTCATTGATGAGTGAAAGGAGATCCCAAATCTTGAGATGGAAGAGGAATTGGAAACAAATGACAACAATTCTATGGATGTTGTACTACATGGGAAACAAATTTGTCCTACTCAAGGTATGAGGAGATGATCTTCTGCATGTGGATAAGAAATGAAAGTTGTGCTGGAGAAGCAGGATAAGTGCAGATCAATGTGGCAGATGAAGTACAAGTGGAGGGATCTAGGTCTATGGGAGTGGACATATAGGTAAAGATGCTATGCGGTGTGATGTTGATGGGTATGCTTATGGAAGTTGTAGTGGAATGTGCTACAGTGGTGTAGAAGGTATAGAATTTTGTTGTGAAAGATAAACCAAGCTTGCTTTTGGAAGGAGACTACGGTAGTGCTGTAGAGGATGATTCTCTATCCTCTTTGGCAAGGGATGAAGTAGAAGAGAAGGTAGGTGACATTGATGAGGCAGAGGTTCTGATTGACCTCTCAGAGCCGATTGATGAAGAAGGGCTTGATGATGTTGGCATTGAGTTTTAAGAAGAGATGAAGAAAAGCGTGGAGCCAACAAAAAATTGATGCAGCAAGTGTGTTCTATGGATGATGAAGAATACTTCCAAGATGTGTCCAAGATTACAAAAGAGTTTTGTGCTTCATGGTTGAGAAGTATGCTTGTGAGTGAAACACTGCAGTTTGCTATCTGTTAGATATGCAATTTAGAGTTTCTATCCTAGTAAAAATACCATATAGGTCAACGATAATCAATAAACTTATTAGCTTCATTGGTTAGAATCTCCCATTATGCCAATTTGAATTAAATATATAGGTTACAGAGTGTAATCATATGCTTCATCTAGTAAATACAAGACAACATTAATGTAAGTAGAACAACAAGTTGAAGTAGTTATCTAGTGTAAGTACACATAATTGGCTTATTGTAGTCAAGTGTCGCAATCATAGTGAAGTAAACCTTCCCATCAGCTCCACTAGGCAAAATGGTTTGGATGCAGTTCCATTCATATTAAAGTGCCCAAGTATGAGTATGTCAACCTTTCTATCTACTACATAAGTAATTCAGGTGTAATTTTGTCTGTAGCTAGATGAAGCAATCAATCATAGGCAAATAAAGTGACCAAGTGTGTGTGTGTGTGTAGTTGTATTTATATGTATATATATATTATATGTCTGTATGTATTTATTTATTTGTAGAGAGAAATATACCTAAATAGATAGTTAGAGAGTAGATAGATATTTAAAGATAGGTATAATGCACAGGTGAACTTCAAAGAGTTATTCTATGTGTGTGTGTGTAGAGAGAGTAAGTAGACACAAATTTAGTCTATCATATATTTTTATAAGAATAAACCATAGAAACTTTATTCTAGCACTTAAATATTTCAAGGAAACTTGTCACTTAATAGAACATAGAAGTGTTGCATTACCATCCTAGTGTTGATCACTTTGCCAAGATTGTATCATTGAACAAAATATGTTTCATAAGGATAGCTAGATTTTATAGCTATTTTATGTGGTCAGAATTATAGTATGCCCATGCTTTCACGGTGAGAATTATAGTATGCCCATTCTTTCACGGTTAACCTGAGTAGATATGGACTTCCATGCAATGAAACTAGTAGATGCAAACTTAATGCTCCATGTAAGTCTGGCCAATGCAAAGGTAAATATTGAAAGTTTGGCTTGTATTTAGTCAGTTCACAATATAAAATACATGATGTAAGGGATCAATATGGCTTGCACTCACTATGAAAATCTCTAATTGTTTACCGTGGTCTTTTACCACGTTTTGTAGAGAGAAGGTCCAAAATTAGCTGGACAGGGAAGAGAGAGGAGGGTGGGGGGTGAATTCTCAAATATTACCATGAATATTTCCACGACTATTATCATGAAAGTTAACTCTAATATTGCCGCTACTATTACTGCCTTTATTCCCGAAGCACTATTTAGCGCCTAAATGGTCAAATTTTGGCTTAAACATCCCCCCCCCCCCCCCCCCCCCCCCCCCACCCACGGACCGATCCACCCAATCAAATTTTGGTGTTTCCCTCCTCTTAATAAAAATTAATGAAAATTATATGAAATTTTCAAATTTATAAAAAAGAGATATGAAAACATGGAACGATAGTTAGCTATGTAGGATTACACTTGGTTACAGCCAAACTAATCACTATCACTTGATTAACATAATTTAGCATGTTTCACAAAATTAGAGAGAGGAAGAGAGGGGGGAGAGAGATGAATGGATGACACGACCAAAAGATTTATTTGTTGTTGAAGTACTTGTTTGCATTTAAAATCACAAAAAAAGTTTGATTTTGAGGGTAAAATGCAATAAAGTGTTTTAGTTGACATATTTTCATGGAGTTTTCATGATTGATAAATGTTGTGCATATAAGAGGACATTTGCAAGAGTTTTGTGTAGAAGTATTAAAATTTTGAAAACTTGAACGTCATATGCGTATGATATCTCAAGAGGAATTTGGAGACCAAATTTGACAAATCTGACTGCACGAGAGTGTTCAAAAGAGGGCTTCTATCCTAAGTACACCTTGAGACTAGGGTTTTGACCAGCCCTTTTTGACACCCAAAAGACAAAGGATGGAGTGTCAGAAACGGAAAAAAAAGAAACTTGTTATTTGGAGCATATTTATTCATGAAAATAGGTAAATCTGCTTGAAAACTAGTGTTGGAGACTTGGAGGATGCTTGTGGTTAAATTCTAGCCAAAATTTCACCAGCACTTTTGAAGGGTAATTCTGGCAGCAAAATTGACCTTTTGAATTTACATCCCTATTTTGCATGTTTTGTTGAGCACATACACCAAATTTTTCATTTCATTTGGACATATAGATTGTGAACTAAGGGGATTTTAGTCTTTCGGGGGAGTTCCTTGTCAAAAAAGTGATGAATTTGTGCAATTTTGATTTCCAAATTATTTTGTGAGCACATGTGCATGTAGTACATATCAAGGAGCACCAGGGATAGAAACATAAGTCCATTCTGACTAGATAGAAACCATATGTGTATGATGTCTTAGACGTCGTATTTGACGTTGAAAGATACATCTGAGTACACCCTTGTGATATAGAGAATTTAGGAAGCAAATAGGCAAAATTCCATTGAATTTGAAGCATTCGTGGGCTTATAAAGGCCAGGAGATGGGTCTAGTCAAAGTGAACGATTGTATTGACCATATCTAGCACAAAAGAGGATCTAATATTTTTGGTCATTTTGGTCCACTCGGTTTGAGACCTTGGAAGAGTAGGGATGCAGCATGGAGGAGGGGTATCATGGCCAAGGAGATAGAATTTCAAGTGGAATTTATAGTTTGTGCATTGCGTGAGAACAAAATGGTAGAGCAACCAAACTGGGGAGAATAAAGGCATTTTATGGCATTTTTTTGGTGGTTTTGAGAGGCCCCCCAAGGAATGAGGCATCCCAAGATGACACATGGCACACAATGCTCCCACGTGTAGAGTCTCAACCTGTGATGGCGTAGTAAAGAGCTATAGTGGGGCACCTCCAAGGGAATCACAAGTGGAGTGAGGAGTTCCTTGAGAACTTGGACCTATGGCGACCCCTGAGGACGCTGCTCTAGTGGTGAATGTTGCATCTGCTGGTGGCGTGCTTGCAAAGTGGATGATGACATGTGAGTAAGCTTAGGTGATGTTCTTGCATGCCTATAACAACGGCAATCTTTTAAATGTGGAGGAGGTTCCCGTGGGGAATTGTCCTGCCGTTGTGACTGTTCCTTGGGGCTTAAGAGGTTTTACACATGTAGTGGCTTGGTAATGAAGACGAGAGTGAAAAATATCAAGGACTCACATGTAAAAGAAAGTGACCAAAAACAGAAAGCCACCAAAAATAGGGGTGGCCTTGCATACCCTATATGAAAGCCTTTTTGGACAGTTTTGGAGGGGAGAGAGCTCGCGGAGGAGCTTTGCAAAGAGGGCTCAAAGAAGCCTTGGAGAAGGAGATTGGAGCCATTGAGAGCACCAATGACAAGGTTTTTTCTCTTGCTTCTCTCAACCAGGAGAGCCCAATGGAGGTGAAGCCAAGGATTGCCCAAGGTTTTTATGCACCTTTAGAACGCACCAACGGATCCATGTTGTAGCATCAACTTTCATGGTTTCTGTAGTGGTGTTTTGTTGCCAAGATTAAAGAAAACCATAGTTGATTTTTGCACTATTTCTTTCCTCTTTTCGCCCATTTTTGTCTTTGTTCACTACAAGAGGCTCTTCATATTAGCGACGCTCACACAGCGACGCTCAAAAAAAAAATTCCCGGCGTCGCTATGAGCGTCGCAAATTTATTTGTAAATTTGCAACGCTCATAGCGACGCTTATAGCGACGCTCATAGCGACGCCGGCTGGGGTAAAAAAAATAACCGAGCACGCCCAAAAAATCAGATCTCAGATCTGAGTTTTTCGGCGCCCTCAAGCAAGGAGCAGGTAACGCTCTCCCTCACTCTCTCTCTCTCTCTCTCTCTCTCTTTTTCTTCTCCACACACACACACACACACACACACGAGGAGAGGAAGGAGAGCCAGGTATGCTCCTTCCCTCTCCTCATTCTCATGTTCCCTTCCCCTCTTTCTCTCTCCCTCTCTCTCTCTCACACACACACACATACACACACACACATAGTGTTTTTGAGAGAGAGAGAGAGAGAGAGAGAGAGAGAGAGAGAGAGTACAAACAAAAACAAAAACGCACACACACATACATAAACAAAGAATGCACACACACATTGAGAGAGAAAAAGAGAGAGAGAGCATGCATAAACAAAAAACGCACGCATTGAGAGAGGAAAAGAGAGAGAGAACATGCATAAACAAAAAACGCACACATTGAGAGAGGAAAAGAGAGAGAAAACATGCATACGATCCAAAAAAACGCACACACATTGAGAGAGAAAGAGAGAGAAACTAATTTAACGTCGTAGGAAACTAATTAAAATTAAAAGACCTAAAGATCTAGCCGACAAGGAGTTGAACTGAAGACCTATTATTCAAGAGGGAAATGGCATAATCAATCTATCATACTTGGCATGGGTGATAGAAAGGTTATACCATTTATCTCTTTTTATTGGCACACACATCCACACACGCGCACACACACAAGAAGAAGAGAGTTATAACGTCATAGGAAACTATCTTAAAAGACGTTAAAGATTAGGTTATATGTAGACTTACATTAAATTAGATTTAGGTTTATTTTTAACTAGATTTACGTTTATTTAAGCTAGATTTAGATTTACGTTATATTAGATTAGATTTAGGTCTCCATAGACTGCGATGCCTGCATGAAGCGGGTGAAGAAAGCCCTCAATGGAATATAGGGTATTGCTGCCTTCACTCATGGTGGGCTCCGTCGATCCAAAAGTACTGGTGAAATGTCTTCAGAAGATAGGGAAGAAGGTGGATCTTCAGGGCGGCAAGAGTCACTACATCCCCGACACAATGACCATCTAGACAACCTCTAGTCATTAGACTTACGTTAAATTAGATTTAGCTTTATTTTTAGTTAAATTTACGTTTATTTAGATTTACACTTATTTACGTTAGATCGAGTCCACGCAAGAATTACTTACGGTTTAGGGTTTAGAGTTGGACGAACAGTGAAAATATCTACTGTGAAAAGATGTTAAGATGAAGTGAAGTGCTACAGCTAGAGAAGAGGCAAAGGGATTTTGTCCACTACATGCAGTATCATGTAGACGTGGGTGTGTAGATTTCTTGTACCCACAAATATAGGTATTGACCAATAAAGATGAGATTATAACCCGGTAGTTCTGATCTCCGTGCACCTCTAGACCGAGGTGTGCGGGGATTGGACATGACTAGAGAATGTGAGGTAAAGAGAGAGAGAGAGAGATAACACGAAGAATGCCAATAGAATATTAAATTTGTTGTCCAGGTTATAAGTTTTTTATCCTCATTATGAGTAGCGACGAGGATGTGGGACCGTCCAACCGAAACACCTATCTCTCAACGAGGGTCTTATGTCCTTCTAATCAATGCAAGCATGCTGTGCGACGGAAAAGACGTGTTTCTTTGCAGCACGTTCGCGAATTTGGCGAGTTCGATCCATCTATTATAGATCGAGTTGTTGCCAATTATAACTCGTCGGACTCTGACGCTGGCCAACAAGCAGCAATCTTGCAACCCAATAGACGTGTTCGCAGGCGCTTTGGTCAAGCAGCATATGTGAGGCCACAAGATGTAGCCTCTGACAGCTCGGGGGATGATCATGCAGAGCACATTCCCAACGAGGCAATGTTTGAGCCCGAGATTGATGAAATGATCGAGACGATCATGGATTCAGAAAGGCTTATCTATGATGATATGAAAAGTGAAGCCGATACGTCATTGTATAATGGAGCACGTATGTCTAGATTGAAAGCACTCCTGGTTCTTCTCAACATGCAGGCAAAGTTTGGATGGAGTGACACTAGCGTCACAGCGCTTTTCAGGTGATCTATTACAATTAGTTTACTTTAATAGAACTCTAAATGTATAATGATCTGATAGATTTTTACACGACTGTATCATATTTTTATGTTGTGTAGATTGCTGAAAGAGCACATACTACCAGCTGACAATGTGATGCCAGATTCCCGAGATGAAGCAAGAAAGATTTTGCGAAACTTGGGGATGGATTACAATTCTATCCACGCTTGTCCTAATGACTGCATTCTTTTCAGAGGGGAATACACAGACATGGAGAAGTGTCCGAAATATGATTCCGAAAGATATCGAGTAGATCTCCATGGGACAAAAATTCCACAAAAGGTTTTGCGACATTTTCCTTTGCTTCCTCGCATCAAGCATTTCTTCGAATGTAAGTCCATGGCCGCCCTAGCATCATGGCATGAGGAGAATAAATCTTCGGATGTTGTGCTACGAATTCCTGCAGATTGCGCAGCCTGGAAACATATAGATGGAACATGGTCGGATTTTGCCAGGGAAGCTCGAAATTTGCGCTTAGGCCTGGCTATGGATGGCGTAAATCCATTTGGTCAAAGATCAACATCTTACAGTGTATGGCCCGTTGTCATCGTCAACTACAACATTCCCCCGTGGTTGACTACGAAGAAGGGGCACCTATGGCTAAGCTTGATTGTGCCAAGGCAATATAAAGTGGGGAATATGGATGTGTATCTTCGTCCACTATTGGAAGAGCTACAACAATTGTGGATTGGCATAGAGGTGGTGGATATGAGCCGACACACAGGACGACGGAATGCTTTGATCAGAGGTATTCTAATGTGGACCATGCATGACTATCCCGGGATAACAGAATGCTCAGGTGATCTATTGACACTCCTCACTCAGACACTGTAAATCTTGTTTTTTCCCATAGTTGATCTATTATCATGTGTATACATGCAGGGCTTCAAACAAGCGGATACAGAGCATGTGTCACATGTGGACCTAGACTGAATGCACGTAGGGCACCCTCACTGAAGAAGCAAATCTACGAAGGTCATCAAGCGTATCTTCCAGAGAATCATGTGTTATGCGACGGCTTTTTGGGAAGAGAGCCACCAAGGATGTCTGCACAAGCATGGTTAGAGCAGAAGGAGATGTGCGATGACGGATTGCCTCCAGGGATGAAGAGACTATCTCTATGGTACGAGTTACCATACTGGCCCCGACTCGTGATCAATCACTTGCTCGATCCAATGCACATATTCAAGAATGTGGGTAATCTACTATGGGACCATTTGACCGGGAAGAAAGATACTTTGGGAGCCAGAGTTGACCTTAGAAATGTGGATCGTATGGAGCAATACTGGCCGCAAACAGCGTCTGATGGATCGATAAAACTTCCTAAAGCACCATGGATTTTCACAGGAGCCCAAGAATGCACTCGCGTAATGCACTCGCTCCGAACGTGTTTTACTAAAGAAGGAAAGCTTACCGGTTTGAAGTCACACGATTGGCATAAAATGTGTCAGGTACGTTCATAGTGGACTTTAATATCATTGCATAAAATGTGGACTTTAATATCATTGCTGCACATACTTTACAGTTTATTTTACCGGTTGCCATTGAGGGATGTTTGTCTCTCGACATCCGTAACACAATCTACAAACTTGCAAAGCTGGTGCAATGGATCTCACAAAAGGAGATCGACGTAGACTCCATACCATTCGCCAAACTAAATGCTGCGGAGCTTGTGTGCATGTTTGAGAAACATTTTCCTACTACAATGCTAACCATTCAGGTGCATCTTCTTGTTCACATAGTTGATGAGGTGGAAATAGCTGGCACAGTTCATTCCAGATGGATGTTCTTCTTAGAGCGTTTCATGAAAACGCTTAAGGGATATGTGCGTCAAAAGGCACGTCCGGAGGGTAGCATGGCAGAAGGTTGGTTGGTATCAGAGTCCCTAGTGTACATTGGAGAGTGGCTAGACGGATTTGATAAATCCCGGGACACGCTATGGCGAACCATAGATGATGAGCGCATATCTGGGATTGTCATGTGCAATCTCGGTGTTGAGAAGAAGATGACGGAAGATCTAGAGTCTAAAATCAACCGATTTTGCATGCTTCACAATCCAGTGATGCAAAAGTGGATTTCACAATATGAGGATGCAAAGCAAGAGCGACAAAGGGCACGAATCGAGTGGAGACGGGGAAGACGACCACCGATGCACTATCCAGCGGTTTTGGAGAGCCTACCAACCTTCATGAGCTTAAGATCGTTGCACAACCAATTGAAAAGCGCACAACAATGCGGTGACGAAGTGACTGAAGAAGAGTGGGAGTACTCTCGGGGTTGCGCGACCAAGGTAAGTTTGCAATGTACGACTAGCAAGTGACTTTATTTATAAACGTTTGAACGGGCACTCATAATCTTTGTTCGTTGTAGTATAAGTCATACACAGCATCATGGTGTAAAGGTCGACATTTTAGGGTGGAACCAATCGACAAAAAGCGTTTTACTCAAGATTGTGGAATCATGGCAAAATTTGAACAGTCTAGTCGACGACGTTCCTCTGATGCAGATCCTGTGGTGGCGGAACTCACTTACTTCGGCACGCTGCAAGATATTTTGAGGATCGATTACAGAGGATTTTTTGTCGACTTGTTCGACGTGCAATGGTTCAAGATAATCATGGAGGGTCGCAACGCTACTGTGCGTAGAGGAGAGTCTGGTTTTCTTGAGGTGGATTCTACTAAGAAATGGACTGACCTAAGAGACACTTTCGTACTACCCGAGCATTGTGAACAAGTAAGTATATAAATAGTTAACATCCCCCTTTTACAAGTTATGTGCTTGAAAGCTCTCATGTAAGTTATGTGGCTCTGGCAGGTAGTATTTCATCCTACAAAGTCTACATCAAACTGGTGGTACATCATAGAGGTAGCCCCTCGTAGTGCAAGGACGTATGAAGGCTACCATGTGCCAATCACAATGACATCAATGGAGGAGATCAGAGAAGATGCTCAATCAAAAGCCGCTGTGGTGGTGCCAGACGAGCATCAAGATGCTACTACTCTATATGGGGTGCATGCAGAGGAGCTACAAAATGAAACAGAGGATATGTGTTTAAACGGAGAGCTCTATATAGATATAGGAAGTTATGCTGAGTTATGCGAGGATGAGAGAGAGATCTCTTAAAGCCACAAATATTGTATTTGAACAATTTTGCTCCGTGTTGTAAAAGCTCTGGCTCTCTAAGTACCTTCCATGGTGTATAACGCTCTTTTCTACTCGCGCTCACATCTTTTGATTGAAAATTCTGAGTTTTCGACTTGCCTCTTCTATCACTCGATTCATTGCGTCATTGTATTTATATGCGTCATTACGTCATTGTATTTAATGGTCTTTGCGTCATTGTCTACTCTATTCATTCAATATTAAGTTTAAATATTCGTGTGTTTAATGCAGGTATGGATGATGAGGAGTTTCTTTCTTCTTTGTCACCGCAGCAGAGACAGTGGTACGTGGAGCGTCATCTCTCTGGCGCATCATCGCGCGTTCCTACACCATCCGCATCTCCCTCTCTTTCGGGAATTCGGCGCGCTCCGAAGCTTCGGCGTCGACGAGACGAGCGTCACACTCGTCTAGACACCGGCGCTCTAGTGGTGTCGGTGGCGGTTGTTGTGGGGATTCCGCCACCGATGCCTCCACACCGCCTCGTGTTCGACGAGGCTCTTTACCCTCCCCTTCTTTGCCCGCCCCCACATCAGCCACAGCATCGCCATCTACGCCAGGTTTTGCACGGCTGACTGTTCCTAGAAGCTACACACCTCTACCTACTCCGCCAGGAGCCACCCCACTCGACACTCCTCGCTTCGGGGCCCAGACGCCGGTGGAGACACCTGACGTCCGTACCCCCATCGACACGCCGCTAGAGACCCCTGCCGGGACACCCAGGTTCACGCGTCACCGGCCAGAGGGCTTGCCTTACTCCGTCGACATCAGCGGCGGCATCATCATGGATGATGACGGCAAGAAGGTGATCTCGCGCATGCGTGGTCTTTGCTCTCAGCTGTTTAGACACTATATACTAAACAAATGGAGTGAAGTACCAAGTGATTTAAAAAACAGAGTCATCAGCATACTTCATGATGAGTTTCCCGTTCCAACACGGGATCAGCGCTTCAATGAAGACCTGATGAAGATTCGAATGCGCGAATACTGCAAACACAAGCGTTCCGAAGTGCAAAACGCAATCAAGAATGGGTGGAATAGGCCAGATTGGCTGGCCAAAGAAGATTGGAAGAATGAGAAGAAAGCAGCGCGCGAGAATCCCGACAAGTGGAAGCAACAAAAGGATGCAGCCAGAGCGCGAGTAGAGGCAGGGAGCTCGCACCACTTGGGGAGCGGTGGATGGGCATCATTTGAGGCCGATTTTTTAAGTCTTTTCACATTGCTGTTTATGCATGTTCGATAGTTTAGGGTTTATGAGTTTTTTAGTTCTAACATAATGAAATCTTTGTATGTTTTGACAGTGGTCGATGACAGGACGTGATCCCACACCGTACGAGCGCGAGTACGCAGGCAGGAAGGGCTTAAACGCCCTGATGGACATTCTCAGTTCTCGCGGCGGCATGGTTAGTATTAGGGTTTACTCTTTTTTATTTTTTGTATTGTTTTATAAATGTCGTTATATGTTTATATTTACTGAAAACTGTCTTATTGTCTTTTTTTGCAGAATCCGACAGATACGCTGCTTGGACGCGATGAGACGTCTGACTAGACGACGTCAGTTTAGCCGTAGCTAGATAGCATTAGTTTAGGGTTTCTCATAGCTTATGTATCATGAGACAGATTTTATACGTCTTTTTGAACCATGTATATTATTACATTTGTCACTGCAGTTCCTTTTGCCAATCAATTCTTTATGCCTATGATGTTGTACAATTGTCATTATTACATTTGCCAATCAATTCATTTTGCCTATGATGTGTACAATTGTCAATTTTGCAAACAATGCGTCTTGTGGGTGACTATTTTGGGTCTATTTTCTACCTTTGCACTTTTTTTAAAAAGTGAATCAAGTACAATATGGTTGATGGGTGGCAGGGCATTCAATGCCCTGCCACCAAAAAAATATTCTCTCGGGCGTCGCTATAAGCGTCGCTATTTATGGCTCTGTAGCGTCGCTATGAGCGTCGCTATAGTCTTCTGTGAGAGCGTCGCTATAGGCGTCGCTATATGCGTCGCTATATAGCGACGCTGATAGCGACGCATATAGCGACGCCTATAGCGACGCTCTCGTAGCGACGCTCGTAGCGACGGTTTTAGCGACGCCGGGGGTTATAAAAACCCAATGTATTTCCGTCGCTAACAGCGTCACAAGAGCACACAACCTCTTGTAGTGGTTCTACTTAAATTTTCTGGTGCAGGTTGTGTGAGATGCATGTGCCTCCCCGGGCCTCTATGTGTGTGAGAGAGGAAGAGAGAGTGGTGTGCACGTTGTGTGAAGGTTATAGACGGGAAATATTAGGGTGATGTGTTGTCAATTGCTGGAGTGAATCACATGTGTGTTGGTATGCCTACAGATAGTGATCTGTTTGAGGATTATGTGAGTTTTGAAGGTGAAATCTAGTGGATTGGGTGCAGTGAGTATCATGGGCTATATAAATACAAATGTTTGTGCATCGGGTGTGTTCTCCTTTCGAAGACATCAACAGCTCTCTACGATGGATGTCAATACTCCCTCCTAGTATCATGTTTAGAGGTTTAAAACCTACACACCAATGATGGTTGGAGCAATGAAAATTTGACAGCCTCTTAAGGTACCTAGCCTATATATGTTTTGATATTGACAATTTTCTTGCAATTTTGGCACGATACCTATGTTGCTTGCCAGGATTATGGACAAGCTATTACCGAGTGGCAATTTACTTCCCTCCTCAAGGCAACATGCAATGAGGCCTATCACATCTGATTATCAATGCATCTATGCATGAATAAATGGTTGCATTTTATGTTGCAACGACCATGTGAAGGAATCACAATTTTCAAAATGTGGAGAAGAAAGGTATACAAAAAAGAGGCACTTGGGTACCATGAAAATTATTGATGGAATTCTTATCATACCCTACATCTAGCACATGTTTCAAAGCAAGGAGATTTCTACACTCATCTCATCGCACCAAATGCACAAATTGTTGAATGGAAAGGTGTGCTAGCCCCATCAGATGTTTTCAGGTTTTAAAACTTTAAGGTAGAACCCATGTAGATATTCTTTCAAATTTTAATTTAATATGGATCAAGGGCTAAGAGACTCTCTATACCTTGAACAAGTACAAGGGTCATTATATAGGCCTAAGAGTTGAGATAATGTTGGTGTGCAAACATCAAATGTAGCATAGGATCTCTAGCCTGGATGCAAAGTATCTAATCAAGAATTGCTAGTGGAAGTACTCCATGGTGTGAGCTAGGTACAAATTCTATCTATATATATCTATCCATCTCTCTCTCCCTCTTGCAAGTTTATCTTCCTTCTTGAAGAATTGCATCCTAAATATAAAATAGGTCCCATGAAAGAGATACAAGAGAGATGTGGATACAAAGGATTTCAAGAGCATTATGTGCTCCCTTTGGTTGTAGAATTGAGATTAAGGTCTTTTTAAGAACAATATCCCAACATAAAATAGTAATGGACAATATTGTATTTACGCAAGCAATGCCCAATTAGTAGCATCCTCATGATGATCCCAAACAACAAGAGGAGAAGCTGCTCGAGAACATTTTAAGGGTTGAGGGATTTCTCATGGAATTCCTTTGAAAGTGGGGTACACCTATTAGGAAACACTACAGAATGTGTGATTCTCTATAAAACAATAAAATAAATCAAAACGATTATACACATGGCCATAATGGGAGGCCATAGAATACATCTCTATAAAACAATTCTTGTAATGGTTATAGCAAGAAAAAAAAATCAAGAATTGGGAAAAAGAAACTCGTGAGAAACATGGTAGTTGGACACATCAAGGAGAGAGAGAAGGGGGGGGAGGGGATATTTTTGTGGGGAAGAATATTCACCATGCACTCAAAGAGGCTAGGGTCACTTTTGTAAACACTATACATCATGTGTGTTCAATTCTATTTGTAGAACCACTTACCTAAAAATGTGAGAAAATATAGAATAATACAATCGCTATTGTTGAATCCACGTGATAGGTAATTTTTAATTATAGTGACCCCCTTCGAGACCATGCATGGAGGACTAGAGCCAATGGCATAGCAATGGAAGTTATAGCACTTCGGACACACCCACATTGTTGTTGTTGTTGTTGTTGTGGTGGTGGTGGTGGTGGTGTGTGTGTGTGTGAGTGAGTGAATGAGAGAGAGAGAGAGAGAGAGAGAGAGAGAGAGAGGGAGGGGGGGGGGGGGGGGGGGGGGGGGGGGGGGGCATTTGACTCTGTAAGTAAGTGCAAGAATGGTACAAGCCCCGAGAGAAGTGGAAATCAAGAATTTTTGACATGAGCTAGCTCATCACATTTTTGTTTGTCTATGTAAAATCTAGTATGCCTTATTGATAGAAGCATCATAAAGACCCCCGTTACCCGGATAGAAGTTGCACCACGTCAAAAACGCCAGCATACAAGTAGCTGCAAATAAGCTAAGACTTGAATATCATATCTGATATATTGGGGCAAAATTCCTTACAGAAATAGAGAGAGAGAGCTGCTAATAGGGTGTCGACTTAACGTTCTAGGCAGAAACCTACTTACGTGATTCCAAACCATCCCATCATAAAAATCACACAAGGAGCTAAGGTGTCAGATCAAATGACAACAATGCTTTGGTGGGAATCAACCCTTAGTTAAATAATTGAAAAAAGGAATCCCAAATGGTTTTATTGAAGCCGCCTGTAGTGATTGGAAGCATGTCATGCATGCAAATCTCATTTCTATAGGGTGGCACATATAGTTCTAGAAAAAATAAATTTCCCTAAGGTGTGTGCAAATTCTTCTATGGAAGGCTAGAGAAAGGAGGAAATATCCAAACAGGATATTCAAGCAAAAATTCATTTTTGATTGACCTAATTGGTAGCCCAAGGAATGATGCGGACCACTTCTCCAAACATGATAATAATAGAGACACACCAAAAAATGCAAGTTATCTTCCTTCTTGAAGATTTGGATCCTAAATAGGCCGAAATCTTAGTAAAAATTATGTCCGTAGCATTGGGGGGCAGCCTGAGATTAAAGAACACAATTACCACTACTATTTCTTGAAATAGGCCCCTTGAAAACGATACAACTAATATGAGGATACAAAAGGATTTCAAGAGAGATGTATGCTCCCTTTGACTGCAGAGTATGAACAATATCTCAACATAAAGAAATCATGCACAATATAGTATTTAAGCAAGCAAATCTCAATTACGAGCATCTCGACGATGTAAACAAACAACAAGAGGAGGATCCACTCTAGAACATTTGAAGGGTTGAGGGATTTCTCATAAAATGCCTTTGGAAGTGGGGTACATCTATTATGAAAGGCTATAGAGTGTATGATTCTTTATAGAACAATAATAGGAATAGAGAGGATTATACACATGGCCTGAATGGGAGGCCATAGATTGATTCTTTAGGAAACAATTCCCTCATATTGGTTATAGCAAGAAAAATAAATCAAGAATTAAAAAAAAGAAACTTGTGAAAACATGGTAATTGGACACATCAAGGATAGAGAGAGAGAGAGAGAGAGAGAGAGAGAGAGAGAGAGAGAGAGAGAGGGAAGCGGATTCACCATGCACTCGGAGAGGGGCACTTTATGTAAACGCTTGACATCGTGTGCGTTCCTTTAATTATATTTGTAAAGCCAATTAGCTAAAAATGTGAGAAAATATAGAATAATAAATCCCTATTGTTGAAATTATGTGATAAGTATTTTTTAAATATAGTGACCCCCCTCAACATCATGCATGGAGGACTAGAGCCAATGGCATAGCAATGGAGATTATAGCCCTTTGGATACACTACAAGAGGTCACTTGAATTCCTGCGCCACGTTACCGACGTCACTGGCGAGCGTCGATATATGTGTGTGTATTTATGGAGGGAGCCAAGGTTTTTTTTTAAATTTCATTTTCAAAATTCCAACGCCTATTTTGGAAGGTGTTCCGATGCCAGCGCGAATGCGTATACCGACGCCCCTTCCGTTGGCTGTTACGACGCCTCTACCGACAGCTGTACCATCGGTACCTGCAAAAACCGAAACCGCAGGCTTTCTCTGCGCATTTCTACTAATTCTTGCGCCACATCTCAAGATCTCCTCTTCTCCCTCTCTCACAGATCTGATGCGATACACGCCGTCAAGTGTGCTAATCTTGCTTGCGGGTTAGCGCATAACACTAAGGTGAGATTATTTTCATGTTTTCTTCTAGATTTAGGGTTTAAGGTTTAACTTTGCGTTTGTGTTTGTGTGTGCGTTTTTGCAGGTTCTACGACTTAGGCGACAACTTTCATTGTTCAAATAGGACTAATGTTTTCAGGTCATAAAATCACTTTGCAACTCTAAAAACAACACAATGGGTTAGGCATAATCGCTTTGCAACTCTAAAAACAACACAATGGGTTAGGCTAGATTATATTATAGGTTAGGCATAATGATTATAGGTTAGGTTAGAGCTAGCGTCAAATTAATAGTAGTAAAAATGCAATCGGACTTCGAGGATGATTCATGTACTTCTAAAAATGCAAATGGACTTCCGTTAGGTTAGGTTATAGGTTAGGTAGATGTTATAAGTTAGGTTATATACATTAAGTTCACTTAGGTATAGGTTTTACGTTAGGTTAAATAATAGGTTAGGTATAATGATTATAAGTTAGGTTAATTTTAAGTTATAAGTTAAGTTAGATTATGTTAGGTTATGTTAAGTTAAGCTACATTGTTATGTTAGGTTAGGTTAGGTTATCTTATAGGTTAGGTCAGATTAAGTTAAGCTATGTTAGGTTAAGTTATATTAGGTTAGGTTAAGTTAAGCTAGGTTATCTTATATGTTAGGTTAGGTTAAGTTACATTAGGTTATGTTACGTTAGGTTAGGTAAAGCTACATTAAATTAAGCAAGGTTGAGCTACGTTCGACAATACGGTTGGCTATAGAGCTTACCCACAGCGCATATTGAAAACAACACAATGATGTTCCGTTCGTCAATACGGCAATCCATAAAGCTTACCCATAACACGTATGCATTGTGGGTAAGCTCTATGGATTTCCGTATTGCCAATGGCTCGCCATTGTGTTGTTTATATGTCCGCGAGCGGATTTCAAGTCTTAGAATAGCACCATGGCGAGCCGTTTGGCAATACGGCAAGCCATAGATCTTTCTTACAATGTTTGCGAGCGGATTTCAAGTCCTAGAATAGAACCATGGCTTGCCGTATTGCCAAACGGCTCGCCATGGCGTTGTCTGTATGTTTGCGAGAGATATTCAAGTGCTAAAATTACCTCCCGTACGTCCCTAAAAACAACACAATGGCAATCCGTTTGGCAATACGGAAAGCCATAAAGCTTACCCACAAGGCGTATGCATTGTTGGCAAGCTCTATGGCTTGCCATATTGCCAACGGCTTGCCATGGTGTTGTCTATTTGTCAGCGAGCGGTTTTCAGGCCATAAAATTGCTTTGCAAATCTAAAAACAACACAGTGGTGAGCCGTTTGCCAAATTGGCAAGCCATAGAGCTTGCCCACATCGCAAATGCATTGTGGAAAAGATCTACTGCTTGTCATTTTGCTAAATGCCTCACCATTGTGTTGTTTGTATGTTAGGTTAGGTTAGAGCTATTGACGGCATAATAGTCAAGAAAATACAAACGGACTTCGAATATGATGCGTGTACTTCAAAAAACGCAATCGGACTTCGAAGTGACTCGTGTACTTCTAAAAACGCAAACGGACTTCGGTTAGGTTAGGTTATAGGTAAGCTAGATGTTATAAGATAGGTTACATTAAGTTAGGTTAGGTATAGGTTTTACGTTAGGTTAGATTATATTATAGGTTAGGCATAATGATTATAGGTTAGGCTAGAGCTAGCGTCAAATTAATAGTAGTAAAACCGCAATCGAACTTCAAGGATGACTCGTGTACTTCTAAAAATGAAAACGGACTTTGGTTAGATTAAGATATAGGTTATGTAGATGTTATAAGTTAGGTTATATACATTAACTTAAGCTAGGTATAGGTTTTACTTTAGGTTAGATAATAGGTTAGACATTATGATTTTAGGCTAGGTCAAGTTTAAGTTATAAGTTAAGTTAGATTACGCTAGGTTAAGTTAGGTTATCTTATATGTTAGGTTAGATTAAGTTAAGCTACGTTAGGTTAAGTTAAGTTATGTTATCTTATATGTTAGGTTAGGTTAAATTACGTTAGGTTATGTTACGTTAGGTTAGGTAAAGCTACATTAGGTTAAGTTAGGTTAAGCTACGTTCGACAATACAGCAAGCTATAGAGCTTACCTAAGCGCATTTTAAAAACAACACAATGGCGTTCTGTTTGTCAATACGGAAATCCATAAAGCTCACCCATAACACATGTGCATTGTGGTCAAGTTCTATGGCTTTCCGTATTGCCAACAACTCTCCATTGTGTTGTTTATATGTCCACGAGCGGATTTCAAGTCCTAGAATAGCACCATGGAGAGCCGTTTGGCAATACGGCAAGCCATAGATTTTTCTTACAATGTCCACGAGCGGATTTTAAGACCTAGAATAGCACCATAGCTTTTCGTATTTCCAAACGGCTCACCATGGTGTTGTCTATATGTTTGCGAGTGATTTTCAAGCGCTAAAATATTACCTCGTGTCCCCAAAAACAACACAATGGCGATCCGGTTGGCAATGCGGCAAGTCATAAAGCTTGCCCACAAGGCATATGCATTGTGGGCAAGCTCTATGGCTTGCCATATTGCCAACGGCTCACCAAGGTGTTGTCTATATGTCTGCGAGCGGTTTTAAGGTCATAAAATCACTTTGCAACTCTAAAAACAACACAATGGTGAGCCGTTTGCCAAATTTGCAAGCCATAAAGATTTCCCACATCGCATATGCATTGTGGGCAAGATCTACGGCTTGTCGTTTTGCTAAACGCCTCACCATTGTGTTGTTTTTATGTTAGGTTAGGTTATATGTGAGGTTAGGTTAGAACTATTGACGGCATAATAGTCGAGAAAATACAAACGGACTTCGAATATGATGCATGTACTTCAAAATACGCAATTGGAATTCGAAGTGACTCTTGTACTTCTAAAAACGTAAACAAACTTTGGTTAGGTTAGGTTATAGGTTAGGTAGATGTTATAAGATAGGTTACATCAAGTTAGGTTAGGTATAGGTTTTACGTTAGGTTAGGTATAGGTTTTACGTTAGGTTAGATTATATTATAGGTTAGGCATAATGATTATAGGTTAGGTTAGAGCTAGCGTAAAGTTAATAGTAGTAAAAACACAATCGAACTTCGAGGATGACTCATGTACTTCTAAAAATGCAAATGGACTAATTCGATTAGGTTAGGTAGATGTTATAAGTTAGATTATATACATTAAGTTAAGTTAGGTATAGGTTTTACGTTAGGTGAGATAATAGGTTAGGCATAATGATTATAGGTTAGGTTAAGTTTAAGCTATAAGCTAAGTTAGATTAGGTTAGGTTATGTTAAGTTAAGCTACGTTAGGTTAGGTTAGGTTAAGCTTTGTTAAGTTAAGTTAGGTTATCTTATATGTTAGGTTAGGTTAAGTTACGTTAGGTTAGCGAAAACTACATTATGTTAAGTTAGGTTAAGCTACGTTCGACAATACGGCAAGCTATAGAGGTTACCCATAGTGCATATTAAAAACAACACAATGGCGTTCCGTTCATCAATACAGTAATCCATAAAGCTTACCCACAACACATATGCATTGTGAGAAAGCTCTATGGCTTTCCGTATTGGCAACGGCGTGTGATTGTGTTGTTTATATGTCCGCGAGCGGATTTCAAGTCCTAAAATAGCACCATGGCGAGTCGTTTGGCAATACCGCAAGCCATAGATCTTGCTTACAATGCATATGCATTGTGGGAAATATTTATGGCTTGCCGTGTTGCCAAACAGCTCGCCATGGTCTTGTCTATATGTTTACAAGTGATTTTCAAGCGCTAAAATTACCTCCTGCCCCTTAAAAAAACACAATGGCAATCCATTTAGCAATACTGTAAGCTCTATGGCTTGCCATATTGCCAATGAGTCGCCATGGTGTTGTCTATATGTCTGCGAGCGATTTTCAGGCCATAAAATCGCTTCGCAGCTCTAAAAACAACACAATGGTGAGCTCTTTGCCAAATTGGCAAGCCATAGAGGTTTCCCACATTGCATATGCATTGTGGGCAAGATCTACGGCTTGTCGTTTTCCTAAACGCCTCACCATTGTCTTGATTCTTTGTTAGGTTAGGTTATGTTAGGTTTAGGTTATATGTTAGGTTAGGTTAGAGCTAACAACGGCATAATAGTCGAGAAAATACAAATAGACTTCGAATATGACGCGTGCACTTGAAAAAACACAATTGGACTTTGAAGTGACTCGTGTACTTCTAAAAATGCAAACGGAGTTCAATTAGGTTAGGTTACAGGTTAGGTAGATGTTATAAGATAGGTTACATTAAGTTAGGTTAGGTTAGATTATAGGTTAGGTTAGAGATAGCGTCAATTTAATAGTAGAAAAAATGCAATCGAACTGCAAAATTGCACACATACTGAAAGAACCTTAATATATAGTCATTGACCAATAAAGACGAGATTATTACCCTGTGGTCCTAATCTCCGTGCACCTCTAGACCGAGGTTTGCTGGGATCGGGTCTGGCTATAAGAGAATGTGAGTTTGTTAGAGCTAGCAGAAAATAGTTAAAAAATTGCAATCGGACTTCAAAAGTGTACACAGACTTCAAGAACTTTAATATATAGTCATTGACCAATAGAGACGAGATTATTACCCTGTGGTCCTAATCTCCGTGTACCTCTAGACCAAGGTCTGCGGGGATTGGGCCTGGCTAGAGAATGTGAGGTTGTTAAAGCTTGTAGTTATAACAGCTAGAGTGTTTTAAATGGCTGGACAGACGCCTCAGTCAACGAGCTTTTCAGGTAAACATATTTATCCTACGCATGGTAAAGTGCAAGGATTGACTTGTTCATGTAACGTCATGTTACTAAATGAGAAAATCCCCTACCCGTCCAATTCCTAAAAAGCTTCTTACTAATTTGGGCTTGGATTATCTGAAAATACACGCATGTCCTAATGATTGTATACTTTTTTGCAATGAGTATGCAAACCTGGAACAGTGTCCCAATTGTGGATCAAACAGGTACAGGGAGGACACACAGGGAAAATTTATCCCAGCAAATGTCCTTTGACACTTTCCTATCATTCCAAGAATAAAGAGCATGTTCAAGTGCAAGTCCATAGCCGCCTTGATGACATGGCACGCAAATACTAGACCGACAGATGATGTTATGCGGGTACCTGCTGACTCTCCTGCATGGAAGCACATAGAGGAAAGTTGGCCTACATTTAAGAACGAGCCTCGATGTATCCGCTTTGGTCTGGCAATGGACACGGTAAACCCATTCGAATTATGGAGTTCGTCATGGAGCACGTGGCCTATTTTTCTAGTTAATTATAATCTTCCACCATGGCTTGCTGTCAAGAAGGTCCATCTGTTGTTGTCATTGATCGTCCCCGGAAAGTACAAAGCAAAGAACATGGACGTCTATCTAGCACCACTTATAGAAGAGCTCCAAATCTTATGGATATGAATCGATGTGGTTGATATGTCCCAACCAATCGGATGATGGAATGTACATGTGCAAGGCATTCTCATGTGGACCATGCACGATTGGCCAGGGTTCAGTAAGTGCTTAGGTAAGTGCCTTTAAAACCCTCACATACATGTGATTCATGGCTATGTCAACGCTTTGAAATATTAATATGTGATGTTTCAAGCTTGAGTTACTTGGGCAATCATGCATGTCTGAAATGTGTTCCTTGACTTGTCTTCCGCCGCTCTGAGCATTTCAGCAAAACAGTTTATGAGGAGCATGGTAGATTTTTTCCTAAAGGACATGAGCTACATGGACCAAACATATGAAAACATGATATGCATCCATTGAAAGCGCGTGATTGCAAAAACATGTGGCTGGAGAGGGGAGATTGGATGCCACCGGGAATGAAAAGACTTTCTATTTTCCATGATCTCCCGTATTGGAGTGACCTACTGATTAATCATTTGCTCGACCCAATGCACATCTTCAAGAATGTGTGGGAGATCATCTAGAAGACCATCACTAGAAAAAAGGGAGAGCAAGGCCCAAAGAGATGACTTGCAGGCTCTGGGGCGAATGCCAGAGATGTGGCCTCGACTTTAACCCAATGGAAAGTGGTCTATACCAAAAGGTCCATGCGTTCTGGTCGCACAGAAGAGCAACAAGTGAAGAAAACCATATCTTCATTCAAGACTCCCACAGGGTGCATGTGATGTTTGAAAACGGCTTTTAGGAGAGATGACAATCTGAGTGGTCTTAAGTCCCATGATTGGCACAAAATTTTACAGTTCATCTTACCAATTGCCATAAAGGGTTGTTTGACAGATAACACTAGAAGAACAATGTACAAAATCACTGAGTTGGTACACTGGATTAGTTCAAAAGAGATAAGATAAGACAACATCGATGTAGCATGCTTAAATGCTATTGAAGCAGTGTGCATGGTGGAGAATTACTTTCCAAAAAACATTCTTACCATTCAAATGCATGTACTTGAGCATGTGGATGATGAAGTTGTAGTTGCTAGGGTGGTCTATAGCAGGTGGATGTTCTTCTTGGAGAGATTTATGAAGACTTTAAAGAGGTTTGTTCGTCAAAGGGCTCGAACCGAGGGTAGCATGGCCGAAGGATGGCTTGTACAAGAGTCTCTTGTCCTCATCAGTGAACTTTTGGTCTCTATTGATCTAGAGATGCCCCAAATGTGGACTACTGAGGTCAACGTTGTCAGGAGTTTTTTGGAGCAAGTGATTGTTCATATGTATATACACATGCATGGTGCATTGAATAAAGGATTGCCCATTTTCCAGAGCCAGGTGGTTACGTGGGACCCACATGTGTACAGGTAGGACATGGTGTACATAGTGCATCGATTTTCACTATTACCAGTACTAGTGTGTTTTTTATATAATAATGAGGAGTTGGTAGCGCTTAAAAATTCTCAAGAAAGCTATCTGTGGGCCAACGACATGAGGTAAGCAGGTGCAACAGATGGCATGTAGTGGCATCAGGAGGGCGAATGGGGTCAATACTTGCACATGGGTAAGCGAGGACACAACGTGGGTGTTTCCTTGTGATAAATATGCAAAAATTTCATCATGAGTACCATCTCTTGGGGACACTTCACATGGTGGCGAGATGCATTATTGAAAAAATCTGAGTGCCAGGTGTGCGGATGATGCAAAAAGGTGACAACTATGCATTGCGAGGCCAGTTTTTGGCTTGTTCGGGGTCTGTTTGAGGTCAACTAAAAGGCAAAGGGTACCCAAGTAATAAAGCTAAGTGTGGGAACTGAAAAACAGAGATAAGATCAGAAAAAACGTGGAGAGAAGAGGAAAAACAGCCGCAACTGAGTTTTTGCTGTTTTTGGAGCCTGTTTTGGCCGTAAACCGCTCATCCAAGGTCGGATTTGAGCACTTTGACATTGTAGAGTGGGGTTTTGGGACATTCTGGATGCAATGGTGCTGTCTATTTTGCCAAATTTCTCACTATTTTTTTGTTGTTTGGACTGTGTAAGTTTCTCCTATGAGCGAAGCTTCTGCTCCTATTTGTGATTGTATCTAGCATATTTTACCCCATTTTGTGAGAGCTATTTGCCCATTGGTGTTGGCCTAAGCTCAATTGTCTCTAAAAATCATAAATTATTCTCTTTTGAGCTGAGTTTTTTGGGTGTGTCTCTCTCTCTCTCTCTCTCTCTCTCTGTCTCTCTCTATGGAGTGGGTAAATGGGTAGTCTCTCTCCTCTCACTCCATAGGTGTGTTCCCTGTCTCGGCCAGGTGGGTTGTGTAAGCTAGGTGGTGTCCCATAGTGTGTGTGTGTATCATTCCAAGAGTGTGTGTCGGGTCATTATAGAGGCGTTCTATGTGTTTTCATCCCGCTCACATTCTTTTGGCGCCCCCACGGAGGATCTTCTTCGAGTACCTTCTGCTTCGAGCTTCGAGATTCGGGATTCGGGATTACAGGCTACAGGTTACATGTTATAGGGATAGGGACAGGGATAGGTGATTCACACAGGTACAGGTAGTTGGAGTATAGTAATACACTGGCAGTGGAAGTCACTTGTAGTTGCTGTGGGTATGCATCATTTGGCGCCTGCTTGAGTGCATTGTCTGCTGGTATTGTACGTTACTTGTGAAATCTGCCATTGTACTCCTTTGAGGAGCCATACTTGGTTTTATTTGGCAGTTCCAACCATTTCTGAGACTTGTTCTGGAAGATAGTAATTTCTAAGACTTGACTATACGAGATTTGCATAAGCCTTCGTGTGAGGGTCGATAGCGTGAGGTTTTATTGAGCTGGGAGATTCTCAAATGTGGAGATCCTTTCGATGATACAGGTAGCTGGAGCCCCCTTTTTGTGACCTCGCCATAGGCTATGTACTAGTGATTCCTACTTGATGCTCGGGTTCTATTGTTGGCAGTTTATGCCTACATAGACAGTCTATATTTTGGGTTCTCAGTGCTCTACTTCTGGGGAAACTCTGCCAAATTATTTCCAAGTTATGATGGCTGGTTTTTTGTCCTTTTGAGCCATTTATGATGTTATACTGCTGAAATTCTGGCAAAATCAGAGGATAAGTCAGGTGTGCCTTCTTAGGAGCTGCATGGTTGGCTTTAATGGATGATAAAAAAGGCCCTCAATTCACTACTTTTCATTTAACTCAAAGAATCCAAATAAATGTTTATGTGTCCAGGAAGATTTTTTTCCAGCAGTGCATAGTCTTTATGTTTGGGCTAAGAAGATTACGAGAAATCGTGGAATGTCCTTTGCCAGTTGTAATTCCGATGATTAACTATGAAAACTCATTTGATGTGCATGTGTTTGTCCTTATCTAAAGTTGAGCTCCATTGGAGTTTCTGGGGATTGGGGTCAGTGAAAAGTTTGGGTTCTTGTACGTGTGTTCGAAGGGGTTCTCAAAGCATCGTAACTTGGGTAGCCATGGCTTTGTCTTATCCGGAGTTTCATGGAAGAGGTGATGAAGATGTAGAGGACTTTTTGGAAAAGATGGAGGTTGCCTGTATTAGCAACCAGATTCATTAGCAACCAGATTCATGACCCGACGCAGATGTTACGTCTTCTCCAGATTTGTTTGAAGATTGATGCACGAGTTTGGTCCAAAGCATTTGAAGAGGAGCTGCATGTAGCTGATTCACCTATAAGATTGAGTTTGGACAATCTAAGGCATGGATTGGAAATGGAGTTTTTGGAAAAGATGGAGGTTGCCTGTATTAGCAACCAGATTCATGACCCGGCGCAGATGTTACATCTTCTCCAGATTTGTTTGAAGAGTGATGCACGAGTTTGGTCCAAAGCATTTGAAGAGGAGCTGCATGTAGCTGATTCACCTATAAGATTGAGTTTGGACAATCTAAGGCATGGATTGGAAATGGAGTTTGTGAAGACAGAAGATCCAGACAAAGTGTGGCAAGAAGTACAGGCTTTAGTGCAAAAGGAAGGTGAGCTAGTAGATGCGTGCATACGAAAGTTTTCATTGGAATGGGAGCGGATGTGCAAGGCTTTAGCACCACAAGTACCCCCACCTGACATGATGAAGAAGGACAGGTTCTTGGCTGATCTTTGGGAGAATATACGTTGGAGAGTGGAGCTAAAGAAGCATAGGACATATGAAGATGCACTATAGGTAGCAAGGAACAACGAGTGGAAAATGAGCCAATTAGGAGTAGAGTCTTTGCCCATGAGCTCTGAACTTTAGCGTATGGATTCTTCACAAGGTCACATGCCAGGGGTTCATCATGAACCAGTGGTTTCTGTTACTCCTCAAGTTATGCCACCAGTGGTCACTACAGCCCCACTACAGCAGTGCAAGATGATGGGCTAAGGCAAGACATGAGGCAAGTGGTAGATTTAATGAAGAATCTCAGTTTAAACATGCTAGGTCAAGTGGGAAATAATCGAGGTCAAGGGAGGCATGCAAATCATCCAGGAGGTGAAGAATGACCTAGGAATGGTGTTGGACAAAGTAATAGTAGGTTCTGGAGGCAGACGCCCACATGTTATAATTGCGGAGAGTTGGGTCACATCAGCCCGCAATGTGATAAGCCACCAAGGATGGGTGGAGACATTTATCCATTGCCAAGACAGGTGGTAACTAGGTCAAATGATTATGGCATCAAAATTAAAGGAGAAGAAGGAACCAGTGAATTAACCCAGGAAGAAAAGGGGAAGACAAAAGTGATAAGTGTGGTCACCTTAGAGAAGGCATCAAAGGTAGAGGATACGTTAGTGATGCCTATTGGAAAGAGGACCACAGAGGAAAAGAAAGGAAGAAGTGCCCCAGGTCCTAGTAAGAAGAAGGGAAAGAGACATGAAGGCGAATATGTCAAGGCCAAGAGGAAAAGAAGGGCTCGTTTGTAATAGGACTAATTTTTGAAGTTCTTAAAGCCGAAAAGAATGTAGTAGGGAATATCTTTCGTTTAGCACGATTTGAAAGATTGTTGAATAGTCTATTAGATAGATCTTATATGAATGAGTTTAAGATATTAAAAGAGAAAATATATTATCTTCTTTTTAAATAATACATAATAGATATATTTCACAAAGCTTAATGAATAACAGATAGTCTGTCTATAAACAGTATGATAAAAACGTAGCTAAAATTGAGATTTTTATTAATACTAATGATTTATATTTACGTGTTTTAGCTTAAAATACATGGGTAAAGTTAAAATAAGTTGAAAACATAGTGGAGACCCAAAAATAAGGTTTTTATGAGTCGCGAACTAAAAGTTGCGTTTTCAGTCAAAGAAAGACGTTTTTTGCAATTCTGTCCACGCTACCTTGTAGACCATACCTATTCCCGTTGTTTTGAGTACCTGGATTTCTCTATTATGAAATCGTTTGTAAAAGTTATGAAAGAAATAAATTGTCAACAGCAGTAGGACACCATACAAGCAGCAAACAGGTCAGCTTACAAACAAATATACACAATTAATATCTCTTTTGTTTGATCCAATCAAGAAGTGATTATACTCATTTATGATGGTAAAAAATTAACATGTCTAATTTGATTATGATGTTGAATTGGTTGCACGAGTATGTCTTTTTGGCTATTTTGTAGAAGTTGCAGAAATCGATGTGTGAAACCGGATCTATTCGAGGTGTCATGATATTGGGATTGTGATCGTGTTACAACTCGGATTATGATCCTTGTTGCTATCTGGAGATTTTGAGAGCGTGATTGTGATCGAGAGTGTGATTGAGACTGAGATTGTGCACAACATTGAGATTGAGAGTGAGAGTGAGAGTGTGATTGAGATAGCTCGGGGATGGTCTGGAGGTTATGAAACGAACTATGCTCTTCTTGTAATGATTACTTTGTATCCATACAGACTCTTTATTTTCATCTGTTTACTCTGCGTACTCTGTAGATTCTTTGTTCATTATCAATGTATTTCGCTCTCCCATGTCGCGTCACAAGTGGTATCAGAGCAGTTTCGATTCTGCGATATCAATGAAAGAATGCGAGAAACAATGGAAAAAAGAAAAAGATAAAAGTGGACGTAAATGATCAAAGGAGAAGAAGCAAAAAAAGAATCGATGACGATGATGAGGACTTCGAAGCGGGAGAGACGATAGTCAAATAATTATTCAAGAAGGCTAAGCTCAATGATTTTGATGGCATACGAAAGACATGCAAATATTTAGAAGTGTGGATTGAAGAACTGGAAGTTAGGATTATCCTTTCAATATAGAGTACAAGACCACCAGCGTTTCGAATGTTGAGCTTAGTGACCGATAAGGCAATACCTATCAAGATGGCTCAATTGGAGACTATTGGCGATGTGGACAATAAAGGTAAGTCATCTAGCCCTTATTTGTGATACTTTATGTCTTTGGTACATCCTTTGAAAGCTTCTGTGATTGAATTTATGCGTAAAAGTTAAGACTTACATCTGAATTCCTTAATTGATTTGGATAGTATTCATTGCTTCTTATCGTCTAAATTGACTAAGAAATTAAACCTAAAATTAAACTAAGAAATCAAGAGACTTGTGGACTTATTTAGTGATAATAAAAGTTTCACGAAAGAATTAATTTAAAAAAAATTATCTTTTTTTAAAATAATGATAATCATAAGGGCAATTTTTTTTATATCATACACATGGGTGCATGATGTAATTATTGATATGATTTGGGTGACTGAAAAATTACATTTTGATTGATTCTGAAGAAAAAAAAAAGAAAAAATTCTAATGGAGAATAGAAAAAAAAAGGGAATTCTAAGTCTATTCTAATTTTCGTTATCAAATTGATAAGGGGATTTCCACAAGGGTGTGAGACCTTCATAATTTTTGCAAGTAGATTAAAAGATGAACCAAGAAAAAAAAAGGAAGAAAATCTAGAGTATGTGAAAAAGCTTCTTGATGAGTTTAACTATGTTTTTCCTGATGACCCGTCCGTTGTGTCTCTTTCTAGATCATTAAACCATGTGATTGACCGATATCCAAGATCTGAACCGTACTCTAGGGTCCCTTACAGATTTAACATAGATGAGCTTTTGTGAAAAAATGTGATACAAACGGGGAATAAATGGGATGTGTCTTACGTCAAGAGGAGAGAGTTGTGGGGGATTATGAGTTTAGAAAGTTGAGAAGACATGAAGTGCATTATCCTATACATGATTTGAAATTAGGAGATGGTGTTCATACATTGAAGCATTAGCGTCATTTGCTGCTTGGTGTGAAATTTGAATTAAGGAATGATCATCCGAGCTTAAAATATAGTTTCACTTAGCCATTACTTAATTATACGTAGAAGGGGTGAGTTCAACTACTGTGTGAGTATGATTTTAATCTAAAATACTTTGCTAGAAAAGAGACAAGATTACCATAACCTTAAGTAAAAGGCCAATACATAATATCATTTATGTGGTCTATAGTGATTTGATTGATTAAGTTGGATATGAAGTAAATAATGATTGTTTCTACTCTAATATTATCACTTATCTAAGTCCTTTTGTGAGAGAGATGTTTGAGAAGAAATTTTGTTTACATAAAGATTATTTGTATTATCATGATTGCTTATGTGTGTTTGTAAATTCCTCTTTAAAATATCAAATTTTGTGAGAATACCAACAAAATATATTTATTTAGATAATTTTGTTCTAAAGAAAAGGTATGAAGGCAACACTAGAAACCAATTTGATTGTAGAGTTATACAACTTAGAAGTAGGATTCTTCTTATCATGTAAAAGATTCCTCTTAGATTGCATTTGATGTTTTGTATGTTGAAAACCCCTCTTTCCAACTCTGAGGACAGAGTTAATTTTGATAAGGGTCGTTTGTAATAGGACTAATTTTTGAAGTTCTTATAGTCGAAAAGAATGTAGTAGGGAATATCTTTCGTTTAGCACGATTTGAAAGATTGTTGAATAGTCTATTAGATAGAGCTTATATGAATGACTTTAAGATATTAAAAGAGAAAATATATTATCTTGTTTTTAAATATTACATAATAGATATATTTCACAAAGGTTAATGAATAACAGATAGTCTGTCTATGAACAGTATGATAAAAACGTAGTTAAAATTGAGATTTTTATTAATACCAATGATTTATATTTATGTGTTTTAGCTTAAAATGCATGGGTAAAGTTAAAATAAGTTGAAAAAGTAGTGGAGACCCAAAAATAGGGTTTTTCTGAGTCGCAACCTAAAAGTTGCATTTGCAGCCAAAGAAAGACGTTTTTCGCAATTCTGTGTACGCTACCTTGTAGACCAGACCTATTCTCGTCGTTTTGAGTACCTAGATTACTCTGTTCTGAAATTGTTTGTAAAAGTTATGACAGAAATAAATTGTCAACAGTAGTAGGACAACCTACAAGCAGCAAACATGTTAGCTTACAAACAAATATACACAGGTAATATCTCTTTTGTTTGATCCAATCAAGAAGTGATTATACTCGTTTATGATGGTACAAAATTAACATGTCTAATTTGATTATGATGTTGAATTGGTTGCACGAGTATGTCTTTTTGGCTATTTTGTAGAAGTTGCAAAAATCGATGTGTGAAACAGGATCTATTCGAGGTGTCATGATATTGGGATTGTGATCGTGTTACAACTCGGATTATTATCCTTGTTGCTATCTGGAGATTTTGAGAGTGGGATTGTGATCGAGAGTGTGATTGAGATTGAGAGTGAGAGTGTGATTGAGATTGAGATTGTGCACAACATTGAGATTGAGAGTGAGAGTGAGAGTGAGAGTGTGATTGAGATAGCTCGCGGGTGGTCGGGAGGTTATGAAACGAGCTATGCTCTTCTTGTAATGATTACTTTGTATCCATACTTTGTTTACTCTGCGTACTCTGTAGATTCTTTGTTCATTATCAATGTATTTCGCTCTCCCTTGTCGCGTCACATCGTTGCAAGTTTCATGTTTCAGATTTTCCACTAGGGGATGGGCAATTAAGCTATGACTTGAAGGAGAATCTGACAAGGAGGAAGGCAGATGTTACTTTTGGGCAGCTTATAGAGATGGTGCCAAAGCTAAAGCGACAGTGGAAGAGGATGGTTAACCCAATGGAGAAAGAGCTAAAGAGAGGTTCAGTAGAGGTGTTCGCAATGGATGAGCTACCAGACATTTGTTCAATAGTAGATGTGTGGCATAAAAGGAAAAAATCTGGGACAAGGCTATGTGGATGCCGGAGCCCAAATATGTGTCATAACACACTCATGCGTTGAGAAGATGGGTCTTACAGTGATTGGGGTGTCAGTCTTTTAGATTAGATTGGCAAACCATCAAAAAGTAAAATGTTTGGGTGCTGTAAAGAGCTTAGAGGTGGAGGCATATGATGAAAAATAAAATTGTTATGCTTTGGTTGTGTCTAGCTTACATGATGATGAGGAACCTGTGCCTTTTGATGAAGCACATAATTTAGAAAATTAGATGGCTGCCATGCAATCTGAATATGATGTACTTAAAGAAAATGCCATTGGTACGAAAAGTTTTTACAAGCTAAAACCCAATCCGGAAGTGAAATTGATCGTTAGAAGGCTCGACTTGTTGCAAAGGGTTATGCACAAAAAAAAGGCATTGATTATGCAGAGACTTTTGCTCCCACTTACCAATGACTATTGTGCATTTTCTATGTGTAATGGCAGCTCAATTTGGTTGATATGTACATCAGTCAAACATTGTGATTGCTTTCTTGAATGGCAACATATTTGAGGTAGTTTATGTAATGCAACCTCACAATTTTTTCATTAAAGTGCAGGAAGATAAAGTGTGCAAATGTAAGAAAGCTTTGTATGGGTTGAAGCAATCTCCTTGTGCTTGGTATGAGAAGGTTGAAACTCATTTGTTCAAACGAGGCTTTCATAATAGTCCAGCAGAAAGCACATTGTATGTAAAGCGTGAGGGTGATGTAGTTCTCATTGTCATTCTCTATGTGGATGATTTGCTAATCATTGGACCAAATGAGAGACATATTACTGAGTTTAAGGATGATTTCAATGCTACTTTCAAGATGAAAGATTTGGGGCTGTTGCATCATTACTTGGGTATACAGTTTGAGGAGTGTGATGGTGGTATTTCCTTCTGTCAAACAAGTTAACGTAGTGCACAACATCGAATGCCACATTTTCAATCTTAGTAGACCTATGGGACTCTATATTGTGCCCAAATCCTATTGACAATGCTTATCACCATAAAAAATGTCTTTTGGGAACATGCAAACATTGTACATTGATAAGCTGTCATTGTATCTAGTAGAACTGAGTGATGATATCTCTAGAATGATTGTGAAGCTTCTTGATGAGATTCCTACACATGAAGTGGATAAGAAAGGTAACACATAATCTTGCAAAGACCTCGTGGTTTGTCGAGTGAGTTTGATGTGTTTCTTTTCCTTGCTTCAAAGAAAATTAATGAACGTCATCAAGCACAACTATATCTAGATGGCAAGATAAACTATTTAAGGAATGTTTGCATAACTGTTGTGACAATGTAGTGGTGTTTGTAGTGGATTTTGCGGAGAACTGCTCCTTCAAGGTGCAGAATGAGGTTCACTCAATGCATTGGTATTCAATTCAGGTCACAACTTTGGCTCATAGGTCATAGTTGCGTGATGCGCTTCGCGCCCTTCAAAAGATGAGCTACTTCTATATCTCTTATGAGAAAACACATGACACTTATTTTGTGCAAGGCTAGATTCTTTTGCGCAGTGAGTGGCTAAAATGTCAAGGCTATAGTTTCGAGAGAAACTAGTTGTGGATTGATGGTGCTGTTTCACAACTCAAACCAAGGTAGCCATTCTATTTTGTAGTCCAATTCTTGAATATGACTGATATCAAGATAATGCACAATTTCTTTGCTTCTATCCATGAGAAGGGTGACAACGATGGGGCTACTACAATGCTCAAAAGATCCTTCCCACATGCGTAGCTGAAATCTCACAGATGTGTGCTTCAGAACACTTCAAGTGTTGATGTATTTCAAACTTTCCTTACTCCATGCATTCAAGAGCTAGATAATCCTATAGACGGTGTTGGGGTGTAGGCCAGGTGGCCGTGGGAAACCACCCTTGTACATTTGATTTTCCCTATTCAATATAGGGAGAGAAAGAGGAAGAGTTGACTCTTCTCTTTCTTCTCCACTAACCCACACAGTGGCTGCCTGTGCATCTTCCCCTTCCCCATTTCTCTTCTTCCCCTCTCTTGCACACACTCCATACACGCACACGCGCACTGATCAATTGGTATCAAAGCTTCGGCTTGGCGGAGGCGGCGATTCTCTCGGGGTTTGGCGCTTCACGGCACCGGATCAAGTCGATTCGGGACGGATCTGACATGGATCAGGCGAGATCGGTGAGATCTCGGCTTCTCGACGCGCGCAGCCCCTCTTGGGTGTGTGAGATATCTTCAGACAGTGGAGATTTGTGAGCTAGAGATCTGCAAGGCTTGGAGAAACAAGTCACGGGCAGAGTCGGAAGGTTGACTAGAATCGACTGCAGGGAATTGAAGCCCGACCACTGCTCTATAGAGGTGAGCAGTAGAGCAAAGCTATTTGGGGCAGCTGAGAGGAAATTTCAAAAGCAAGAAGCTCTAGCCAGGTTCGGGTAGGTAGCGAGTTGCAAGATGCAGTAGCACTCAGAGGCATAGTTCGAAGTTTTTTGGGAATTTCGGGCAGCACTGCAGCATAGCCAAGGCTTACAGGGAAGCGGGCAGTCAAATCAAAAAGCATCTCCAATTGGCGCCGGGCAGTACAGACAAGCAAAAAGAAGCCAAGAGCAGCAAATTTGTTTTTGCTTGGCGGTGTGTTGCACACACTTACACACTCACTGTGTAGAGATCCGCAGGTCGAGAGCAGGTTGAAAATTTTGCAAGAAGTGATTGAGACCGACCAGGGGTGCCCTGAGCAGGTCACGAGAGCAACATCGAATAATTGGGGGCAAGCGTAGCAGGTGCATTTTTTAGCACAGGAGCAGATTCGGGCAGCGCTGGGGAATACGGCAGAAGTCAGTGCTCGTCAGACTTTTGCAGGCTCGTCAAAAGACAGAAATCGGGCAGATCGAAAGCTAATCAAGCTTGGCTGACCATGATCAGAGACTATGTGGGGGTGATTAATACAGTAGCGTTTTCTGAGGGTCAAATCGGGACAGCTTTGTGAGGTCAAGGGGGCAAGCAGAACGGCAACGCTGCAATCGAAAGGACCAAGAGCTTACTCTCTGCAGGCGTGCAACAGGAGAAGGCGAGCAATTGGAATCACACTCACTGTGTGTATGATTGGCCTTGAACGAGCTGCAACACTAAAAAGGAACCAGCGTGAGCAAACGACTGCAGGCAGCTTTCGACAGAGAGCATCGATTTTTTTATTATTAAAAGGCTTAAAAATCTTTTGTGTGCAAGGGCTCATTCCCACAGAGCCCTCGACAACCTCACTACCAAGGAGCTTGAGAGAGAGAGAGAGAGAGAGAGAGAGAGAGAGAGAGCTTGAGATGGAGCGGATACATTGTGTTCGGCTACAGGCGGCGACTAAGCCCGGACGGCACCAACATCGGCCCATTTCCTTGACATTTCTCGGCACCAGAGACTCTCGCCCGACACTGATTTGACGATTTCCTAGCATTTCTCCTCCACGGCTTCGAGCACCGTCTATTGGCATCATTTTATGACACCATTTCTAGCGCATCGGCTCCGCATTACTTACTCATTGCGGTGGATCTCCGACATCCGACCTATACACTGGGCGCTTTCCCACACGAGCGTGTTCTCGCAATCGACGATCGTGCTTGCGCCATGCGCGGGTGAGGTACCTCTATCATAGAGGAGTGACACCTGGCATCGGCACCGAGCGCACCGATCGCCTTGTACGACACAGTTTACGGATACGACACCTTTCGCGGCTATTCGACTAGCATATTTCTGCCCGGCGGAAGAAATCGGCACATAGCGACACTGACACGCAGGTTACAGGCTACAGGGGGGTTTTTCAGCCCATTCACTCACAGATTCTCCAGGTTACCAGACACAGCGCTTTCACAAGCGATTTGGCAGTCATTTCGATAGCAGATTCTCTACGGACACATGCGTTGACAAATGCATTTTGTTGTGAGCACACATAGTGCTACTGAGCTCTTTTGAGAGCAGATATCCCTGCAGGGATCACTTTCGCTGCATGCAGTAGTTCTTAGCGCTTGTTTGAGCGCAATTTTACTCATGTATGTTGAGTTGCGGACACTGCCCACTGTACTATGTGTGGAGCCATTTTTGGCTATTTTGGCAGTTTTTCCCGGTCGTTTCTGAGACTCGGACCGGAAGAGCCCTTTCCGAAACTGTGGCTAGTCCATTTGTGTCTGCATTAGCCATTTTTGGAGGATCGATAGCGTGAGGTTTTCTTTGAGCTGGGGTGTGCTCGAATGTTGAGACACTTTCGGTGATACAGGTAGCTGGAGTTCCCCTTTACGGTACCCTCACCATAGGATATGTATCTGGACGGTTATTTATGCTTTTGACACCGAATTGGCACTCACATAGCAGTTGTTTTGTGCAGCAGATGCCCAATTAGTGCAGTTGGCACATTTATATGCATTTTGAGTTGAGTTTTGACTCCTCACATAAAGGAGACTCTGCCGGATTTACTTCCCGCGAGTCATGACTTCCATTGTTGGCACTTTTGACTCTATTTCGGTTGAGATTTTACTCCCAATACAAAGGTTACTCTGCCCAAATTTCTACAGCTTCGAGCCATAGTTTGGCACCTCTCAAACCCTCTTATCAGCGATGGCTTCCTCTTCAGAAAAGGAGGAGTATTTCATTCGGAAGTTCGATGGCAGCAACTTCACCATGTGGAAAGAGCGCATGAAAGATCGATGTTTTGATAAACAAAGGCCTCTCAGAACCGTTGAAAGAGCGCACAGAGGATGATGATTATACACAAGCTCAATGGGAGCTTTTGGATGCAAAAGCCATGGCTACGATACATCTACATCTAGCCGATTCACTCTTCTTCACTATCATCGGGAAGAAAACAACCAAGGAACTTTGGGATAGCTTATGCTCAGCATGGGAGAGCAAAAGTGCATCCAACAAAGTTTTTCTCATGAAAAAGCTTATGAAGTTCAACATGGAAGAAGGTAGCACAGTTTCCAGTCATTTAAATGAGTTCAAATCCTTGTTCAGTCAGCTGACATCTCAGGGCTTTAAGGAGTTTGACGATGAACTCAAGTCTATCTTCTTATTATGCTCTTGTCTCTCTCCCCAGTTCATGGGATATCTTTTGCACAACCATTAGAAATTCAGCTCCAAATGGCAAGCTAGAATTCAATGCTGTCACAGATGCGTTGCTCACTGAAGAGATTCGTCGTAAATCTCTCGATAATTCTAGTCATGGAGATGCATATATGGCTGGCAGTTCAACAAAGCCGAGAGGTCGTGATAGGAACAAATACAAAATCAAAAGTAGAGAGCGAAATCCTTGTAGTCCTAGCAGACACAGGAATCCAAGTAGAGACCGCAATACCAAAAATGTCGAGTGTTACTATTGCCACAAGAAGGGTCATTACAAAAAGGATTGTCACAGTTTCCTAAGAGATCAGAAAAACATGCAAAAGGATAATTCTGGCAAAGGCAAAAGTACAGTAAAGATTGAGAAGCTCAATATTGTTGAGTCTCCCATGCCTACCACTGCAGTAGAGGATGCTCCTCCTCCAGTGATGCTCATTATGCCCACAGAGATTCATGCCGAGGTGACAGCAAATGCCTCCGATGTTCTCATTTTCACTTCAGATCTCACTCCAGATGCTTTGGTTGCACAGGATGAGGGTTATGCACAGAATTGGATCCTTGATTCTGGTGCAAGTTTTCATGTCACACCGCATAGAGAGTGGTTTTCCTCTTATGCATCCATGCATGGAATAGTCAAGCTTGGTGATTCCTATGAGCTTGACATTATTGGCATTGGTGATGAAAAACTTCAGATGCATAATGGCACTACTTTTGTGCTACAGAATGTCAGACATGCGCCCAAGCTTACGAAAAGCTTGCTTTCTATAGGACGATTGGATGATCTTGGCTACACTACAATTTTTGGTAATCGTTCTTGGATGATCTGCAAGAACAACCTTATCATGATGAAAGGCAATCAAAACGGATCCCTGTACTCTTTGTTTGTTTTGAGTGTCGACGAACACTCTATCTATGTCGCCGAGCTGCCGTCTCCTGAGTTGTGGCATAGCCGGCTAGGGCATATTAGCCAAAAGGGAATGAAAACACTTCAGCTTTTTGGCTACTTACCTATGTTAGATTACACGGACTTTCCATTGTGTGAGCATTGTCTATATGGCAAACAGACTAGATTGACATCTTCGCCATTGAATAAGAAACTAGGTGAACCTCTAGACTTGGTGCACAGTGATTTGTGTGGTCCAATGCCACATAAAACTCTAGGGGGGGCGAACTACTTTCTCACATTCATAGATGATTCTACCATCAAGGTGTGGGTGTATCTCCTTAAGCGTAAGGAAGAAGTCTTTTCGACATTCCAAAAATTCCTCACCATGGTTGAGAACCAAGCAGGAACAAAGCTCAAAGCTTTCGGCACGGACAATGGTGGAGAATACGTCTCCACAGAGTTCAAGGATTTTTGCAATAGAAGAGGCATTCGGCAACAGCTTACTGCTCCATACACACCTGCACAAAATGGGATAGCTGAAAGAATGAATCGTAGGATTCAAGAGCGAGTTGTCTCTATGATGTCTATGGCGAAGCTTACTCCAGAGTTTTGGGGGGAAGCTGTTCTGACAGCAGTGCACATCATCAACAGGTCACTTAGTTCTCCTTTGAATTTCAAAATTCCAGAGGAATTATGGAATGGCAAAAGGCCAAGCTATGAGCATCTAAATGTATTTGGATGTGAGGCATATGCACATGTGCCCAAAGAACTTCGTCGGAACTTAGATCCCAGATCACACAAATGCATCTTTATTGGCTATGGTGCAAACGGAGAGATGGGATATCGACTCTGGCACCCAGAATCAAACAAAGTCATTCGTAGCTCACATGTGATTTTCAATGAATCAAAAATGCACAAGAAGCCTATCATTAAAGATGTTGAGTACAGACGTGTTCGTTTTGAGGATGTAGCCTCCGAACCAATTCAGTTCAGTAGTATTGCACCTACTCCTCAAGTGCAAGATACTACTATTGCTCCGGAGAGAGCGGAGTCCAGCAGTCAGGCACTGAGACGCTCTGAGAGAGTATCACGTGCACCCGAGCAGTTTGAGCCGGGTATACACCACATTTTGGTCACTGACAGTGGAGAGCCAACCTGCTACAAAGAAGTTATACAAATGGAGGATAGCGTTAAGTGGGAGCAGGCTATGCAATCATAATACAATTTGATTGTGGCTAATGAGACATGGGATTTGGTTGAATTACCAAAAGGCAAAAATGCTTTACCTTGCAAGTGGGTATACAAGAAGAAGTATACAGCGGAAGATCCCGAGCCTAGATACAAGGCTCGTCTAGTTGCCAAGGGTTTCAAGCAGCAAAAAGGTGTGGATTTTGATGAGATTTTATGTCCAGTAGTCAAGATGACTACACTTCGCACCGTGCTTGGCTTGGTTGCTATCCAGGACATGGAACTTGTCCAAATGGATGTGAACACAGCATTTCTTCACGGGGATCTATATGAAGATGTCTACATGAAACAACCAGAGGGATTCGTATGTGAAACCCAAAAACCAACGAGGTCAGAATTGGTTTGTAGACTTAAAAAGGCACTCTATGGCCTCAAGCAAGGTTCAAGGCAATGGTATCAAAAATTCCACAAATTCATGCAGTCTCAGGGTTACATTAGAAGTCAAGAGGATCACTGCTTATACACAAAAAGATTGAACGATGGTTCTTTAATCATCTTGATCTTGTATGTAGATGATATGCTTATCGTAGGCAAATCAATTGATGAAATCAATCAGCTGAAAAAGATGCTAAGCACTCAGTTTTCCATGAAGGATTTGGGAGATTCCAATCACTTTCTTGGTATGCACATCAAGAGAGACAGGCAACGTGGAATTCTTGAATTATCTCAAGAAAAGTACATTCACAAAGTCTTGCAATGTTTTAGCATGCAGGGGGGGAAGTCATTGAGTACCCCAATGCAAGCATACTCCAAAATTAGCAAGGAAGACTCTCCCAAGACAGTCGCGAAAGTACCATATTCTTCAGCTGAGAAAGAGGAAATGGCGAAAGTACCATATTCTTCAGCAGTTGGCAGTTTGATGTACGCTATGGTAGCCACAAGACCAAACATTGCACATGCAGTGGGAGTGGTTAGTAGGTACATGGCAAACCCTGGCAAGAAGCATTGGGAAGCAGTGAAGAAAATCCTCAAATATTCGAAAGGTACAACTAGCAAGTGTTTACGCTTCGGAAACAGTGATGCATCTATTGTAGGTTACACGGATGTGGATTATGCGGGTTGCGTGGATCGTAGAAGATCCGCATCTGGCTATGTGTTCATGTTTGCTGGAACAGCTATCTCTTGGAGATCGTGTCTCCAAGATTGCACGTCTTCATCTACCACTGAGGCAGAATATGTTGCTGCATCTGACGCCAGCAAGGAAGCCATATGGTTGGCTCGTCTAGTGGGAGATTTGGGCATTCATGAGGTTCCAGTACTACATTGTGATAGTCAGAGTGCCATTGCTTTGGCAAAGAATCCAATGTTTCACTCAAAGTCGAAACACATAGAGGTCAGATACCATGTCATACGAGATGCATTGGCTAGCAAGCGTATCGAGCTTGTCAAGGTTCACACTGATGACAACCCCGCAGATGCTCTCACAAAGATCCTAGCCTCGGAGCGATTTACACATTGTATAGAACTTATGGGTGTAGGATAAAGCCTCGGCAATGCTTCATCAATTTTGTATAGACTAACTATACTAATGCCACTATTGGCCACCATGACCTTCAAGTGGGAGGTTGTTGGGGTGTAGGCCAGGTGGCCGTGGGAAACCACCCTTGTACATTTGATTTTCACTATTCAATATAGGGAGAGAAAGAGGAAGAGTTGACTCTTCTCTTTCTTCTCCACTAACCCACACAGTGGCTGCCTGTGCATCTTCCCCTTTCCCATTTCTCTTCTTCCCCTCTCTTGCACACACTCCGTACACGCACACGTGCACTCATCAGACGGCTACTTCCATAACACTGAAGCAAGTATTTGTAAGACTAGGGGAACTAGTGCCTTGGAGTCCACATCCCATATATAGCAAGCTCCTAGCCCTTTGGACTCCCTCTCCACACTGCCTAGTCGGGCCTTGCCCTTGTCTAGTCCGTCCTTGCCCTTGTCCTGACATTACTTCCCCCTTAAAGAAGAGTTTTCGTCCTAAAAGACATAAATGGAAAACTTCTTCTTAAGAACATTAATGTTTTCCCAAGTGGTGTCTTTCTCAGGTCGAGCTTTCCACTTGATTAAGGCTTGTTGATGTACATGATGACGTGTACGTAAATCATGATAGTCGAGAATACGTTCAGGTTCATGCTGTAAGGTAGGAGGTTCAACAAAATCAACCAAAATATATTGGCCAATGAAATTGTCGTCCCCACGTAACTGCTTATGTAAATGACTGGTATGAAACACCGATGAATACGAGAATGTGTAGGTAGCGATAATGTGTAGGCATGATCACCTACTCGCTTGAGTATTTTGAAAGCCCCAAATATCGTGGAGATAATTTAGGTGTTGGCCAAGTTTTCAGTCTTTCTGAATGTTCTGGAACATGTAGAAATACTTACTCCCCTTCCTCAAAGGTAACTTCCCGATGTTTCTCATCAACATACTTCTTATATCGATCCTGCGCTTGTCGGACATTCTCACGAGCGAGTTTCAGTATATCCATGTGGTCTTGGAGAAAATCCTTAACCTGCTGGAGTTTTTCGGTTGCCAACCCCACCATAATAGGTGACCTAGGTTGAAAACCATACATGAGCATGAAAGGACTAAATCCAGTTGTGACTTGCTTAGCATTATTGTAGGCAAACTCGAGAATAGGTAAATATTCTTCCTAGTTTGACTGTTTCTTGCTAACAAATGCGCATAGCATATCCTCTAGCACTTGGTTAACTCGTTCAGTCTGACCATCTGTTTCTAGATAATCGGCTATACTGAGGTTCAATTGTGTACCCAATCGTTTGAACACAGCCCTCCAAAAATGATTGTTAAACTTGGGATCATGATCACTGACAATGTTACTTGGCAAACGATACAACTTGTATAGGTTGTTTAAAAATAACTTGGCTAGTTCTGGAGTCTTAATCATTGATTTGGTTGGAATAAACTTACATAGTTTAGTCAACCGATCTACGACCACCCATACGGAGTCATGACCTCGTACAATGGTTGGTAAACCCACAATAAAATCCATAGAGATACTTTTCCATTTACCATTGGGAGTCTCCAACGGATGTAAGAGTCCTGCTGCTTTTGGGCGCTCTGCTTTGTTAAGTTGACATTTTTGGCAATGCAAGACATAATCTTGAACAAAGCCATGTAAATCTGACCAGTAAAACTATCATCGTACGAGACCATAAGTCTTTCTAATACCCGGGTGCCTTGCACTTTGACTATCATGAGATTCATAAAGAATCTGGCGCCGAATGTCTGTGTCCATCGGTGCACAAACTCTCCCCTTATGGAGTAGGTACCCATTGCCGATGGTGAAATGCTTCAATCACTATAGTTCATCACTTAACAGAGGAGAACTATGTGTGGAGGTTAACGCTATACTACCATCATTGGAGTGAGAAGGATCCCTCATTTGTACATGGCTCCACACTTTGGAATATGCGTCATCATGCTCATATTTTCCCTTTAGAGAATCCAACAATTCACTACGAAGTTCCGTAAACAAGAGAGAATTGATCTCTGGAATACGACTAAGAGCGTCAAGGACCACATTGTATCGTCCTTTACGATACCGGAGCTTGGCGTCATATTTCTAAAGAATCTCAGTACACCTGGCTTTCCGACCCTTCAAATCATTTTTTTGTGTAAACCATTTGATGCTTTCATGGTCAAACACAATCTTAAACTGAGCACCATACAAATAATGTCGCCATGTCTTTAAGGTAGACACTATTGCATAGATTTCGTGTTCATAAGCAGAGTAGTTCTTTTGTGCTGTATCAAGCTTTTTGCTTTCAAATGCAATTGGCCGCCCGTATTGTAATAGGACTGCTCCAATAGCACGATTGCTGGCATCTGTTTCCAAAAAAAATGTTTTCAAAGGATCTACAATAGCTAGTATTGGAGCTGTAGCTAATGCATCCTTGAGCGTATCAAAACTATGTTGTTCAGCGGGTCCCCATTGAAAAGCTTTGCCTTTTCCTTTCAGCTGGTCCGTCATGTGAACAGCAATATTAGCATAGTTTTTAACGAGCCGTCGATAAAAACCTACAAATCTTAAAACAATCTGTAACTCTTCCAGATTTTTAGGAGAAGGCCACTGCGGGATTGTATCCACTTTGGATTGATCCATATGTAGGCCCGTAGCTGAAATAACATGCCCAAGATAGTGAATTTCTTCTTTCAAAAAATCACACTTAGATTCCTTGGCATATAATTTATTTGTTCGTAACAATTCGAACACCTGCCTCAGATGTTGTAAGTGTTCTTCTTCAGACGCACTCTATACTAGAATGTCATCGAGAAAAACGATGATAAATTTGCCCAAGTACGACTTCAAGACACTATCCATAAGTGTCATGAATGTTGGGTGCGCATTGGTCAACCCAAAAGGCATAACCAAAAACTCGTAGTGTCCAAACCTTGTTCAGAATGCAGTTTTGGGCATATCAACAATTCGAATACGCACTTGGTGATAACCGGACCGCAAGTCTATTTTCATAAAAAAGTGAGCATGAGTGAGTTTGTCGAGCAACTCATCCACGCATGGCAATGGGTACTTGTTCTTAATAATAATCGCATTTAAGCCATGGTAGTCTACGCACATGCGTATACTGTCATCTTTTTTCTTCACTAATAGGATAGGAGAAGCCCATGTGAAGAACTGGGTTGTATAAATACCCGTCTAAGGTAGTCAGCAAGCTGACATTCTACCTCAGTAGCTTCAGAGTAACTCATGCGGCAGGGCGGTTTACTGATAGGTTTACTACCTGCACCTGCATCAATGCTATGTTGCACCGATTGTGTCGGCGGTAATCCTGGTGGAAAATCATTAGGAAAAACATCGTGAAATTCCTTTAATAAATTTTTTAACTCACTAGAAACTTTTACTTGTTGGGAAGTAGCCATTGGTAGAAGAGATGAGAGAGAAGCATGCGGTGTTGAGGAATATTCAACAGATTCAATGTTAGAGAGAAAATGAGACAATCAGTAACACAATAAAACTTGATCTATTTCATTATAAAAAACGAGGTGTATAACAGCTGTACATGTCAATGGTAAAGAAGGTACATCCTTTTCTCCTAACGGCAACACACATGCGCCATGGGATTCAAAACATCAAGTTATTATGCTCATAGCTACGCTTCAGTGATGGTCTTGGGCTATGCAACCATTCCCTACCAACGACCATGTCTGCCCTCTCCATGATCATAACCTAAAAATCCAAGGATGTGGAGTAGCCTTGTACTTCCAACGGAACAACTCAGACTTGAGTATCCCCGATTTCGGCATCATGTTCATTTATCATTGCTACCTTGTAGTGGTGAGTACTCGGAGTTTGAGGCAATTTGAGTTTTTTCACCAATCCATAATTGATAAAATTGTGAGTTGCACCGTCATCTACCAAGATGTGCACCTTGTGCCCTTGCAGAGATCCATGCATACATACTAACTCAACTGGTCCGAAGGTCTGTTGCCACATGGAAGCTGTGAGACAACATTCATGCACCACCTCGGTGTGTGTTACTTCGACTATAGAGAATCGTGAGGAAGACTCAAGAGGCAGCAGTTGCACCATGTGCACTACTTTCTCCTTGCCATGAGCAGCAGATTTCCCCTTGGGACAATCCTTTTTGCCATGACCGCTTCCCAAGCATTGGAAACATACTTTCTCTTTCTTAGCTTTAACAAAGTCCTCAGGGAAGAGAGGACCTCTGGACCCCTTGGGTTTTTTAGATGCTTCAAAATTGGCTACTATAAATTTTCTTTTATTGTGCCCATATTGTGTGCGTGTATTACCATGTGTATAAATTATGATGTGATTTCTTTTCATTTGGATCATCGTGAATATGTGCTTTCACTATGGCTTCCTCAAGTGTTTTAGGGTCTTGAGCCTTGACGTGCTTCTTAAGCTCTGGCATCAAACCATGGATAAACCCACGTACTTGCTGAAAGGTGTCTAGGCCTTCAAACTTGAGGATAACATCCCGATAGTGAGATATATGTTCAAGTAATGACGGGTATTGGTGCATGGAACACGTGTCCCAAGCTCTCCAATTTTGATATGCCTCGTTTGTTGGCAAGAATCCTTTGCGAAACATAGTTTCAAAAGCTACCCAGCTCTGTGGTATAATATTCTTCTCCTTGAGATACATCCACCATTTGTAGGCCTTGCCTTCCAGAGTTAAACTTGTTTGCAGTTCTTTGACTGTGTCCGGAGTACGCCGTAAGGCGTGAATTCCATCCCACTTGCTGAGAAATATATTTACTCCATCATGGTTGCGATCTCGATCTTCTCCCTTAAAAGTTGGTGGTTTGGTGTTTTTCAACAACTCATCCAACTCTTTTGCAGTGAGAGTGTGCAAGCATTGATAGATGGACTTTGTCCATGATCAGAAGGGCCTTGCCCGTGTGTAGCAACGTGCTCATGCATGTGCGTGTTAGCAGGACCCTTGGACTTCTCTTGCATTAATTGTATCACTAACATGGTCAATTTAGTGATGATTTTATTTGATGATGTAAAATTTCCTTCCATGACTGATATGCGTATGTGAAGTGCACAAAATTCTTGAATATCAAGCGGTTCATAAGCATCATCACCCGCCGTAGCGTCGTGGACACTCTCCGTGACAGCATCCGGCCACTTGCCATCACAGGTAGGATCAAGCGTATTATGCTCAAAATCAAAAGTCATATTGATATCTAAATCCATGGCAACACCATGCAGTGGAAGGAACAGAAGAAAAAAAATACCTTGAGTCGAGGAAAATTAATCCCGTAGTTGTAATTGGCACTGCCAAGGTTAATTAGCCGTGCTAATTACGTCGAGTGCGCAAGTTGAAATAGATCCGAAATTCCAATCGTGCAGGTACTTTATTTGAACACGTCGTAGCCGAATCAAGTGTGATTGGTATTGCTTTCAATCACAATAATTTGCAAAATACCATCGCCAATGAATCCCTTTGAGAACCTTTATCAAATTGCTAATTTTCTGCAGTAAGCATGCACGGAAATTATGTAATTGCCGTGTACTTGCTGGCCCCTTCTTCGATCCAACTCAAATATGTGCTCACAAAATCCAGGTACGAAGCTTGTTGCTCGTTGCGGATGTGTAATCACCCTTAAGGTCAATTTTAAGTCCTAAGGCCCTTGGCCTTAGGGGTTTGTATGTGAACACAGGACTTCAAAAATGCCATAGCTGTCGAGCAGACAGAGTGAGAGAAGGGGAAGGTTGAGGGGGGGGCGCTGTGATGCGAGGCGGGTGCCAATATTGTGTCGAATTTTATTCAGAAGCTCGGGGCACTCCCGTTGAGCCTGCGCGCTGCCGTTTTGGTGCATCCTCACACAGAAACTCCCCTTGCCAAGCCCGCCTGCACACGGGGTTCGACTTCGTTATCCTCCCCTTGCAAGAGACAAGCTCCACGGCTTCGACCTGTTGAGAGAGAGGGAGAGAGCACAGAAGTAGAACCCCAAAGTTTGTAGAATACACACATGAGATGATGTATATATAGAGGGGACCTGGGTGCCATATATAGAGAAACCATATATTGAGTAGCTTCACATATAAGCTCAACACCCCCGCTCAAATAAGGGTCCCTAACTGTGGATGAAAAAACCCTTGGGGGATCAAGGGAAAAACCCACAACTCTATATACACCCACCGTTATATTATAAAAATTATTGAATGTACATATGTTCATGAGGAGCTACATCACTCCTTTTACAATGAATATTTTATGAGGAGCTACATCACTCCTTTTACAGTGAATGTTTTATGAGGATTTATATTACTCCTATCCTATCAAATACAAAGGTTCAATAAAGAGGTGTAAAGGCTATCGATTAGCTCGTAATCAGAAGTGTCTTCGTGAATCTGTTGTGTAGCTTGTCATCAATATGACATCACCAAACATGTCTTCATAAATCTTTTATTGTCACCAAATTTGTCTTTATAAAATCAATTCTTTGATCAATCCTACATAGATCATAGACTCAAAAAACATAGTCATGAAAATTATTAGCATCGTTAGTGAAATAATTACATTCACAATGCCATAAGAGATGGTTCGCGATGCCACTCTTTTGACGACATATATACACACGATAATATATAAGTATGAATGTAAAAGTACAAGATGCGTGATTACGTGATGCAAATGACATGTGTATATACTACATAAAACGATATTTATCAACGTAGTGATATCAATGAGTATCATCAAAGTAACAAAATATCATCATTGTATCAATAAAAATGAATAAATCATCATGGTATCAACGAAAAGCATCATAGAATAGTCATTGTATCAACAAAACAACGTCATGGTATCACCGAGAATAACCATAGTAACAACGAAACAACATCATGATATCACCGAGAATAAACATTGTATCAACGAAACAACATCATGGCATCACCGAGAATAACCATGGTATCAACGAAACAACATCATGGTATCACCGAGAATAACCATGGTATCAACGAAACATCATCATGGTATCAACAAAAATCACCATGGAATCATCGAAATATCATCATGGAATCACCGAGAATAACCATGGTATCAACGAAATATCATCATGGCATCACCCAGAATAACCATGGTATCAATGAAATATCATCATGGTATCAACGAAAATCACCATGACCAAAATACTAACAAAACATCATCATGGTACCATCAAAATCACTATGGTATCAACGAGAAATTATTAATAAAACGACGTAAACTATATCTCTAAAAGAATAATTATACGAGAATCAATGAACGAGTATATCATATAACAAAAGATCATGTACCAACAGTAGCTCGATAGAATTTGGACGATCATCAACGGCTCGACTGAATCGGAACGATATGTAACTAGCTTCTGCAGCAAAGTTACGTCAGTAACAAATATATGATTGATGAAGAAAAAATATAATTGAAAAGTTTTCAATTATGAGAAAAATCAAAAGCAAAAAGTAAAATTTTACTTTTCAAATGTATTCGCAGTCCAAGACGATAACCCAAAATCGGTGCAGAATTTAGAGAAACTTTCTTCTGCAAAGTTATAGACTACATCAATTCTGATGGCTCAAGCAAATAGTTTCTCATCAATTCCGATGCCTGCAGCGGCTAGTTTTTCTGCAAAGTTATAGACCACATCGATTTTGATCCCTCACGCGGGTAGTTTCTGCAAAATCGTTTTTAATTAGCAGAAAAATAAAAAACAAAAAGCGAAAGTTGCTTTTCCGATATGTACGCAGTCTGCAAACGATAAATCAAAATCGGTGCAGAATTTGGAAACACTTCTTTTTGCAAAGTTGTAGACCACATCGATTCCAGTCCCTTTCGCGGGTAGTTTTTGCAAAATCATTTTCAATTAGCAGAAAAATCAACAACATAAAATAAAACTTGCTTTTCGGACATGTACGTAGTCCGTGAACCATAACTCAAAATCGGTGCACAATTTGAAAAAACTTCCTTCTGCAAAGTTGTAGACCACATCGATTCTGGTCCCTTTCTCAAGTAGTCTGTGCAAAATCGTTTTCAATTAGCAGAAAAATAAAAAACATAAAACGAAACTTGCTTTTCGAACATATACGCAGTCTGTGAACGATAACTCAAAATCGGTGCAGAATTTGAAAAAACTTCCTTCTGCAAAGTTAAGGACCACATTGACTCTGGTCCCTCCAGCAGGTAATTTCTGCGAAATCGTTTTCAATAAGCAAAAAAATCAAAAACAAAAAGCGGAAGTTGCTTTTTAAGTATGTACGCAGTCTGCGAGCGATAACTCAAAATCGGTGCAGAAGTTGAAAAAACTTCCTTTTGCAAAGTTGTAGACCACATCAATTCTGGTCCCTCCCACAGGTAGTTTCTGCGAAATCCTTTTCAATAAGCAAAAAAATCAAAAACAAAAAACGGAAGTTGCTTTTTAGGTATGTACGCAGTCCGCGAACGATAACTCAAAATCGGTGCAGAATTTGAAAAAACTTCCTTCTGCAAAGTTGTAGACCACATTGATTCCGATCGCTCTAGAGTATAGTTTCTGCAAAATCGATTTGGATCAGGAGAAAAAGCAAAAACAAAAATATACTGCTCTGATACCATGTTGAGAGAGAGGGAGAGAGCACAGAAGTAGAACCCCAAAGTGTGTAGAATACACACATGAGATGATGTATATATAGAGGGGACCTGGGTGCCATATATAGAGAAACCATATATTGAGTAGCTTCACATATAAGCTCAACACGACCATGGCATGCAAATCATGCAAGGGCCTTTTGTGGCTAAAAATCACCACGGCCTTCTTTTCCCCAAAAAGGCAACTTGTGGCTCTTGATATTAGTGTAAGACTAGGGGAACTAGTGCCTTGGAGTCCACCTCCGATTATATAGCAAGCTTCTAGCCCTTTTCCCTATTTGGGCTCCCTTTCTACACTACCTACTCCGGCCTTGCCCTTGTCTAGTCTGGCCTTGCCCTTGTTTTGACAGTATTAAAGCTGGTTCAAATCTTATCTCAGTGGAATATTCAAAAGTGGATTTCATTGAAACAGTCTACATTATGTTTTGGAGCTTGATGTTGGCTGTCATGCAAGGCAATCCTTAAGCGGTTCTGGTAAAGGGCCTCTCAATTGATGCATTCAAGGTGGATCTGATAAAGTGAACTTGATGAGCTTGTCAAGTTAAGGGCCAAGAATGGTGGGACCTAAGAACAATGCGGCGACAACAAGGAACTAAGGCATTGATCAAATGATAACAATAATTTGGTGGGAATCAAGTCTTGGTTAAATAGTTGAAAAAAAGAAGCCCAGATGGTTTTTTTGAAGTGGCCTGTAATGATTTGAAGAATGGCCATCGAGAAGAGGCAACAGACTAGAGAAAAAGAGGAAGGAGTATGGGTTGCCATACAACAACTAGCTATAAACCAAGCGAAGGGGGCATTCAAAGGGTCTCCAGCCGCCAAATTCAAAGAGGGCGAGAAAAGTCTCTAAAAAATACCGCGAGCTCGATGGCAACTCATTTTGGAGAGCCGAGGGTACTGCAAAATGAAATCGGAAAAGCAATTAACAAATTGAGTAATTACGAAAGGATGTATTTTATTTGTCAAAAACTCAGAGATAAGTAGTTTTAAATATAGTCCTTGAGCACACGGGATATACACAATTTATACATAGTGACACCCCCACCCCCGAGTCTAGGAGCTTGCATGTACCATGAAGGAGGTAATCCTCCACTTGAAGAGGTAGGCCATACTTGGCACATAACATGAGCAAAAGAAGCAAGGAGGAGCAAGTTGAGAGCTAAGGAGGCGTTAGTGGAAAGGAGTTAAGAGAGAAAAAAAAGGCCACCAGTGCTAAAATTAAAGGGAGGGATAAGGGCATCGAGTTGGCCAGGTATGCTTGTGAACTACAACCAAGGTGGATGAGAGAGCCTAGGGAGAGGAAGATGAACAAATAACTTTCATGGAGAATTTTAAAATGGGAGAGAAAGGGAGGGAGATGTAGTCAGGGCTTAGCCTCTTTGTAAAATCTGTAATGCTACCCGTTGAAGTTTGTTAGTTTTACTCTTGGGGTGGGGTTTCAATGATCCATCTGCTTGAGGGAATGGAGCTATAGCTAGGCTATAAACAGGGACATGGAACCTCTTTTATAAAATGTTTGACAGGTCTTGGTTCTCCTTTGGAGTCAACTCTCAAAGATAGGAGCTCAATCGGTATGTAAAGAGGACTTATGAGGGTAGAGTAAAATCTTCCTAATGGTTGATGAATATGTCATTAAGAGAGTGTGGTATTTATATCTTGCCCATCTACATGCTAAGAATAGGACAGAGGAGAGAAGAATTTGAGATTGGCTAACAAAGATCAATTGTTGTGGTCTAGTTGTGTTTGTCTGAAGTGTTATCATCTTCTAGAAATCATGTTGGGAAACTAGTTGTTTTAAGGTTTTGAAAGCTCCCAAACAAGTCTTTGAGGTAAATCCCATGATAAATTTGACGTTGCTAAAGTCTTGAAGGTGTACAACGTTAACATATGCCAATGGTGTACGTCAAGGTCAACATATGTTTTAGTTGAGCGCTAGGGCTGAGAATTCAATCTTGAATATGGCTCGTGGAACTAGAGATGGAGGATTTACAGATCTACACACAGAAAGAAAACGTAGATTACACTTGGCAAGAGCTGCATGGAGACTATACTGCAACTTTAAATGAGTGGAGCAAAGAAGCTAGTATCAGATAAAGCTCGGCCTACTTATAGCCTTTTGTGAAGATCAAAAGAGGTTCATGGGATATCTCCGATGAAAATTCTACCACACCAAAGAGTGTAGAGTCATCGAGTTCTACCAGTAGCAGATATGCAATTGAATTTGTGACTGATTGGAGAAATAGAATCTTTGATAATGTTGAAGATTTTGGGATCTCAAGGGAGCTTCTAGGTGCATGCATCGATGGAGCACATTGTAGGAGAGCAAGACAGTGAAGCAGATGGTCTATACCCAAATGGTGTACGTAGTTCAAATGAATATTTCAAATTGGTATGAACAACATGCAGAGGTGCATCAGGTTTGAGAGTGGATGTGTGGCCGTTGTGGAGAGGCACTATCGGTAGTGGACTCTATGGGAGGTGTTGGAGATGCAACCTTGGAGTGTGTGTCATCATGTTTCAAGGATGGAAATATATATTCCATTATCAATTTTTAGATGTCAACTTGGACTCTCAGAAGGTATGGGATGAATTCATGTCTTCCTTAACTAATGATGTGAGGAGTGAACAAGTGCACTCAAAAGAGGAAGTACTGATTTGCAAGTTGGTAGGAGATCTACCAAAGCAGAGGGCTAGGCAATAATCCAATGCCGAGGAGCAGGTGGTGATAGAGATTGAGGCTATAAGAGAAGTGAGTTTTGCTAAAGAGGATGTGGTGTCTAGATGAGATTGTGGAAAAGGAGTTGATCACTCCTTGTCTAAATTTAGATGCTCTAAATGTGCTCGCTGGTGAGGAGAACGAGTCTCTAGATGATGAATGGGTTTTGATGGCCCAAATTTTTGGATGGATCCCTCCCAATAAGTCTATGTTGACAAGGCTTTAAGCAAGATCAATTCTATGAGAAACGTTTCTCATGTTGATGAGTCAAAGGAGCAAAAGAATTAGCGGAAGTCAATGCTAAAAGACACCTCTCTTGACACTCATGAGATAGTGAAAATCTATCATGGAGAGTTTATCTCATCCATAATATACCTTCTGATGGTGATTATGCTTCACGGTGGACTTATGATGGTCTTATAGTAGCCACAGGGTTTGAGCTACAAATGGATAGCACAAAATGTATGCACACCTTGTCTGTGTGCTCATATTCTGTTGTCAAGGCTTTATGCTCAAGGTACAAGCCTAAAGAGGATAGTCAGTTTTCTTTGAATCTACGTGGAAGTTTGTCTTCAAGATGCGAGGCTAAGAACTTTTCCTTCGATCTCGGTGGGATTCCAATTCAAGTGTTTAACAAGTGCGGGTAGTAGAGAGAGTGATCTCAAAGAGGCTACAATGTATATATGTTTTTTATCACGTTTGTTAGCAGTTGGACACACCCTACGAAGAATGATGGCTCGGCAAAATATTATTTTTGTAATTATTCTATAAATGAGAAAACCCGACATTTGCCTTTGTAGATAGTGGGGCTTGCAGAAGCTTCCACATTGTATCCCATTTTTGACATTTAGATTGAGTAGATGGTTAAATTGTAACATTAGGTTTTGAGATTGTAAGGTATTTATACCACTTTTGACCTTAATGAAAAAAAACCCTTGTCATTTTTAAAAAAGTTATGTCTGTGAGTGAGCATACTATGTACGAGGGAGAGTGAAAGATTCATCTTGATGCTACGCATGCACCGATGGTCGGAATCGAGTGCGAAGAAGTGCAGCGTGTTGCCCCCGACGAGAGCTACGCACCAATACCTACATTATGGGTGTACGGTCTGGTTTTGCGAGCTCGATCCATGAGCTTCATCTGGTGTTTCGATGAGCATACATTGTCTATTTTCACATTTCAGTATATCCACGCGTTCGCATCGAGTAGATTTACACATCAGGCACTTTAGTTTTCAAAAACAACGACCTGCAAATTTCGACCAGACATCCTACGTGATTTTGCACCAGGTGTTTAGGGTTGGGATTTTGGTTCATGGACCTTAGGGAGAGTGACCTATTGGTGTTAGTAGGGTCTCCTTCAAGTTTCGTGGCGTTTCAAGAACATTTGATGGGTATTTGGTTCTTGGAAGCGTTGTAGAAAATCTCCTCTTAAGCACTCCTAAAGGCTGTAGCTTAGACATTGGGTAGAGACCTCTGTAGGAATTAGTCAAGAGTCGGTCGAGTGTAGGTTGACACCCTATGCTTGCTTCCACACACCTGCGGGTCGAGCTTCGTCCTAGTTGACAAATCTTGTTAGGTGAGTTCTCGCTGTCCTGATGTCCGTCGCGCCGTATCCGCTAACATTGGCGCCGCTGCCGGGGATGAAAACCCTAGGTAGGTGACTGAGACTAGTCCTTGAGGATAGGGATTCTCTGGCTTGCCAGAGTCTCGTTTTACATTTAGATAGAATCAGAGGGTGGAGGACTCTATAGGTCTTAGAGGGAGTCTAGGGAGCGTGTGTATGGCCTAGATCCTTCGACTTTGGTAGACTTAGATATTTTTAGGTATTAGTTGATTTGTGGTGTAGAGAGTAGGAGTTAGAGTGGTAGAAGCGGTGGAAGGAGATCTTGAGAGTCCGGAGAGGCCAGGAAGCAACCAAGACACCATTATCACCATTTCACATGATGAGTAGGAGTAGGGTAAGTAGGACATCATGATTTATGATCTGGAGCACTTCATGCATGTTACACTTGCTGTTCGGTTCATCACAAGGTTGTTAAAGACGCAAAAGAGTGTTTGAAAGCTGAAGTGAAGTTCAAAAGTTCCTGTGGGTGTTTCTGAGAGAGCTGCAGAGCATCAGGAGCATTTCTGTTCAGGAAAAAATTAAATTTTATGCCAGGAGACATCTTACGCGTAGGATGTCTACAGGGTGATCTGGTGGGAATTTTGAAATTCTGAGTTGACCAATGTGTTCAGAAGGTAGGTTTTACCCTATTTTCACATGGAAAGTGGAAGTTTGATCTTATCTTGAAGGGATAAGGCCAGATAGATAGAAATTGCCAAACATCCTACCCAAATTGTGCCAAGGCATTATTTTAAGACCAAAACCATAGGATGGATGCATGAGCATGATCTGCATGATTTATTGAGTGCCTGAGAAAGGTTTCATCTCAATTGGGTGAGAAAAATTGGGTTCTAAGAAGACTTTAGCATTTTTGACTGAAAAGGACTAGAATAGCTAAAATTGGGGTCTTTTGAAATCCAAACCAAAATCTAAGCATAGCATTGGGTTGTTGACATCAAGGGGAAGTTGTGGCTCAGGTTTGGGGTCAAACAGACCAAATAGACATCCTACGCGTAGGATGTGTTCTATGTGATTTAGCACTCCAAACCCATCTTTGAGCATATCAAAGTGATAAGCACATTAAGGGGATTCTATGCTTTGCATTTGAAGCCATTTTGATTAGTTAGACATGCTACACGTAGAATGTATAATGTATGAATTAGAAGCCAGTAACTGACTGTAGGCATAGCAGGGTGTTGTATAGCCTAAAGCAAGTCTCCTAGTCAATTTTGGTCCAAATTGGAGTTGATTTGACTGGTCAAACTAACAACAGGCTGCTGGAACAGATTTTCGATCCATTGACCAGCTTCTAGGTGTCCATATCAAAAAGTCAAAACAATTGTGGACTCAGCACATCAAGGGGAATCCATAGTGCAAAAACTAGGCAAAATAGAGCAAGAGACATCCTATGCGTAGGATGTCTACTGGGGCTTAGTGAAGGGAAAAGCTGAACGAGGACATAGATTGATGTTCCATTTGACTTGAGAATTTGGACCTTGTTTGACCTTTTGACGGAGCAAAGACGGAATTAAGACTTTCCATGTAAATTCATCAACATCCGAGGGAAGTACAGTTCCAGATTAGCATACCTAATCTAGAACATCCAAAGTGTATAAAATACAGCAGTGGTTGAGGTTAACACTCCACTTATACCAATCATTACTAAGAACACCTCTAGCGGTTAAATTCTTGGATTCAATTGCCGAAATTAAACGCTTGTGTACATGTATATTCAGAGGCAAAGCAAGAGGTTGTCCGGAAACTTATCCTTTGCCAGGTGAGTGGTTGGATTTGTGTTAAATTGCATTTCTAAGTTTGATGAATTTAAGATCAGGAAGACACATTCTTAGAGACCAAAAGGTGGCAGGCGATCAAGGTAGCTTGGTGTCCACTGAGGAGAGTGTAACTCAGGCAAGGCTAGATCCACTAGCACCGATTATTGAGGAGGGTAGTGATACTGACGCTTCATCAGAAAAGTCCTTCTTCATGATGGGTAGTCAACAGCCAGGAGGTTTCTCCAATGAAGGACCAATACCAGGAGGAAGCACCTCCCTAAATCCTTTGAACGATTCCAAGTTCACTGTAATCTTCTTAGAAGGAACAAACTCGAGGGGAGCCCTAGTTTTTTTTTACTATCAAGGATGCAAGTGTATTTGTATTGAAGAAAGACTTGCTCTAAGACTGAAAATAATTCGAGTCTATGATGATGGAGATAGATTCCGAGATGAAAAGGGGAACCACTATCTGATAGCTAGTAACCCTGAGGATTACAGCAGACATGGAGATAACATGGCAAAAGGAAAAATGGTTTTAGAGACTCAAGAACCACCTCCAAACATTGATCTACCTGGAGCTCTTTTTATGTATGATAAGAAACAACCAGGGTCTCAACCTATAATGAGAATGTGGAAATTTACAAGAATGAGAGCGAGGGAATAGTCTCTTACTTTCAATGCAAAGAACTCTACCCAAACAAACTAAGCAAAGACAAGGCTCTTTACTTATTCTCTTATGAAATTGCTATGGGGAAGGATATTGTTTTTGTTGATAGGTACGGGCGAGAATGCAAGCGTATTCTCCCAGAGGAGGTAGAAAAGGCAACAGTTACAGAAGCATCAACATATGCCCCCGAAGAAGTGCCAAGGGTCACCTATACCCCTAGCAAGTCGACAAATCCCTTTTCAGAAGAGTATGACGTGACCTCACATTCTACCCGACAACAGACGTTCAACTACCAGAATCAACCAGCAACCCAACCATCATTGCAAGCATGGCTTCGACTGAGTGCAAAATTAGAACAAGACCAAAATCGAGATGGTTATCCAGCCGCACGAGGGCTAAGCGATTTACAAGAACCACCACTCTATTCACGGTATCAAGGCGAGAGTAAGCCAAAAACTCAAGGGTCAACAGAGCCTGGAAGACCACCCATAGAACGAGTTCGAGGAGATGAACCATCTCTTGCAAGAACCGTCAGAAATTACGGCTTGGGAGCACCACTAGGAGAGGAACCTGCCCACTATCGAAGGCCAGAGGAGATCCAATGATGAGATTTGTAGACCATCATAGAATTAGACCTTCTCAAGTGCAAAAATGGGTAAACAAAAAATACACGGGAAACAAAGATCCTATGGACCATGTAGCAGCCTTTGTGCGTGTAATTAGTGCTGAAGAGGTGCTAGACTTCCCTACCCAATTTGCAGGGTTTGGACTGACCCTAGAGGAGGATGCTGCTACTTGGTTTGACTCCGTGGAGCGTAGAGACTTTGAGTCTATGTAGGAGGTGTTTGACGAGTTTATCAGGGAATTCTCACAAAGGGGGATAGCTCCGTGGCTTAAGAGGTTTTAGACATGTAGTGGCTTGGTAATGAGTACGAGAGCCAAAAATATCAAGGACTCACATGAAAAAGAAAGCGACCAAAAATAGAAGCCACCAAAAATAGGGGTGCCCTTGCATACCCTATATGAAAGCCTTTTTGGACAGTTTTGGAGGGAAGAGAGCTCGCAGAGGAGCTTTGCAAAGAGGGCTCAAAGAAGCCTTGGAGAAGGAGATTGGAGCCATTGAGAGCACCAATGACAAGTTTTTTTCTCTTGCTTCTCTCAACGAGGAGAGCCCAATGGAGGTGAGGCCAAGGATTGCCCAAGGTTTTTATACACCTTCAGAACGTACCAACGGATCCATGTTGTAGCATCAACTTTCATGGTGTCTGTAGTGGTGTTTTGTTGCAAGATTAAAGAAAACCATAGTTGATTTTTGCACTATTTCTTCCCTCTTTTCCCCCATTTTTGTCTTTGTTCTACTTTATTGTCTGCTGCCGGTTGTGTGAGATGCATGTGCCTCCGCGGGCCTCTATGTGTATGAGAGAGGAACAGAGAGTGGTGTGCACGTTGTGTGAAGGTTATAGAGGGGAAATATTAGGGTGATGTGTTGTCAATTGCGGGGTGAATCACATGTGTGTTGGTATGCCTGCATATAGTGATCTGTTTGCGGATTGTGTGAGTTTTGAAGGTGAAATCTAGTGGATTGAGTGCAGTGAGTATCATGGGCTATATAAAGACAAATGTTTGTGCATCGGGTGTGTTCTCCTTTCCAACGACATCAATAGATCTCTACGATGGATAGCAATACTCCCTCCTAATATCATGTTTAGAGGTTTTAAACCTACACACCAATGATGGTTGGAGCAATGAAAATTTGACAAGCCTCTTAAAGTACCTAGCCGATATTGACAATTTTCTTGCAATTTTGGCACGATACCTATGTTGCTTGCCAGGATTATGGACAAGTTATTACCGAGTGGAAATTTACTTCCCTCCTCAAGGCAACATGCAATGAATCCTTCACATTTGATTATCAATGCACCTATGCATGAATAAATGGTTGCATTTTATGTTGCAATGACCATGTGGAGGAATCACAATTTTCAAAATGTGGAGAAGAAAGGTATACAAAAAAGAGACAGTCGGGTACCATGAAAATTATTGATGGCATTCTTATCATACCCTAAATCTAGCACATGTTTCAAAGCTAGGAGATTTCTACACTCATCTCATTGCACCAAATGCACAAATTGTTGAATGGAAAGGTGTGCTAGCCCCATCAGATGTTTTCAGGTTTTAAAACTTTAAGGTAGAACCCATGTAGATATTCTTTCAAATTTTAATTTAATATGGATTGAGGGCTAAGAGACTCTCTATACCTTGAACAAGTACAAGGGTCATTATATAGGCCTAAGAGTTGAGATAATGTTGGTATGCAAGCATCAAATGTAGCATAGGATCTCTAGCCTAGGTGCAAAGTATCTAATCAAGAATTGCTAGTGGAAGTACTCCATGGTGCGAGCTAGGCACAAATTCTATCTACATATATCTATCCATCTCTCTCTCCCTCTCCCTCCCTCTCTCTCTCTCTCTCTCTCTCTCTCTCTCTCTCTCTCTCTCTCTCTCTCTCTCTCTCTTTCTCTTTCTATATATATACACACACACACACGCACACACTTATATATGGATAGTCATTTGTGAAGGCCGCTATCACTTTTGTACATATTATATGCACATAATGTGTGTGTGTGTGTGTATACATACAAATGCACGCACACACACACACACACACACATATATATGTATGTATATATACATGTATATATATGTATGTATGTATATGTATGTATATATATATATATATATATATATATATATATGTATATGTAGACAGTGAGAGAGAGAGAGCAATGCAAATAATTAGGTAGAGACTAGATAGGAGTGGATATTATAAAGCTCAAGCGGACTTTAAAAAATGGTTTCCAAATTTTGGTAATTTTCTAGAGGTGGTTTTTTTCTCATAGCTTTTGGGTTGATGATAAAACCATATGGTTTTTTAGCTTCATGTTCTGTTTTAGGATACCAAAAAAATTACATTTGTCACATCATTCAAGTTTATATAGCCATGCCCATTATTAGCATTAGAAATTTTATTCTAGTTATACTCAAATATTTCAAGGAAACTTGTCACTTAACAGAACGTAGAAGTGTCTTAGAACATAAAAGTGTTGCATCACCAGTGTAGCATTGATCACTTTACTAAGATTGTAGCACTTCACGATTAAGATGAGTAGATGTGGACTTCCATGAAATGAAATTAGTAGATGGAAACTTAATGCTCCATGGAAATCTAGCCAGTGCAAAGGTAAATGATGAAAAATTGGCTTGTATTTAGTCAGTTCACGATATATTATACATGATGTAAGGGATCGATATGACTTGCATCATTCTTTAAAAAATCCTTGAAAAAACTACCTAGATTGCCACAATAGGAGCATGCACCTACCAAATGACCCCAATTTAGGTATATAATATGTCCACCAAAAGAATCATGATAAATTTTCATATGGAAGATTTTGGTCCTTTTGCCAAAGTATACAAACCTCATCTCTATAGGGTGGCACATATAGCTCAAGAGAAAAAAAATTCCCTAATGTATGTGCCAATTCTTCTATGGAAGGCTAGAGAAAGGAGGAAACATCCAAAAGGGACATTCAACCAAAAATTCATATCTGATTGACGTAATTGGTCGCCCAGGGAATGATGTGGACCACTTGTCCAAACATGACAAAGGTAGAGACACACAAAAAAGTGCAAGTTTATCTTCTTTCTTGAAGAATTTCATCCTAAATATGAAATAGGTCCTTTGAAAGAGATACAAGAAAGAGGTGGATACAAAGGATTTCAAGAGCATTATGTGCTCCCTTTGACTGTATAATTGAGATTAACGTCTTTTTAAGAACAATATCCCAACATAAAATAATAATGGAAAATATTGTATTTATGCAAGCAAAGCCCAATTAGTAGCATTCTCACGATGTACCCAAACAACAAGAGGAGGAGCTGCTCGAGAACATTTTAAGGGTTGAGGGATTTCTCATGGAATGCCTTTGAAAGTGGGGTACACCTATTAGGAAACGCTACAGAATGTATGATTCTCTATTAAAAAAAAAAAAAAAAAAAGATGATTATACACGTGGCCTTAATGGGAGGCCATAGAATACATCTCTATAAAACAATTCTTGTAATGGTTATAGCAAGAATAAAAAATCAAGAATTGGGAAAAAGAAACTCGTGAGAAACATGGTAATTGGACACATCAAGGAGAGAAGGAGAGAGAGAGAGAGAGAGAGAGAGAGAGAGAGGGGGGGGGGGGGGGGGGGGGGAGGGATATTTTTGTGGGGAAGAAGATTCACCACGCACTCAAAGAGGGTCACTTTTGTAAACACTATACATCATGTGTGTTCAATTCTATTTGTAGAACCACTTACCTGAAAATGTGCGAAAATATAGAATAATACAATCGCTATTGTTGACTCCACGTGATAGGTAATTTTTAATTATAGTGACCCCCCTCGAGACCATGCATGGAGGACTAGAGCCAATGCCGTACGTAGCAATGGAAATTATAGTGCTTTGGACACACCCACATTGTTGTTATTGTTGTTGTTGTTGTTGTTGTTGTTGTGGTGGTGGTGGTGGTGGTGTGTGTGTGTGAGTGAGTGAGTGAGTGAGAGAGAGAGAGACAGGGGGGGAGCGCATTTGACTCTGTAAGTAAGTGCAAGAATGGTACAAGCACCGAGAGAAGTGGAAAACAATTAGAAGTTTTGACAGGAGCTAGCTAATCACATTTTTGTTTGTTTATGTAAAATCTAGTATGCCTTATTGATAGAAGCATCATAAAGACCCTCGTTACCAGCATAGAAGTTGCACAACATCCAAAACGTCAGCATACAAGTAGCTACAAATAAGCTAAGACTTGATTAGCATATCTGATATATTGGGACAAAATTCCTTACAGAAATAGAGAGAGAGAGAGAGAGAGAGAGAGAGAGAGAGAGCTGCTAATAGGGTATCGACTTAACGTTCTAGGTAGAAACCCACTTACGTGATTCCAAACCATCCCATCATAAAAATCACACAAGGAGCTAAGGTGTCAGATCAAATGATAGCAATGCTTTGGTGGGAATCAACCCTTAGTTAAAAAAGGAATCCCAAATGGTTTTTCTGAAGCCTCATGTAGTGATTGGAAGCATGCCATGCATGCAAATCTCATTTCTATAGGGTGGCACATATAGCTCTAGAGAAAAGAAATTTCCCTAAGGTGTGTGCAAATTCTTCTATGGAAGGCTAGAGAAAGGAGGAAATATCCAAACACTACATTCAAGCAAAAATTCATTTCTGATTGACCTAATTGGTAGCCCAAGGAATGATGAGGACCACTTCTCCAAACATGATAATAATAGAGACACACCAAAAAATGCAAGTTATCTTCCTTCTTGAAGATTTGGATCTTAAATAGGCCGAAATCATAGTAAAAATTATGTCCATAGCATTGGGGGGCAGCCTGAGATTAAAGAACACAATTACCACTACTATTTCTTGAAGTAGGCCCCTTGAAAAGGATACAAGTAATATGAGGATACAAAGGATTTCAAGAGAGATATATGCTCCGTTTGACTGCAGAGTATGAACAATATCTCAACATAAAAAAATCATGCACAATTAGTATTTAAGCAAGCAAAGCCCAATTACGAGCATCTCCACGATGTAAACAAACAACAAGAGGAGGAGCCACTCTAGAACATTTTAAGGGTTGAGGGATTTCTCATAAAATGCCTTTGGAAGTGGGGTACATCTATTAGGAAAGGCTATAGAGTGTTTGATTAAGAGGAATGAGTGTATGATTAAGAGGAATGGTGAGGATTATACACATGGACTTAATGGGAGGCCATAGAATGATTCTTTAGGAAAAAAATTCCCTCATATTGGTTATAGCAAGAAAAATAAATCAAGAATTTAAAAAAAGAAACTTGTGAAAACATTGTAATTGGACACATCAAGGATAGAGAGAGAGAGAGAGAGACAGAGGGGGAAGAGGATTCACCATGCACTCGGAGAGGGGCACTTTATGTAAACGCTTGACATTGTGTGTGTTCCTTTAATTATATTTGTAAAGCCAATTACCTGAAAATGTGAGAAAATATAGAATAATAAATCCCTATTGTTGAAACTACGTGATAAGTATTTTTTAAATATAGTGACCCCCCTCGACATCATGCATGGAGAACTAGAGCCAATGGCATAGCAATGGAGATTATAGCCCTTTGGATACACTACAAGAGGTCACTTGAATTCCGGTGCCACATTACCGGCGTCACTGGCGGGCGTCGATATATGTGTGTATTTATGGAGGGAGCCAAGGTTTTTTTTAAAAAAATCATTTTCAAAATTCCAACGCCTATTTGGGAAGGTGTTCTGATGCCAACGCGAATGCGCATACCAACGCCCCTTCTGTTGGCTGTTATGACGCCTCTACCGATAGCTGTACCGTCGGTACCTACAAAAATCGAAACCACGGGCTTTCTCTGTGCATTTCTACTAATTCTTGCGCCACATCTCAAGCTCTCCTCTTCACCCTCTCTCACAGATCTGCTGCAATACACGCCGTCGGAGGTGCTAATCTTGCTTGTGGGTTACCGCATAACACTAAGGTAAGATTATTTCAATGTTTTCTTCTAGATTTAGGGTTTAAGGTTTAACTTTGTGTTTGTGTTTGTGTTTGCATTTTTCCAGGTTCTACGACTTAGGCGACAACTTTTATGACTCAAATAGGACTAATGTGAGTGCTCAAACCTTTAAATGTATATTAGGTTTATTTAAATTACTTATTTCATGCTTTAAACTTTGAATGCTTTCAACTTTCAATGCCTTAAAAGAAATTAGGATTTGTTATGTGAAATTTTATTTTAAATTATGAAAAAGAAATGTTTAAATTTTTTAAAAAATCTTGTTTTAAAGAAAAATTTTATTGAATTATGTCGTTTTTCAAATTATGTAGTTGATGGGGTTTATATTTTAGGTTAAGTTTAAGTTATAAGTTAATTTAGATTAAGTTAGGTTATGTCAAGTTAAGCTACGTTGTTATGTTGGGTTATAGGTTATGTTAGGTTATCTTATACGTTAGGTTAGATTAAGTTAAGCTACGTTAGGTTAAGCTATATTATGTTACGTTAGGTTCAGCTACGTTAAGTTAAGTTAGGTTATCTTATATGTTAGGTTAGGTTAAGTCACATTAGGCTATGTTATGTTAGGTTAGGTAAAGCTACATTAGGTTAGGTTAGGTTAAGCTACGTTCGACCAATACGGTTGGCTATAGAGCTTACCCACAACGCATATTAAAAACAACACAATGGCGCTCCGTTCGTCAATACAGCAATCCATAAAGCTTACCCACAACACATATGCATTGTGGGCAAGCTCTATGGCTTTCCATATTGCCAACGGCTCGCCATTGTGTTGTTTATATGTCTGCGAGCGGATTTCAAGTCCTAGAATAGCACCATGGCGAGCGGTTTGGCAATACGGAAAGCCATAGATCTTGCTTACAATGTCCGCGAGCGAATTTCAAGTCCTAGAATAGCACCATGGCTTGCCGTATTGCCAAACGGCTCGCCATGGTGTTGTCTATATGTTTGCGAGCGATTTTCAAGCGCTAAAATTACCTCGTGTCCCTAAAAACAACACAATGGCGATCCGTTTGGCAATACGGCAAGCCATAAAGCTTGCCCACAAGGCGTATGCATTGTGGACAAGCTCTATGGCTTGCCATATTGCCAACGGCTCACCATGGTGTTGTCTATATATCTGCAAGCGGTTTTCAGGTCATAAAATCGCTTTGCAACTCTAAAGACAACACAATGGTGAGCCGTTTGCCAAATTGGCAAGCCATAGAGCTTGCCCACATCGCATATGCATTGTGGGCAAGATCTACGGCTTGTCGTTTTGCTAAATGCCTCACCATTGTGTTGTTTTTATGTTAGGTTAGGTTATGTTAGGTTTAAGTTCTATGTTAGGTTAGGTTAGAGCTATCGACGGCATAATAGTCGAGAAAATACAAACGGACTTCGAATGCAATTGGACTTCGAAATGACTCGTGTACTTCTAAAAATGCAAACGGACTTCGGTTAGACTAGGTTATAGGTTAGGTAGATGTTATAAGATAGGTTACATTACGTTAGGTTAGGTATAGGTTTTACGTTAGGTTAGATTATATTGTAGGTTAGGCATAATGATTATAGGTTAGGTTAGAGCTAGCGTCAAATTAATAGTAGTAAAATCGCAATCGGACTTCGAGGATGACTCATGTACTTCTAAAAATGCAAATGGAATTAGGTTAGGTTAAGTTGTAGGTTAGGTAGATGTTATAAGTTAGGTTATATACATTAAGTTAAGTTAGGTATAGGTTTTATGTTAGGTTAGATATTATGATTTTAGGTTAGGTCAAGTTTAAGTTATAAGTTAAGTTAGATTACGTTAGGTTATGTTAAGTTAAGCTACATTGTTTTGTTAGGTTATCTTATATGTTAGGTTAGATTAAGTTAAGCTACGTTATGTTAAGTTATATTAGATTAGGTTAACTTAAGTTAAGTTATCTTATATGTTAGGTTAGGTTAAGTTACGCTAGGTTATGTTACGTTAGGTTAGGTAAAGTTACATTAGGTTAAGTTAGGTTAAGCTACATTCGACAATACGGCAAGCTATAGAGATTACCTAAACGCATGTTAAAAACAACACAATGGCGTTCCGTTCATCAATACGGCAATCCATAAAGCTCACCCATAACACATATGCATTGTGGGCAAGCTCTATGGCTTTCTGTATTGCCAACAGCTCACCATTGTGTTATTTATATGTCCGCGAGCGGATTTCAAGTCCTAGAATAGCACCATGGCGAGCCGTTTGGCAATACGGCAAGCCATAGATCTTGCTTACAATGTCCGCGAGCGTATTTTAAGTCCTAGAATTTCCCCATGGCTTGCCGTATTGCCAAATGGCTCACCATGGTGTTGTCTATATGTTTGCGATTGATTTTCAAGCGCTATAATTACCTCGTATCCATTCGGCAATACGGAAAGCCATAAAGCTTGCCCACAAGGCATATGCATTATGGGCAAGCTCTATGGCTTCCATATTGCCAACGCCTCGCCAAGGTGTTGTCTATATGTCTACGAGCGGTTTTCAGGTCATAAAATCGCTTCGCAACTCTAAAAACAACGCAATGGTGAGCCGTTTGCCAAAGTTACGATCCATAGAGCTTTCCCACATTGCATATGCATTGTGGACAAGATATACGGCTTGTTGTTTTGCTAAACCCCTCAACATTGTGTTGTTTTATGTTAGGTTTAGGTTATATGTTACGTTAGGTTAGAGCTATCGATGGCATAATAGTCGAGAAAATACAAACGGACTTCGAATATGATGCGTGTACTTCAAAAAATGCAATGGGACTTCGAAGTGACTCGTGTACTTCTAAAAACGTAAACGGACTTCGGTTAGGTTAGGTTTTATGTTAGGTAGATGTTATAAGATAGGTTACATTAAGTTAGGTTAGGTATAGGTTTTACATTAGGTTAAATTATATTATAGGTTAGACATAATGATTAGGTTAGGTTAGAGCTAGCGTCAAATTAATAGTAGTAAAAATGCAATCGGACTTCGAGGATGACTCATGTACTTCTAAAAATGCAAATGGACTTCGGTTAGGTTAGGTTATAGGTTAGGTAAATGTTATAAGCTAGATTATATACATTAAGTTAAGTTAGGTATAGGTTTTACGGTTAGGTTAGATAATAGGTTAGGCATAATGATTATAGGTTAGGTGAAGTTTAAGTTAAAAGTTAAGTTAGATTAGATTAGGTTATGTTAAGTTAAGCTACGTTGTTATGTTATGTTATATGTTAAGTTAGGTTAGGTTATCTTATACGTTAGGTTAGATTAAATTAAGCTACATTAGGTTAAGTTATATTAGGTTAGGTTAGGTTAAGTTACGTTAGGTTATGTTACGTTAGGTTAGCTAAAGCTACATTATGTTAAGTTAGGTTAAGCTATGTTCGACAATACGGCAAGCTATAGAGGTTACCAACAGCGTATATTAAAAACAACACAATGGCATTCCGTTCGTCAATATGGCAATCCATAAAGGTTACCCACAACACATATGCATTTTGGGCAAGCTCTATGGCTTTCTGTATTGGCAACGGCTTGCCATTTTGTTGTTTATATGTCCGTGAGAGGATTTCAAGTCCTAAAATAGCACCATGGCGAGTCGTTTGGCAATACGGCAAGCCATAGATCTTGCTTACAATGCATATGCATTGTGGGAAAGATTTATGTCTTGCCCTGTTGCCAAACGGCTCGCCATGGTGCTGTCTATATGTTTGGGAGTGATTTTCAAGCACTAAAATTACCTCGTGCCCCTAAAGACAACACAATGAAGATCCATTTGGCAATACGGTAAGCTCTATGGCTTGCCATATTACCAACGGCTCACCATGGTGTTGTCTATATGTCTGTGACCGATTTTCAGGCCATAAAATCGCTTCGCAACTCAAAAAACAATACAATGGTGAGCCGTTTGCCAAATTGGCAAGCCATAGAGCTTTCCCACATCGCATATGCAGTGCGGGCAAGATCTACGGCTTGTCGTTTTTCTAAACGCCTCACCATTGTGTTGTTTCTTTGTTTGGTTATGTTATGTTAGGTTAGGTTAGAGCTATCAACGGCATAATAGTCGAGAAAATACAAACGGCCTTCGAATATGACGCGTGTACTTGAAAAAACACAATCGGACTTCGAAGTGACTTGTGTACTTCTAAAAACGCAAACGGACTTCAGTTAGGTTAGGTTAGGTTAGTTAAATGTTATAAGATAGGTTACATTAAGTTAGGTTAGGTTAGAGCTAGCGTCAAATTAATAGTAGAAAAAACGCAATCGAATTGCAAAAGTGCACACACACTGAAAGAACCTTAATATATAGTCATTGACCAATAACGACGAGATTATTACCCTGTGTTCCTAATCTCCGTGCACCTCTAGGCCGAGGTGTGTGGGGATCAGGCCTGGCTAGAGAATGTGAGTTTATTAGAGCTAGCAGAAAATAATTGAAAAAATGCAATCGGACTTCAAAAGTGCACACAAAGTTCAAGAAATTAAGTATATATTCATTGACCAATAGAGATTATTACCATGTGGTCCTAATCTCCGTGCACCTCTAGACCGAGGTCTGCGGGGATCGGGCCTGGCTAGAGAATGTGAGGTTGTTAAAGCTTGTAGTTATAACAACTAGAGTGTTTTAATTATTTTTTGCATCATTGGTAGATAAATTATGGACGATAGGATGGCATGCCCTTGTGCGCATTGCAAGCATCAGATCTTTTGAAAGTGAAAAATCTCTTTCCGATAGAGCAAGTACAAGACCTGCGTTATCAATCTCATGGTCTAGAGATTGAATGTCAAAGTCCGCAAGTAGATATTGCTCCAACTTCATCCCAGAGAAGACGATTTTCAAATGAGCAGTCATCGACTGATTTCTCCCAACCAATACCTGAAGTGGCATTTCAAGAAGTAGAGATGGAGAAGATGTTGGACGCGTTCTTTGACATGGATTCCAACATAGAAGGCGACAACATTGAACGTAGTACTGTGGACCAACCAACCTCAGCCATCCCGTTCATATCAACGGCATCACAGCAACGATAAGGAGGGCGAGATGATGCAAAGTCTTGCAGGCATGCCACTCTTCACTGGTGCAAAAATCTCAGTTCTCCATACCGCATTGGAAATGCTTAATTTACATGTAGTCTGTCTACAGCTGGTCTGACGCCTCAGTCACAGAGCTTTTCAGGGAAACATATTTATCCTATGCATGGCAAAGTGCAAAGGACTGACTTTTTCATGTAACATCAGGTTACTGAATGAGCAAATCTTGCCAAAAGGGAATCACATGCCCCCTACCCGTCCAGTTGCTAAAAAGCTTCTTACTAATTTGGGCTTGGATTATCAAAAAATGCATGCATGTCCTAATCATTGTATACTTTTCGCAATGAGTATGCAAACCTGGAACAGTGTCCCAATTGTGGATCAAACAGGTAAAGGGAGGACACACAGGTAAAATTTATTCCAGCAAAGGTCCTTCGACACTTTCCTATCATTCCAAGAATAAAGAGCATGTTCAGGTGCAAGTCCATAGCCGCCTTGATGACATGGCACGCAAATACTAGATTGATAGATGATGTTATGCGGGTACCTGCTGACTCTCCTGCATGGAAGCACATAGAGAAAATTTGGCCCACATTTAAGAACGAGCCTCGATGTATCCGATTTGGTCTGGCAATGGACACAGTAAACCCATTCAAATTACGGAGTTCGTCATGGAGCACGTGGCCTATTTTTCTAGTTAATTATAATCTTCCACCATGGCTCGCTATCAAGAAGGGCCATCTGTTGTTGGCATTGATCGTCCCAGGAAAGTACAAAGCAAAGAACATGGACGTGTATCTGGCACCACTTATAGAAGAGCTCCAAATCTTATGGACAGGAATCGATGTGGTTAATATGTCCCAACCAATCGGATGATGGAATGTACATGTGCAAGGCATTCTCATGTGGACCATGCACGATTGGCCAGGGTTCGGTAAGTGCTCAGGTAAGTGCCTTTAAAACCCTCACACGCATGTGATTGATGGCTATGTCAACGCTTTTAAACATTAATATGTGATGTTTCAGGCTTGAGTTACTTGGGCAATCATGCATGTCTGAAATGTGGTCCTTGACTTGTCTTTCGCCGCTCTGGGCATTTGAGCAAGACAGTTTATGAGGAGCATGGTAGATTTTTGCAAGAAGGACATGAGCTATGTGGACCAAACATATGCAAACATGATATGCATCCACTGAAAGTGCGTGATTGGAAAAACATGTGGCTGGAGAGGGGAGATTGGATGCCACCTGGAATGAAGAGACTTTCTATTTTCCATGATCTCCCATATTGGAGTGACCTGCTGATTAATCATTGGCTCGACCCAAGGCACATCTTCAAGAATGTGGGGGAGATCATCTAGAAGACCATCACTGGAAAAAGGGAGAGCAAGGCCCAAAGAGATGGCCTGCAAGCTCTGGGTCGAATGCCAGAGATGTGGCCTCGACTTAAACCCAATGGAAAGTGGTCTATACCAAAAGTTCCATGCGTTCTGAGTCGCACAGAAGAGCAACAAGTGAAGAAAACTATATCTTCATTCAAGACTCCCACAGGGTGCATGCAATGTTTGGAAACGGCTTTTACGAGAGATGATAATCTCAGTGGTCTTAAGTCCCATGATTGGCACAAATTTTTACAGTTCATCTTACCAATTGCCATAAAGGGTTGTTTGACAGATGACACTAGAAGAACAATGCACAAAATCAGTGAGTTGGTACACTAGATTAGTTCAAAAGAGATAAGGAAAGACAACATCGATGTAGCACGCTTAAATGCTATTGAAGCAGTGTGCATGGTGGAGAAGTACTTTTGAACAAACATTCTTACCATGCAAATACATGTACTTGTGCATGTGGTCGATGAAGTTGTAGTGATCCATAGCAGGTGGATGTTCTTCTTGGAGAGATTTATGAAGACTTTAAAGAGGTTTTTTCGTCAAAGGGCTCGCCCCGAGGGTAGCATGGCTGAAGGATGGCCTGTACAAGAGTCTCTTGTCCTGGTCAGTGAATGTTTGGTCTCAATTGATCTAGAGATTCCCCGAATGTGGACTATTGAGGTCAACGTCAAAGTGATAGGGGACGAGCCGCAGGGACAAGGCATCATTAGGAAGATGGACATCACAATGCGAGAAAAGGTTATGAGATTTTGCCTTCTCAATTCAGACATCATGCAAAAGTGTCTGGAGAGGTACGAAGGGGAAAAGGAACAATGTTTGACAGATCGCCTTCAATTCAAGCGCAACCGTGCAACTAGAAACCTTCCTTTTCCAGACCATCTTCAGAAATTGCTTGATTTTCCAATTGGGCGGTGGTTAGATGCGACACTATCAGAGGCAAAGAGGAGTGGAGTGTTGATTACTAAAGAGGAAGAGGAGATGTCAAGGGGTTGCGATTGGCATGTACATTTCACAAATTCCTTTTTGAGATGTACATGAAAATTAATTTTCTTTAATAACTTTTAGTCTGTTTCAATTTTGTGGCTGCAGTATCACAAATATGGAGCTTTGTGGTCGCATGGGAAGCACTTCAGAGTGCAACAGATAGACGAACAAAGGGTCACTTTCGATAGTGGTGTTAGGGCAAGCTTTGTCCAAGAAACTAGGAGTAGTGCTAGGGATGAGAATACAGAGACTGGCCAGCTTGAATACTTTGGCTATATCCAAGACATCTTGAAGATTAGCTTTATAAAGTTTGATATGTTTATCTTTGATGTCAAGTGGTTCAAAGTTATTACCAGTGGCCCTAATGCAACTGTGCGCAAAGACAAGAGTGGATTGATTTAAGTGAACTCTAGGCGGGAGTGGACAGATGTGCGGGATACATTCGTACTTTCGCAGCATTGTGAACAAGTTGTGTTCATACACGATCCACTATGGACAGAAGCTGATGAGAATGATCTGTCTAAACCCTGCTAGCTCTATGTCATTCAAGTTGATCCAAGTAGCAAGAAAGTGTGTGAAAAATTAGATGTTGAGCTCGAAGAGGTGATTCATGAACAAAGCGCAGGACCGACTCCAACTTTAAGTGTATATTTTGAGGTGAATGTCAGCATTGAGTAATTGTCTGAACCTAGAGATGAGGTGTCAAATAATGAAACTGATGCGCAGAGTGACGAAGAAGTAGAGCTCGACGACGAAGATGCAGAAGTACAGATTGAGATAAACATCTTTGGTGCATCTGATCTCATAGAGGATGAGAGATTTACTAATGACTTTTGCTAGGAAACCTTTTGCATGGCTCTTTTTATTAGTCTACAATACACTTTAGATTTTGGTCATTTATGTAGCAGTTTTATTGATTTGTTTCATTTGTGTAGCAGTTTCGTTGAATTGTTGTTTGTATTGATTAAGCATTCCTTACGTAAACAAACGTATTTTGTGTGTTTTGTTTGTGTATGATTAGCCATGGCCGATGACGATGAGCCCTACTCTCCTAGTTTTAGTTTTCTAGTCGGTCTGGCCGGCATATCACCCAAGAAGATGGGCTCGTTTTTGTCTCAGTTCACACCTGAGAAGATCGCCATGGCACAGCACCTTTGGGATGTAGGTGCAGGTACCTCTAGACCTACTACGGCCGACCCTATGCCCAGGACTAGTGTGGTCCCAAGACCGAGGGGCCTCACACCTCATCCTAGTGTGCCCCCTGCGCCTAGGACTCGCGTGTCCTCTACACCATTGGGTGGTTCATCCTCGAGATGACATCACTGTTGTTCTGGAGGCGGTGGTTGCTATGGTAGCGGTTCTATCGATGCGTCCACACCACCGAGAGAGTGCCCACTACTCTATTCAGTAGATAGTTCATCGATGGGTACACCATGTCCACCTTGGGGATGACACGAGCATAATCCTAGCATGGTGTATAGGAGCAGGGATGGGGCTGTTGTGGCAGATAAGGTGGGAAAGAAAATGAGACAGAGGATTCAACAGCTCTGTACGATTCAGTTTAGTCCTACTGTGATAGAGATTTAGGAAATTCTCGATCTTGAGAGAAAGAATTACATTGTCGATACCATTCAGACAGAGTACAGACCGCGGAAGAGGGGTACGATAAGGTCTCGAACACCTGGATTTTGAGTGTGGCGCCACAATGTCACACGTCGGTCAGAGGCCGGAGACAGATTCAATGATGGCAATCTCAAGCCGGCATGGTTGGAGGTAGTGGATTGGGGTTGTACTAGACACAAGACAATTCCAATAGATTTCAGCATCAGAGAGATGCAGCCAGAGCATGTTTAGAGTCTGCTAGAACGTCACATCTTGGGAGTGGAGGCTACGATACACTTCGACATGAGTTTGTAAATATTATATGTACGCTTTAAATTATTGATAGTATATATGTTATTTGAAGATTTATCTAATGATTAAACCATAATTTTGCAGAAAGTTGCCGTGAAGCGCCTTCCGACACACCAAGAAGAGAAGTATGGGTACAAGCATGGACTTGTGACCCTTTTGACCCAGCTGGAGGAGGAGAGAGAGGACGTCAATTAGGAGGTATTACCATGAGGGCTTCTCACTCAATGACCTCTTGTATATGTACAGTTTTGTAGTACTTATGTTTATGGTTTATGGTTATGTTTATGGTATGGTTAAGGTTTGATAGTCAACTTATATTTATGGTTTATGGTTATGGTTATAGTTATGGTTGTGCAAGGTTATGGTTTTGGCAATCGTGTTATGATTATGATTTTGTTATGGTTATGATTATGGTTATGCTTGTGTAAGGTTATGGTTATGGTTATGATTATGGTTTTGGTTTTGGTTCAGGTGATGGTTATGGTTTTGCTATGATGGTATAGCAATCGTGCTATGGTTATGGTTATGGTTATGGTTATGCAAGGTTATGGTTATGGTTTTGGTTCAGGTGATGGTTATGGTTTTGCTATGATGGTATAGCAATTGTGTGATGGTTATGGTTATGATATGGCATACAGGTTATATTTATGGTTTTATAGTTCTCCACTCATGTTAACAAGCTATGTTATTCTTACATAATTGCCATACACTCGCTCTTTAGCGGCAGCTTGTAGGTGGAGTGTGGTTGCTTGTGCACTCTTCCTTTGGGCAGAGAGGGCTGTTTTCTTTTGCTACAGTACATGATGCAGCATTAGTTCCCAGCCCTCTCTGCCCAAAAAAAATTCGCAAGTTTTGGTCGTCGGTACAAGTTACGATATCATTGCCGGTATGGATCACGGAATAGGCATTGGAATTTAATTTATTAATACCAAGGCTTATACCGTTGATTATTCCGACGCTTGTTTATAGGCCTACTTCGACGCCTGCTACACTGATACTTATACCGACGCTACAATACCGGCGCCTCTTTCCAACCTTATTTCAACGCTTATAAGTTTAAAATTTAGCGCTATTTCGTCGGTACCAATGCCGAATTCTGCGTGACCTCTTGTAGTGATAGACACACATTGTTGTTTTTGTTGTTGTTGTCATTGTGGTAAAGGTGTGTGTGTGTGTGTGTGTGTGTGTGTGAGAGAGAGAGAGAGAGAGAGAGAGAGAGAGAGAGAGGGGGGGGAGAAGACTGTTTAGTCACAAAATCCATTCTATTTTTCAACTGCATTCATAAAATTATTTTTGTGCGTTGACTCTATAAATGAGTGCAAAAATGCTACAAGCCCCAAGAGAAGTGGAAAACAAGAAGTTTTGACATGAGCTAGCTAATAACATTTTTGCTTGTCCTTGTAACATCTAGCACGCCTTGTTGATGGGAGCCCCACCGCAAAGACCCTCGTTACCTGGATGGAAGCTGCACCACATTCAAAATGTCAGCATACTAGTAGAGGCAAATAAGCTAAGACTTGAATAGCATATCTGATATATTGGGACACAATGAGAGAGAGAGAGAGAGAGAGAGAGAGAGAGAGAGAAAGAGAGAGAGAGACCTGCTAATAGGGTATCGACTGAACGTTGTAGGCAGAAATCCACTTAGGTGATTCCAAGACACATTGTTATTTATAACCATACCATCACAAAAATCACACAATTAGTTTTTTGGAATGCAATGATAGACAATTACTCCCAATGTATTTGAATGGCTAGGCTTCATGAGGCAAGATTGATGGTAATGAATGTTGGAAGAGTGCAGGAGAAGACTTACAAGCCTGAGAGGTCGATGAGACCCAACGATGCCAAAAGTTCCCTTGTCAGTTTATTGTTGTCCAAGCGCCTGCCATATGTATCATCCTCATTCAACGTTTCATGCACAAGAGCATGAGCAAATGCAATTCACACTTATTGAAAAATTTGGGAGTCTGTATGTATTATTTAGCTAGTGTGCATATGCAGCATTACAATCATACCCCACACAGTATTGCCCATAACTGCAGCCTCACTAATGACATCGAGAAAAAGACTCACAGAAACTTAAGGTTGTGGGAGAACTCAAAGTGATCAAACTCTTGAGGTATAGGCCCCGTGAGTAGGTTGGCGAACAAATCCAAGCTGTGGAGGGATTGGCCCGCTCAGAGAATTCTGCTGAAGCTCTCTGTATATCGTCAACACTAAGTATCATGCAAAAGTTGTCATTTTCTACACTTATAAGCGTCGCAAAGAATTGTACTCACAAGTATTGCAAGGCATCTAGGTCGCCTAGTTCTGGAGCCAAGCTTCCGACAAGGCCTTCTTGTTGCAACTCACTGCTAGAAAATTATTTCATCAAGACGACATTGAAATCGTTGAGCACATCCTATGCAATTCATTGAAACGCAGAACAAGAAAACCCACAGTCTGATGACACGACGGTTGCCATCGCAAATGACGTTAAAAAGTGTGCAAGCGTCTACTAGGTTTGGGTCCCGGCTATCGAGTGCATTGCTGGGATCGCGGTGGACTCGATTCTTGAAGGCAATAAGTGCCGCAACTGCAACAACAACAAGATAAAGTAACCAGACGACAGATGCAATCACACATACATGGGCTTGTGCAGATGCAAGCTGTGATATTGTGAGTGTCATGTGTATGTATTAGGGTATAAGCAGTCAAGCTGAAGAGGCCGCATTGCAGCGACGGTGTCCAGCTTCATAAAACGCAAGTTGAAGATGTCGTAAACCTAATATGAATCTATGTTATGAAACGCAAGTTGAAGATGTCGTAAACCTAATATGAATCTATGTTATGAAACGCAAGGTAAATGTATAAGACAAGCATGCAGCGGCTGGTGAGTACTAGACGTACCATCGCTTCTTCGATCGTAACCCACACCAGAGCGGCTACGTGCATCTCTTGTTACATTTATACTCCATCTCTAGTGTGTCACCCCATTTAAGGCATCGGCGCTGGGTTCTCTAGAAGTGCCACCTCCACGTGTCATCTCACCACTGGCAATAATTCCAAAAAGCCTCTATAGTCAGTGGTGTGCTTCAGCGAAATTCATTTTTGGGGCTGATTCCGCAAGTCAGTTGATACACACTCCTTGCTAGATTTCAACTTCCACGACCACCGTCCTCCTATCCCACTCAATCCACACCGTTGTGGGGCTAAGGTTAGTATGCACATGACACGAACCTAAATTTCGGTTCATCCCGCACCGCCAATTTTGATTACTAGAAATGGATCCTTTAGAGCTCTCATTCGGCATCATTGTTCAACAAAGCAATACATCAAGGGTGTTTCATCCCCAATCCCCAGTTCCCCAATTCCTCCCTGTAAAGCAAGTAATGTCAAAGATGAGAAGCCAAACATGGGTGGTGTCTCCTGATGAGGCATGGACACTACTTTCTTGGGCTTCGAATATTCCCACAAGAGTGACCCGCATGACATCCATCGTGTTCTAGATTGTCCCTTAAAAAGAGAGGCGGCCACTTCATCCTGTTATAGCAAAACTCTATTGTCAAAGCCCTCCTCTTTCCACACTTTCCTACCATGAAGACGGTACGATGGATTGAAAAATGAAGAAAATGCGGATTAAATGACATTGGAGATGGCTTTTTGTCGTCAATATGTGTCGGATGTGCAACTGCATAAAGTAACGCAGAAGCTAGTTGGTCTAATGCAAAGCTTCGATGGAGATTTTCAAAATTTTTGTGTGCGAATTCAAAGTCCTTTGGAGAGATCTAATGGAGGTAACTCCTACCCAGAGTGTTGATTTTCTAAAGTTGAGCAAGTTTTTTTATTGCTTGCATGAGGAGGTCAGAGATTAAGTGGAGACATGGGCCGGTGACATATGCAGAAGTGGTTAATTTGGAAGAGAACGAACCAAGAAGATCATGAAGAAGCGGCAAGCAAGACAAAGATTGTCAAATGCGTTGTTGCCCAGGTCAGTCGAAGTGGCAAAAGTGAATCCAAGGTTGATGCAAAGGGAAGAGAGTACGATGCAAGAGGAACCAAGGGCTTTGGGGTTGCAAAGAGGTGGAGTGGTTCAGTGTTAGAAAAAAACCGGGGTACAATGTATTTTTACCGACTAGAATCATAAAATCCCAATTAGATTTTGACCTTGCATTGGAGAAAACCGACAAATTTACAAAAGTTTGTGTAAATACCGGCAAAAGCTTCAAATTTTGACCTATAAACCTGTAGAATTTCAAGTTTTCCCTTATTTTCTTCGGTTAGGAAAAATGTATTTTTCTAGCCCTGGAGTGGTTTCAATGCCCAAGATGCCAATTAGGGAAGCTCCAACTACTATGGGAGAAGAGAAAAGGGTTACATAGTGGGTAGAAGAAGCAGACGAAAACTCAGATATGACTGAGGAAACTTCATTGATGAGTGAAAGGAGATCCCAAATCTTGAGATGGAAGAGGAATTGGAAACAAATGACAACAGTTCTATGGATGCTGTACTACATGGGAAACAAATTTGTCCTACTCAAGGTATGAGGAGATGATCTTCTGCATGTGGATAAGAAATGAAAGTTGTGCTGGAGAAGCAGGATAAGTGCAGATCAATGTGGCAGATGAAGTCCAAGTGGAGGGATCCAGGCCTATGGGAGTGGACATGTAGGTAAAGATGCTATGCGGTGTGATGTTGATGGGTATGCTTATGGAAGTTGTAGTGGAATGTTCTACAGTGGTGCAGAAGGTATAGAATTTTGTTGTGAAAGATAAACCAAGCTTGCTTTTGGAAGGAGACTAGGGTAGGGCCGTAGAGGATGATTCTCTATCCTCTTTGACAAGGGATGAAGTAGAAGAGAAGGTAGGTGACATTGACGAGGTAGAGGTTCTGATTGACCTCTCAGAGGCAATCGATGAAGAAGGGCTTGATGATGTTGGCATTGAGTTTTAAGAAGAGATGAAGAAAAGCGTGGAGCCAACAAAAAATTGATGCAGCAAGTGTGCTCTATGGATGATGAAGAATACTTCCAGGATGTGTCCAAGCTTTCAAAAGAGGTTTGTGATTCATGGTTGAGAAGTATGCTTGTGAGTGCAACACTGCAGTTTGCTATCTGTTAGATATGCAATTTAGAGTTTCTATCCTAGTTAAAATACCATATAGGTCAACGATAATCAATAAACTTATTAGCTTCATTGGTTAGAATCGCCCATTATGCCAATTTGAATTAAATATGTAGGTTACATATATAGTATAATCATATGCTTCATCTAATAAATACAAGACAACATTAATGTAAGTAGAACAACAAGTTGAAGTAGTTATCTAGTGTAAGTACACATAATTGGCTTATTGTAGTCAAGTGTCGCAATCATAGTGAAGTAAACCTTCCCATCAGCATGTATGTATTTATTTATTTGTAGAGAGACATATACCTAAATAGATAGTTAGAGAGTAGATAGATATTTAAAGATAGGTATAATGCACAGGTGAACTTCAAAAACCCATTCTGTGTGTGTGTGTGTGTGTGTGTGTGTGTGTAGAGAGAGTAAGTAGACACAAATTTAGTCTAGTATCAGATATTTTTATAAGAATAAACCATTAGAAAATTTATTCTAGCACTTAAATATTTCAAGGAAACTTGTCACTTAATAGAACATAGAAGTGTTGCATTGTCATCCTAGTGTTGATCACTTTGCCAAGATTGTATCATTGAACAAAATATGTTTCATAAGGATAGCTAGATTTTCTAGCTATTTTATGTGGTCAAAATTATAGTATGCCCATGCTTTCACGGTGAGAATTATAGTATGCCCATTCTTTCATGGTTAACCTGAGTAGATATGGACTTCCATGCAATGAAACTAGTAGATGCAAACTTAATGCTCCATGTAAGTCTGGCCAATGCAAAGGTAAATATTGAAAGTTTGGCTTGTATTTAGTCAGTTCACAATATAACATACATGATGTAAGGGATCAATATAGCTTGCACTCACTATGAAAATCTCTAATTGTTTACCGTGGTCTTTTACCACGTTTTGTAGAGAGAAGGTCCAAAATTAGCTGGACAGGGAAGAGAGAGGAGGATGGGGGGTGCATTCTCAAATATTACCGTGAATATTGCTGCGACCATTATCTTGAAAGTTACCTCTAATATTGCCGCTACTATTACTGCCTTTATTCCCGAAGCACTATTTAGCGCCTAAACGGTCAAATTTTGGCTTAAACATCCCTCACCCCCTCCCCCCCACCCACTCACCAGTCCACCCAATGAAATTTTGGTGTTTCCCTAAATTAACGAACATTATATGAAATTTTTAAGTTTATAAAAAAGAGATATGAAAACATGGAACGATAGTTAGCTATGTAGGATTGCACTTGGTTACAACTAAACTAATCACTATCACTTATTAACATAATTTAGCATGTTTCACAAAATTAGAGAGAGGAAGAGAGGGGGGAGAGAGATGAATGGATGACACAACCAAAAGATTTATTTGTTGTTGAAGTACTTGTTTGCATTTAAAATCACAAAAACGTTTGATTTTGAGGGTAAAAATTCAATAAAGTGTTTTTGTTGACATATTTTCATGGAGTTTTCATGATTGACAAATGTTCTGTATATAAGAGGACATTTGCAAGAGTTTTGTGTAGAAATATTAAAATTCTGAAAACTTGAACTTCATATGGATATGATGTCTAAAGAGGAATTTGGAGACCAAATTTGACTGCACGAGAATGTTCAAAAGGGGGATTCTATCCTAAGTACACCTTGAGACTAGGGTTTTGACCAGCCCTTTTTGACACCCAAAAGACAAAGGACGGAGTGTCAGAAACAGAAAAAAAAGAAACTTGTTATTCTGAGCATATTTATTCTGAGAAAAAAAAGAAACTTGTTATTCTGAGAATTTGTGTAATTGTGATTTCCAATTTTTTTTGTGAGCACATGTGCATGTAGTACATATCAAGGAGCACCTGGGATAGAAACAGAAGTCCATTATGACTAGATAGAAATCATACGTGTATGATGTCTTAGAGGCCATATTTGACGTTGAAAGATACATCTAAGTACACCCTTGTGATCTAGATAATTTAGGAAGCAAATAGGCAAAATTCCATTGAATTTGAAGCATTCTTGGGCTTATAAAGGCCAAGAGATGGATCTAGTCAAAGTGAATGATTGTATTGACCATATCTAGCACAAAAGGTGTTAGAATGGAATTCTAAATGCTGGTGTCAGTTGCTTTTGAGGTGGGAGACCACTGTAGTGAGTTTCATTTCAATTTGACCAGAAAGACATCATACACGTATCATGTCTAAAGGGCAATTTTAGGGACCAAAGCTGACATCAGAGCAAACCATGGTGTTTAGCACCAGAAAACAATATTATTGACCAAATTTCATTGCATTTGAAGCACATAGACATTATACGCATATGATGTCTCTTGGGCCAATTTTTGAAGAAAATTGACCATTTGTCATTATAGGGTGCTTTGCCACATTGTTTTGAGCTTCCTTACCAAGTAGAATCATTTTGGACATATGTCTTGAGAGAAAAGTGTGATTTTTCACGTCATGGAAGGTGACAGGTAAAATTTGTGTCTTGAGAGCAATTTTGAGATTTAAACTTTGTTGTGATCACATATTCTTGTTGCTTATGATAAGGGGAGGCCTAAGGCAAAGAAAGTTTCAAAATCTAATCACATAGACATCATACATGTATCTTGTCTCAAGTCAAGATCTGACAGTTCAATTGAACTTCTGACCACACATGAGGTTTTGAAATGATGTGTTAAGCTTGTTTGCAAAATTTCATCTCCTTTGGGCACAATTCTTAGAAGTGGTAAGTGAAGTATATCCAAAGGGCTGTTTTTTTAATTGGGTATGTAGAGCTTGAAGTGCTAAGTCAATAGGTCATGAAGGCTCCTCAAATGGAGCTACAAGAGGAAAAAAGTGGTAGTTTAAAGTTAAAGCAGTTTGCAAACTCTCGATGGACAGGGCAAGTGCGGATGGAGCATCAGAGTTAAAGTGAATGCATGGGCCTGAAGTTCTCATCTTGCAGAGCATGTCCTTGTTTTTAGATCAACAATTGGATTCATGGATGTCAAGTTATTGCGAGATAAAGTTTTGCTAGTGGCTGATTTTGAGACAGGTTGACTATTCTGGAAAGCGTTCCATATGGAAGTTTTTGAAGCTCAATCAATTTTAAGACTATGATATGCAGCACATGGAGCATACAAAAATAGCATTAGAAGACTGCATATTGATTGGAGCCTAGAGCACAAAGTTACGGCAGGGAAAGCTAGCAGTTAGGGGTGATCGTAGAGGATCTAATATTTTTGGTCATTTTGGTCCACTCTCTTTGAGACCTTAGAGGAGTAGGGATGCAGCATGGAGGAGGGGTATCATGGCGAAGGAGATAGAATTTCAAGTGGAATTTATAGTTTGTGCATTGCGTGAGCACCGAATGGTAGAGCAACCAAAGTGGGGAGCATAAAGGCATTTTACGGGATTTTTGGTGGTTTTGAGAGGCCCCCCAAGGAGTGAGGCATCCCAAGATGACACATGGAACACAATGCTCCCACATGTAGAGTCTCAACCTCTGATGGCGTGGTAAAGAGCTATAGTGGGGCGCCTCCAATGGAATCACAAGTGGAGTGAGGAGTTCCTTGAGAACTTGGACCAATGGCGACCCCTGAGGACGCTGATCTAGTGGTAAATGTTGCATCTGCTGGCGGCGTGCTTGCAAAGTGGATGATGAAATGTAAGTAAGCTTAGGTGATGTTCGCATATGCCTATAACAGCGTCAAACTTTTAAATGTGGAGGAGGTTCCCCTGGGGAATAGTCCTACCGTGGTGAGTGTTCCTTGGGGCTTAAGAGGTTTTACACATGTAGTGGCTTGGTAATGAAGACAAGAGACAAAAATATCAAGGACTCACATTCAAAAGAAAGCGACCAAAAATAGAAAGCCACCAAAAGTAGGGGTGGCCTTTCATACCCTATATGAAAGCCTTTTTGGACAGTTTTGCAGCGAAGAGAGCTCGCGGAGAAGCTTTGCAAAGAGGGCTCAAAGAAGCCTTGGAGAAGGAGATTGGAGCCATTGAGAGCACCAATGACAAGGTTTTTTCTCTTGCTTCTCTCAACAAGGAGAGCCCAATGGAGGTGAAGCCGAGGATTGCCCAAGGTTTTTATGCACCTTCAAAACGTACCAACAGCTCCATGTTGTAGCCTCAACTTTCATGGTGTCTGTAGTGGTGTTTTGTTCCAAAATTAAAGAAAAACCATAGTTGATTTTGCACTATTTCTTCCCTCTTTTCCCTTTGCTTTACTTTATAAAATGGTGCCCGTTTTGTGAGATGCATGTGCCTCCCCGGGCCTCTATGTGTGTGAGAGAGGAAGAGAGAGTGGTGCGCACGCTGTGTGAAGGTTATAGACGGGAAATATTAGGGTGATATTCTCCTTTCCAACGACATCAACAGCTCTCTACGATGGATGTCAATACTCCCTCCTAATATCATGTTTACAGGTTTTAAACCTACACATTAATGATGATTGGAGCAATGAAAATTTGACAAGCCTCTTAAAGTACTAGCCGATATTGACAATTTTCTTGCAATTTTGTCATGATACCTATGTTGCTTGCCAGGATTATGGACAAGCTAATACCGAGTGGCAATTTACTTCCCTCCTCAAGGCAACATGCAATGAAGCCTATCACATCTGATTATCAATGCATCTATGCATGAATAAATGGTTGCATTTTATTTTGCAATGACCATGTGGAGGAATCACAATTTTCAAAATGTGGAGAAGAAAGGTATACAAAAAAGAGGCAGTTAGGTACCATGAAAATTATTGATGGAATTCTTATCATACCATACATCTAGCACATGTTTCAAAGCAAGGAGATTTCTACACTCATCTCATTGCACCAAATGCACAAATTGTTGAATGGAAAGGTGTGCTAGCCCCATCAGATGTTTTCAGGTTTTAAAACTTTAAGGTAGAACCCATGTAGATATTCTTTCAAATTTTATTTTAATATGGATTGAGGGCTAAGAGACTCTCTATACGTTGAACAAGTACAAGGGTCATTATATAGGCCTAAGAGTTGAGATAATGTTGGTGTGCAAGCATCAAATGTAGCATAGGTGCAAAGTATCTAATCAAGAATTGCTAGTGGAAGTACTCCATGGTGTGAGCTAGGCACAAATTCTATCTATATATATCTATCCATCTCTCTCCCTCTCTCTCTCTCTCTCTCTCTCTCTCTACATATATATATATATATATATATATATATATATATAGAAAGAGAGAGAGAGAGAGAGAGAGTGAGAGATGCAAATAAATAGGTAGAGACTATACAGGAGTGGATATTATAAAGCGCAAGCGGACGTTAAAAAATCGTTTCCAAATTTTGGTAATTTTCTAGAGGTGTTTTTTTTCTCATAGCTTTATTGGGTTGATGATAAAACCATATGGTTTTTCAGCTTCATGTTCTGTTTTAGGATACCAAAAAAGTTACATTTGTCACACCATTCAAGTTTATATAGGCATGCCCATTATTAGCATTATAAATTTTATTCTAGTTATACTCAAATATTTCAAGGAAACTTGTCACTTAACAGAACATAGAAGTGTCTTAGAACATAAAAGTGTTGCATCACCAGTGTAGCATTGATCACTTTACTAAGATTGTAGCACTTCACGATTAACATGAGTAGATGTGGACTTCCATGAAATGAAATTAGTAGATGGAAACTTAATGCTCCATGGAAATCTAGCCAATGCAAAGGTAAATGGTGAAAAATTGGCTTGTATTTAGTCAGTGCATGATATATTATACATGATGTAAGGGATCGATATGACTTGCATCATTCTTTAAAAGATCCTTGGAAAAACTACCTAGATTGCCACAATAGGAGCATGCACCTACCAAATGACCCCAATTTAGGTATATAGTATGTCCACCCAAAGAATCATGATAAATTTTCATATGGAAGATTTTGGTCTTTTTGCCAAAGTACACAAACCTCATCTCTATAGGGTGCCACATATAGCTCAAGAGAAAAAAAATTCCCTAAGGTATGTGCCAATTCTTCTATGGAACACTAGAGAAAGGAGGAAACATCCAAAAGGGACATTCAACCAGAAATTCACATTTGATTGACGTAATTGGTAGCCCAGGGAATGATACGGACCACTTGTCCAAACATGACAATGGTAGAGACACACAAAAAAGTGCAAGTTTATCTTCCTTCTTGAAGAATTGCATCCTAAATATATATGAAATAGATCCCTTGAAAGAGATACAAGAAAGATGTGGATACAAAGGATTTCAAGAGCATTATGTGCTCCCTTTGATTGTATAATTGAGATTAAGTTCTTTTTAAGAACAATATCCCAACATAAAATCATAATGGACAACATTGTATTTACGCAAGCAAAGCGCAGTTAGTAGCATCCTCACGATGTACCCAAACAACAAGAGGAGGAGCTGCTCGAGAACATTTTAAGGGTTGAGGGATTTTTCATGGAATGCCTTTGAAAGTGGGGTACACCTATTAGGAAACGCTACAGAATGTATGATTCTCTATAACAATAAAAGAAATAAAGACGATTATACACATGGCCTTAATGGGAGGCCACATAATACATCTCTATAAAACAATTCTTGTAATGGTTATAGCAGGAACAAAAAATCAAGAATTGGGAAAAAGAAAATCGTGAGAAACATGGTAATTGGACACATCAAGGGGAGAGAGAGGGGGGGGGGGGGGGGGGAGGGGATATTTTTGTGGGGAAGAATATTCACCATGCACTCAAAGAGGATCACTTTTGTAAACACTATACATCATGTGTGTTCAATTCTATTTGTAGATCCACTTACCTGAAAATGTGAGAAAATATAGAATGATACAATCGCTGTTGTTGACTCCACGTGATAGGTAATTTTTAATTATAGTGACCACCCTCAAGACCATGCATGGAGGACTAGAGCCAATGGCATAGCAATGGAAATTATAGTGCTTTGGACACACCCACATTGTTGTTGATGTTGTTGTGGTGGTGGTGGTGGTGGTGTGTGTGTGTGAAAGAGAGAGAGAGAGAGAGAGAGAGAGAGAGAGAGAGAGGGAGAGAGAGAGGGGCGGGGGGGGGGGGCATTTGACTCGGTAAGTAAGTGCAAGAATGGTACAAGCCCGGAGAGAAGTGGAAAACAAGAAGTTTTGACATGAGCTAGCTAATCACATTGTTGTTTGTCTATGTAAAATCTAGTATGCCTTATTGATAGAAGCATCATAAAGACCCTCGTTACCCGGATAGAAGTTGGACCACATCAAAAACGTCAGCATACAAGTAGCTTCAAATAAGTTAAGACTTGAATAGCATATCTGATATATTGGGACAAAATTCCTTACAGAAATAGAGAGAGAGAGAGAGAGAGAGAGAGAGAGAGAGAGAGAGAGAGAGAGAGAGAGAGAGAGAGAGAGAGAGAGAGAGAGAGAGAGAGAGAGAGCTGCTAATAGGGAATCGACTTAACGTTCTAGATAGAAACCCACTTACGTGATTCCAAACCATCCCATCATAAAAATCACACAAGGAGCTAAGGTGTCAGATCAAATGATAGCAATGCTTTGGTGGGAATCAACCCTTTGTTAAATAATGGAAAAAAGGAATCCCAAATGGTTTTTCTGAAGCCGCATGTAGTGATTGGAAGCACGTCATGCATGCAAATCTCATTTCTACAGGGTGGCACATATAGCTCTAGAAAAAAGAAATTTCCCTAAGGTGTGTGCAAATTCTTCTATCGAAGGCTAGATAAAGGAGGAAATATCCAAACAGGACATTCAAGCAAAAATTCATTTCTGATTGACCTAATTGGTAGCCCAAGGAATGATGCGGACCACTTCTCCAAACATGATAATAATAGAGACACACCAAAAAATGCAAGTTATCTTCCTTCTTGAAGATTTGGATCCTAAATAGGCCAAAATCATAGTAAAAATTATGCATTGGGGGGCAGCCTGAGATTAAAGAACACAATTACCACTACCTTTTCTTGAAATAGGCGCCTTGAAAAGGATACAAGTAATATGAGGATACAAAAGGATTTCAAGAGAGATATATGCTCCCTTTGACTGCAGAGTATGAACAATATCTCAACATGAAGAAATCATGCACAATATAGTATTTAAGCAAGCAAATTAAGCCCAATTACGAGCATCTCCACGATGTAAACAAACAACAAGAGGAGGAGCCACTCTAGAACATTTTAAGGGTTGAGGGATTTCTCATAAAATGCCTTTGGAAGTGGGGTACATCTATTAGGAAAGGCTATAGAGTGTATGATTCTCTATAGAACATTAAGAGAAATAGAGAGGATTATACACATGGCCTTAATGGGAGGCCATAGAATGATTCTTTAGGACAAAATTCCCTCATATTGGTTATAGCAAGAATTAAAAAAAAGAAACTTGTGAAAACATGGTAATTGGACACATCAAGGATAGAGAGAGAGAGAGAGAGAGAGAGAGAGAGAGAGGGGGAAGAGGATTCACCATGCACTCGGAGAGGGGCACTTTATGTAAACGCTTGACATCGTGTGTGTTCCTTTAATTATATTTCTAAAGCCAATTAGCTGAAAATGTGAGAAAATATAGAATAATAAATCCCTATTGTTGAAACTACGTGATAAGTATTTTTTAAATATAGTGACCCCCCTCGACATCATGCATGGAGGACTAGAGACAATGGCATAGCAATGGAGATTATAGCCATTTGGATACACTACAAGAGGTCACTTAAATTCCGACGCCACATTACCGGCGTCACCGGCGGGCGTCGATATATGTGTGTGTATTCATGGATGGAGCCAAGGTTTTTTTAAAAAAATCATTTTCAAATTCCAACGCCTATTTGGGAAGGTGTTTCGATGCCAACGCGAATGCGCATACCGACGCCCCTTTCGTTGGCTGTTACGACGCCTCTATTGATAGCTGTACCGTCGGTACTTGCAAAAATCAAAAGCGCGGGCTTTCTCTATGCATTTCTACTAATTCTTGCACCACATCTCAAGCTCTCCTCTTCACCCTCTCTCACAGATCTGCTACGATATACACCATCGGAGGTGCTAATCTTGCTTGTGGGTTAGCGCATAGCACTAAGGTAAGATTATTTTCATGTTTTCTTCTAGATTTAGGGTTTAAGATTTAACTTTGTGTTTGTGTTTGTGTTTGTGTTTGTGTGTGCATTTTTGCAGGTTCTACGACTTAGGCGACAACTTTCATTGCTAAAAAAGGACTAATGTGAGTGCTCAAACCTTTAAATGCATATTAGGTTTATTTAAATTACTTTGTATATTCAAAAAATAAAATTTCATGCTTTAGACTTTGAATGCTTTCAACTTTCAATGCTTTAAAAGAAATTAGGATTTGTTATGTGAAATTTCATTTTAAATTATGGAAAATATTTGTTTAAGTTTTTAAAAAAATCTTGTTTTGAAGAAAATTTTTATTGAATTATGTCATTTTTCAAATTATGTAGTTGATGGGGTTTATGTTTTAGGTTAAGTTTAAGTTAATTTAGATTAGGTTAGGTTATGTTAAGTTAAGCTACGTTGTTATGTTAGGTTATATGTTTGGTTAGGTTAGGTTATCTTATACGTTAGGTTAGATTAAGGTAAGCTACATTAGGTTAAGTTATATTATGCTAGGTTAGGTTAAGTCATGTTAGGTTATGTTACATTAGGTTAGGTAAATCTACATTAGGTTAGGTTAGGTTAAGCTACGTTCAACAATACGGCTAGCTATAGAGCTTACCCACAACGCATATTAAAAACAACACAATGGCATTCCGTTCGTCAATACGCCAATCCATAAATCTTACCCACGACACATATGCATTGTGGGCAAGCTCTATGGATTTCCATATTGCCAACGGCTCGCCATTGTGTTATTTATATGTCCGTGAGAGGATTTCAAGTCCTAGAATAGCACCATGGCGAGCCATTTGGCAATACGGCAAGCCTTAGATCTTGCTTACAATGTCAGCGTATTTTAAGTCCTAGAATAGCACCATGGATTGCTGTATTGCCAAACGGCTCACCATGGTGTTGTCTAGATGTTTGCGAGTGATTTTCAAGTGCTAAAATTACCTCGTGTCCCTAGAAACAACACAATGGAGATCCATTTGGCAATACGGCAAGCCATATGCATTGTGGGAAAGCTCTATGGCTTGCCATATTACCAACGGCTCGCCATGGTGTTGTCTATATGTCTGTGACCGGTTTTCAAGCCATAAAATCGCTTCACAACTCTAAAAACAACACAATGGTGAGCCGTTTGCCAAACTGGCAAGCCTTAGAGCTTTCCCACATCGCATATGCATTGTGGGCAAGATCTATGGATTGTCGTTTTTCTAAACGCCTCACCATTGTGTTGTTTCTTTGTTAGGTTAGGGTATGTTATGTTTAGGTTCTATGTTACGTTAGGTTAGAGCTATCAACGGCATAATAGTCGAGAAAATACAAACGGACTTCGAATATGACGCGTGTACTTGAAAAAACACAATCGGACTTCAAAGTGACTTGTGTACTTCTAAAGAACCAAAAGGACTTCAGTTAGGTTAGATTAGGTTAGGTAGATGTTATAAAAGATAGGTTACATTAACTTAGGTTAGGTTAGATTATAGGTTAGGTTAGAGCTAGCGTCAAATTAATAGTAGAAAAAACGCAATCGGTTTGCAAAAGTGCACACAGACTGAAAGAACCTAAATATATAGTCATTAACCAATAAAGACGGGATTATTACCCTATGTTCCTAATCTCCGTGCACCTCTAGACCTAGGTGTGCGGGGATCCGGCCTAGTTAGAGAATGTGAGTTTGTTAGAGCTAGCAGAAAATAGTCGAAAAAATGCAATCGGACTTCAAAAGTGCACACAAAGCTCAAGAACTTTAATGTATAGTCATTGACCAATAGAGACGAGATTATTACCCTGTGGTCCTAGTCTCCGTGCACCTCTAGACCGAGGTCTGCGGGGATCGGGCCTGGCTAGAGAATGTGAGGTTGTTAAACCTTGTAGTTATAACAACTAGAGTGTTGTAATTATTTGTTGCATCATTGGTAGATAAATTATGGACGATAAAATGGCATGTCCTAGTGCGCATTGCAAGCATCAGATCTTTTGAAAGTGAAAAATCTGCGACCAACACATACGCAATCACGATATCTTTCCGATAGAGCAAGTACAAGACATGCGTTATCGATCTCATGGTCTAGACATTGAAGGTCAAAGTCCGCAAGTAGATATTTTTCCAACTTCATCCCAGAGAAGACGATTTTCAAACGAGCAGTCATCGACTGAGTCCTCCCAACCAATACCTGAAGCGGCATTTTCAGGAAGTAGAGATGGAGCAGATGTTGGACGCGTTCTTTGACATGGATTCCAACATAGAAGGCGACAACATTGAACGTAGTACTGTGGACCAACCTCAGCCGTCCCGTTCATATCAACGACATGATAGCAACGATGATGAGGGCGAGATGATGCAAAGTCTTGCACGCATGCCTCTCTTCACTGGTGCAAAAATCTCAGTTCTCCGTACCGCATTGGCAATGCTTAATTTGTAGTCTGGATGGTCTGACGCCTCAGTCACAGAGCTTTTCAGGTAAACATATTTATCCTATGCATGGTGGACTCACTTGTTCATGTAACATCAGGTTACTGAATGAGCAAATCTTGCCAAAAGGGAATAACATGCCCCCTACCCGTCCAGTTGCTAAAAAGATTCTTACTAATTTGGGCTTGTATTATCAAAAGATGCATGCATGTCCTAATGATTGTATACTTTTTTGCAATGAGTATGCAAACGTGGAACAGTGTCCCAATTGTGGATCAAACAGGTACAGGGAGGACACACAGGGAAAATTTATCCCAGCAAAGGCCCTTTGACACTTTCCTATCATTCCAAGAATAAAGAGCATGTTCAAGTGCAAGTCCATAGCCGCCTTGATCACATGGCACGCAAATACTAGATTGACAGATGATGTTATGTGGATACCTGCTGACTCCTGCATGGAAGCACATAGAGGAAAGTTGGCCTACATTTAAGATCGAGCCTTGATGTATCCGCTTTGGTCTGGCAATGAACAAAGTAAACCGATTCGAATTACGGAGTTCTTCATGGAGCACGTGGCTTATTTTTCTAGTTAATTAAAATCTTCCACCATGGCTCGCTATCAAGAAGGGCCATCTGTTGTTGTCATTGATCATCCCAGGAAAGTACAAAGCAAAGAACATGGACGTCTATCTGGCACCACTTATAGAACAACTCCAAATCTTGTGGACAGGAATCGATGTGGTTGATATGTCCCAACCAATCGGATGATGGAATGTACATGTGCAAGGCATTCTCATGTGGACCATGCACGATTGGCTAGGTTTGGCTAGGGTTCAGTAAGTGCTCAGGTAAGTGCCTTTAAAATCCTCACACGCATGTGATTCATGGCTATGTCAACGCTTTTAAATATTAATATGTGATGTTTCAGGATTGAGTTACTCGGGCAATCATGCATGTCTGAAATGTGTTCCTTGACTTGTGTTCGGCCACTCTGAGCATTTGAACAGGACAGTTTATGAGGAGCATGGTAGATTTTTGCAAGAAGGACATGAGCTATGTGGACCAAACATATGCAAACATGATATGCATCCACTGAAGCGCGTGATTGGAAAAACATGTGGCTGGAGAGGGGAGATTCGATGCCACCTGGAATGAAAATACTTTCTACTTTCCATGATCTCCCGTATTGGAGTGACCTGCTGATTAATCATTTGCTCGACCCAATGCAAATTTTCAAGAATGTGGGGGAGATCATCTAGAATACCATCACTGGAAAAAGGGAGAGCAAGGCCCAAAGAGATGACCTGCAGGCTCTGGGTCGAGTTCCAGAGATGTGGCCTCGACTTAAACCCAATGGAAAGTGGTCTATACCAAAAGGTCCATGCATTCTGAGTGGCACAGAAGAGCAACAAGTGAAGAAAAATATATCTTCATTCAAGACTCTCACAGGGTGCATGCGATGTTTGAAACGGCTTTTACGAGACATGACAATCTCAGTGGTCTTAAGTCCCATGATTGGCATAAATTTTTACAGTTCATCTTACTAATTCACTACAAGAGGCTATTCATCTTAGCGACTCTCAGACAGCGACGCTCATAACGACGCCGTCTGGGCTAAAAAAATAACAGAGAGCGCCCAAAAACTCAGATCTCAGATCTGAGTTTTTCGGCGCCCTCAAGCCAGGAGCAGGTAACGCTCTCCCTCTCTCTCTCTCTCTCTTTCTTCTCCACACAACACACACAAGAAGAAGAGAGTTATAACATCGTAGGAAACTACCATAAAAGACATTAAAGATTAGGTTAGATGTAGATTTAGGTTTATTTAAGTTAAACTAGATTAGATTTAGGTTTATTTTTAGTTAGATTTACGTTTATTTACGTTAGATTTAGATTTACGTTATATTAGATTAGATTTAGGTCTCCATAGACTGTGATGCCTGCATGAAGCGGGTGAAGAAAGCCCTCAATGGAATATAGAGTATTGCTGCCTTCACTCATGGTGGGTTCCGTCGATCTAAAAGTACTGGTGAAATGTCTTCAGAAGATAGGGAAGAAGGTGGATCTTCAGGGCGGCAAGAGTCACTACATCGCCGGTCAGATGTGGATGGAGATGAGGCAGCGTCACCGCCGGAAGTTAACTCTCACATCTTTAGTGATGAGAATGCCAACTCTTGCCGAGTTATGTGGAAAATTATGTGTTAAATCAGTTTTAAGGTTCTTATAATCCTTGCTAGTTTAGTTCTTTGTTTTTAATATAACATAATTTACGTTAGATTTAGATTTATGTTATATTAGATTAGACTTAGGTTTATTTAGGTTTACCCACACACACACACAAACACACACAAGAAGAAGAGAGTTTTAACGTCGTAGGAAACTATCCCAAAAGACTTTAAAGATTAGGTTAGATGTAGACTTACGTTAAATTAGATTTAGGTTTATTTTTAGTTAGATTTACGTTTATTTATATTTACCCTTATTTACGTTAGATCGAGTCCACGCAAGAATTACTTACGGTTTAGGGTTTAGAGTTAGACGAACAGTGAAAAGATCTACTGTGAAAAGATGTTAAGATGCTGTGAAGTGCTACAGCTAGAGAAGAGGCAAAGGGGTTTTGTCCACTACATGCAGTATCATGTAGACATGGGTCTGTAGATTTCTTGTACCCACAACTATAGGTATTGACCAATAAAGACGAGATTATAACCCCGTGGTTCTGATCTCCGTGCACCTCTAGACCGAGGTGTGAGGGGATTGGACATGACTAGAGAGTGTGAGGAAGAGAGAGAGAGAGAGAGAGAGAGAGAGAGAGAGAGAGAGAGAGAGAGAGAGAGAGAGAGAGAGAGAGAGAGAGAGACAGAGAGAGAGAGAGAGAGAGAGATAAGACGAAGAATGCCAATAGAATATTTAATTTGTTGTCCAGGTTATAATATTTTTATCCTCATTATGAGTAGTGACGAGGATGTGGGACCGTCCAACCGAAACACCTATCTCTCAACGAGGGTCTTATGTCCTTGTAATCAATGCAAGCATGCTGTGCGACGGACAAGACGTGTTTCTTTGCAGCACGTTCGCGAATTTGGCGAGTTCGATCCATCTATTATAGATCGAGTTGTTGCCAATTATAACTCGTCGGACTCTGACGCTGGCCAACAAGCAGCAATCTTGCAACCCAATAGACGTGTTCGCAGGCGCTTTGGTCAAGCAGCATATGTGAGGCCACAAGATGTAGTCTCTGACAGATCGGGGGATGATCATGCAGAGCACATTCCCAACGAGGCAATGTTTGAGCCCGAGATTGATGAAATGATCGAGACGATCATGGATTCAGAAGGCTTATCTATGATGATATGAAAAGTGAAGCCGATACGCCATTGTATAATGGAGCACGTATGTCTAGATTGAAAGCACTCCTGGTTCTTCTCAACATGCTGGCAAAGTTTGGATGGATTGACACTAGCATCACAGCGCTTTTTAGGTGATCTATTACAATTAGTTTACTTTAATAAAACTCTAAATGTATAATGATCTGATAGATTTTTACACGACTGTATCGTATTTTTATGTTGTGTAGATTGCTTAAAGAGCACATACTACCAGCTGACAATGTGATGCCAGATTCCCGAGATGAAGCAAGAAAGATTTTGCGAAACTTGGGGATGGATTACAATTCTATCCACGCTTGTCCTAATGACTGCATTCTTTTCAGAGGGGAATACATAGACATGGAGAAGTGTCCGAAATGTGATTCCGAAAGATATCAAGTAGATCTCCACGGGACAAAAATTCCACAAAAGGTTTTGCGACATTTTCCTCTGCTTCCTCGCATCAAGCATTTCTTCGAATGTAAGTCCATGGCCGCCCTAGCATCATGGCATGAGGAGAATAAATCTTCGGATGGTGTGCTACGAATTCCTGCAGATTGCGCAGCCTGGAAACATATAGATGGAACATGGTCGGATTTTGCCAGGGAAGCTCGAAATTTGCGCTTAGGCCTGGCTATGGATGGCGTAAATCCATTTGGTCAAAGATCAACATCTTACAGTGTATGGCCCGTTGTCATCGTCAACTACAACATTCCCCCGTGGTTGACTACGAAGAAGGGGCACCTATGGCTAAGCTTGATTGTGCCAGGGCGATATAAAGTGAAGAATATGGATGTGTATCTTCGTCCACTATTGGAAGAGCTACAACAATTGTGGATTGGCATAGAGGTGGTGGATATGAGCCGACACACAGGACGACGGAATGCTTTGATCAGAGGCACTCTAATGTGGACCATGCATGACTATCCCGGGCTAACAGAATGCTCGGGTGATCTATTGACACTCCTCACTCAAACACTATAAATCTTGTTTTTTCCCATAGTTGATCTATTATCATGTGTATACATGTAGGGCTTCAAACAAGCGGATACAGAGCATGTGTCACATGTGGACCTAGACTGAATGCACGTAGGGCGCCCTCACTGAAGAAGAAAATCTACGAAGGTCATCAAGCGTATCTTCCAGAGAATCATGTGTTACGCGACGGCTTTTTGGGAAGAGAGCCACCAAGGATGTCTGCACAAGCATGGTTAGAGCAGAAGGAGATGTGCGATGACGGATTGCCTCCAGGGATGAAGAGACTATCTCTATGGTACGAGTCACCATACTGGCCCCGACTCATGATCAATCACTTGCTCGATCCAATGCACATATTCAAGAATGTGGGTAATCTACTATGGGACCATCTGACCGGCAAGAAAGATACTTTTGGAGTCAGAGTTGACCTTAGAAATGTGGATCGTATGGAGCAATATTGGCGGCAAACAGCGTCTGATGGATCGATAAAACTCCCTAAAGCACCATGGATTTTCACAGGAGCCCAAGAACGCAAAGTAAAAGAGACCATTCGATCTTTGCGGACCCCCACTGGCGTAATGCACTCGCTCCGAACGTGTTTTACTAAAGAATGAAAGCTTACCGGTTTGAAGTCACACGATTGGCATAAAATGTGTCAGGTACGTTTATAGTGGACTTTAATATCTTTGCATAAAATGTGGACTTTAATATCATTGTTGCACATACTTTACAATTTATTTTACCGGTTGCCATTGAGGGATGTTTGTCTCTCGACGTCCGTAAGACAATCCTCAAACTTGCAAAGCTGGTGCAATGGATCTCACAAAAGGAGATCAACGTAGACTCCATACCATTCAACAAACTAAATGCTGCGGAGCTTGTGTGCATGTTTGAGAAACATTTTCCTACTACCATGCTAACCATTCAGGTGCATCTTCTTGTTCACATAGTTGATGAGGTGGAAATAGCTGGCACAGTTCATTCAAGATGGATGTTCTTCTTAGAACGTTTCATGAAAACGCTTAAGGGATATGTGCGTCAAAAGGCACGTCCGGAGGGTAGCATGGCAGAAGGTTGGTTGGTATCAGAGTCCCTAGTATACATTGGAGAGTGGCTAGATGGATTTGATAAAGCCCGGGACACGCTATGGCAAACCATAGATGATGAGCGCATATCTGGGATTGTCATGTGCAATCTCGGTGTTGAGAAGAAGATGACGGAAGATCTAGAGGCTAAAATCAACCGATTTTGCATGCTTCACAATCCAGTGATACAAAAGTGGATTTCACAATATGAGGATGCAAAGCAAGAGCGACAAAGGGCACGAATCGAGTGGAGACGGGAAAGACGACCACCGATGCACTATCCGACGGGTCTGGAGAGCCTACTGACATTCATGAGCTTAAGATGGTTGCACAACCAATTGAAAAGCACACAACAATGCGGTGACGAAGTGACTGAGGAAGAGTGGGAGTACTCTCGGGGTTGCGCGACCAAGGTAAGTTTGCAATGTACGACTAGCTAGTGACTTTATTTCTAAACGTTTGAATGGCCACTCATAATCTTTGTTCGTTGTAGTATAAGTCATACACAGCAGCATGGTGTAAAGGTCGACATTTTAGGGTGGAACGGATCGACAAAAAGCGTTTTACTCAAGATTGTGGAATCATGGCAAAATTTGAACAGTCTAGTCGACGACGTTCCTCTGATGCAGATCCTGTGGTGGCGGAACTCACTTACTTCGGCACGCTACAAGAGATTTTGAGGATCGATTACAGAGGATTTTTTGTCGACTTGTTCGACGTGCAATGGTTCAAGATAATCATGGAGGGTCGCAACGCTACTGTGCGTAGAGGAGAGTCTGGTTTTCTTGAGGTGGATTCTACTAAGAAATGGACTTACCTAAGAGACACTTTTGTACTACCCGAGGATTGTGAACAAGTAAGTATGTAAATAGTTAACATCCCCCTTTTACAAGTTATGTGCTTGAAAGCTCTCATGTAAGTTATGTGGCTCTGGCAGGTAATATTTCATCCTACAAAGTCTACATCAAACTGGTGGTACGTCATAGAGGTAGCCCCTCGTAGTGCAAGGACGTATGAAGGCTACCATGTGCCAATCACAACGGCATCAATGGAGGAGATCAGAGAAGATGCTCAATCAGAAGATTTTGCGGTGGTGCCAGACGAGCATCAAGATGATACTACTCTATATGGGGTGCATGCAGAGGATCTACAAAATGAAACAGAGGATATGTGTTTAAACGGAGAGCTCTATATAGATATCGGAAGTTATGCTGAGTTATGCGAGGATGAGAGAGAGATCTCTTAAAGACACAAATATTGTATTTGAACAATTTTGCTCCGTGTTGTAAAAGCTCTAGCTCTCTAAGTACCTTCCATGGTGTATAACGCTCTTTTCTACTCGTGCTCACATCTTTTGATTGAAAATTTTGAGTTTTCGACTTGCCTCTTCTATTACTCAATTCATTCCGTCATTGTATTTATATGCGTCATTACGTCATTGTATTTAATGGTCTTTGCGTCATTGTCTACTCTATTCATTCAATATTAAGTTTAAATATTCGTGTGTTTAATGCAGGTATGGATGATGATGAGTTTCTTTCTTCTTTGTCACCGCAGCAGAGACAGTGGTACGTGGAGCGTCATTGCTCTGGCGCATCATCGCACGTTCCTACTCCATCCGCATCTCCCTCTCTTTCGGAGCATTCGGCGCGCTCCGACGCTTCGGTGTCGACGAGACGATCTTCACACTTGTCTAGACACCTGCGCTCTAGTGGTGGCGGTGGCGGTGGCGGTTGTTGTGGGGATTCCGCCGCCGATGCCTCCACACCTCCTCGTGTTCGACGAGGCTCTTTACCCTCCCCTTCTTTGCCCGCCCCCACACCAGCCACAACATTGCCATCTACGCCAGGTTTTGCGTGGCTGACTGTTCCTAGCAGCTACACACCTCTACCTACTCCGCCAGGAGCCACCCCACTCGACACTCCTCGCTTCGGGGCCCAGACGCCGGTGGAGACACCTGACGTCCGTACCCCCATCGACACGCCGCTAGAGATCCCTGCCGAGACACCCAGGTTCACGCGTCACCGGCCAGAGGGCTTGCCTTACTCCCTCGACTTCAGCGGCGGCATCATCATGGATGATGATGGCAAGAAGGTGATCTCGCGCATACGTGGTCTTTGCTCTCAGCTGTTTAGACACTACATACTAAACAAATGGAGTGAAGTACCAAGTGATTTGAAAAACAGAGTCATCAGCATACTTCATGATGAGTTTCCCGTTCCAACACGGGATCAGCGCTTCAATGAAGACCTGATGAAGATTCGAATGCGCGAATACTGCAAACACAAGCGTTCCGAAGTGCAAAAAGCAATCAAGCATGGGTGGGACAGGCGAGATTGGCTGGCCAAAGAAGATTGGAAGAATGCAAAGAAAGCAGCGCGCGAGAATCCCGACAAGTGGAAGCAACAAAAGGATGCAGCCAGAGCGCGAGTAGAGGTAGGGAGGTCGCACCACTTGGGGAGCGGTGGATGGGCATCATTTGAGGCCGATTTTGTAAGTATTTTCGCATTGCTCTTTATGTTCGATAGTTTAGGGTTTATGAGTTTTTTAATTCTAACATAATGAAATCTTTGTATGTTTTGACAGTGGTCGATGATAGGACGTGATCCCACACCGTACGAGCGCGAGTACGCAGGCAGGAAGGGCTTAAACGCCCTGATGGACATTCTCAGTTCTCGCGGCGGCATGGTTAGTATTAGGGTTTACTCTTTTCTATTTTTTGTACTGTCTTATAAATGTCGTTATATGTTTATACTTACTGAAAGCTGTCTTATTGTCTTTTTTTGCAGAATCCGACAGATACGCCGCTTGGACGCGATGAGACATCTGACTAGACGACGTCAGTTTAGCCGTAGCTAGATAGCATTAGTTTAGGGTTTCTCATAGCTTATGTATCATGAGACGGATTTTATACGTCTTTTTGAACCATGTATATTATGACATTTTTCATCGCAGTTCATTTTGCCAATCAATTCTTTATGCCTATGATGTTGTACAATTGTCATTATTACATTTGCCAATCAATTCATTTTGCCTATGATGTGTACAATTGTCAATTTTCACTTGTCAAGTTTACGCTTGTCAATTTTGCAAACAATGCGTCTTGTGGGTGACTATTTTGGGTCTATTATCTACCCTTGCACTTTTTTTAAAAAGTGAATCAAGTACAATATGGTTGATGGGTGGCAGGGCATTCAATGCCCTGTCACCAAAAAAAAATTCTCTCGGGCGTCACTATAACCGTCGATATTTATGGCTCTGCAGCGTCGCTATAAGCGTCGCTATAGACTTCTGTGTAAACGTCGCTATAAGCGTCGCTATATAGCGACGGTTATAGCGATGGTCTTAGCGACGCACTCGTAGCGATGCTAGTAGCGACGGTCTTAGCAACGCCGGGGGTTATAAAAACCCAGTGTATTTCCGTCGCTAACAGCGTCACAAGAGCACACAACCTCTTGTAGTGATTGCCATAAAGGGTTGTTTGACAGATGACACTAGAAGAACAATGCACAAAATCAGTGAGTTGGTACACTAGATTAGTTCAAAAGAGATAAGAGAAGACAACATCGATGTAGCACGCTTAAATGCTATTGAAGAAGTGTGCATGGTGGAGATGTACTTTCCAACAAACATTCTTACCGTCCAAATGCATGTACTTGTGCATGTGGTCGATGAAGTTGCAGTGCTCCATAGTAGGTGGATGTTCTTCTTGGAGAGATTGATGAAGACTTTCAAGAGGTTTGTTCGTCAAAGGGCTCGCCCCGAGGGTAGCATGGCCAATGGATGACTTGTACAAGAGTCTCTTGTCCTCATCAGTGAATGTTTGGTCTCAATTGATCCAGAGATGCCCCGAATGTGGACTACTGAGGTCAACGTCAAGGTGATAGGGGATGAGCTGCAGGGACAAGGCATCATTAGGAATATGGACATCACAATGCAAGAAAAGGTTATGATATTTTGCCTTCTCAACTCATACATCATGCAAAAGTGTCTAGAGAGGTACGAAGGGGAAAAGCAACAACGTTTGACAGATTGCCTTCAATTCAAGCGCAACCGTGCAACCAGAAACCTTCCTTTTCCAGACCATCTTCAAAAATTGCGTGACTTTCCAATTGGGCGGTGGTTAGAGGCGACACTCTTAGAGGCAAAGAGAAGTGGAGTGTTGATTACTGAAGAGGAAGAGGAGATGTCAAGGGGTTGCGATTGGCATGTACATTTCACAACTTCCTTTTTGAGATGTACATGAAAATTAGTGTGCTTTAATAAATTTTAGTCTGTTTCAATTTTGTGGCTATAGTATCACAAATATGGAGCTTTGTGGTCGCATGGGAAGCACTTCAAAGTGCAACAGATAGACGAACAAAGGGTCACTTTCGACAGTGGTGTTAGGGCAAGCTTTGTCCAAGAAACTAGGAGTAGTGCTAGGGATGAGAATACAAAGACTGGACAGCTTGAATACTTTGGCTACATCGATCCAATACATCTTGAATATTAGCTTTAGAAAGTTTGGTATGTTTATCTTTGATGTCAAGTGGTTCAAAGTTATTACCAGCGGCCCTAATGCAATTGTGCACAAAGACAAGAGTGGATTGATTCAAGTGAACTCTAGGCGGGTGTGGATAGATGTGCGGGATACATTCGTACTTCCACAGCATTGTGAACAAGTTGTGTTCATACACGATCCACTATGGACATAAGCTGATGAGAATGATATGTCTAAACCCTGTTGGATCTATGTCATTCAAGTTGCTCCAAGCAGCAAGCTTAAGTAAGTGTGTGAAGGATTGGATGTTGAGCTCGAATAGGTGATTCATGAACAAAGCACGGGACCGACTCCAACTTTAAGTTTATATTTTGAGGTGAATGTTAGCATTGAGTAATTGTCTGAACCTAGAGATGAGGTGTCAAATAATGAAGCTGATGCGCAGAGCGACGAAGAAGTAGAGTTCGACGATGAAGATGCAGAAGTACAGATTGAGATAGACATCTTTGGTGCATCAGATCTCATAGAGGATGAGAGATTTACTAATGACTTTTGCTAGGAAACCTTTTGCATGGCTCTTTTTATTAGTCTACAATACACTTTAGATTTTGGTCATTTATGTAGCAGTTTTATTGATTTGTTTTATTTCTGTAGCAGTTCCGTTGATTTGTTGTTTGTATTGATTAAGCATTTCTTACGTAAACTAAGATATTGTGTGTTTTGTTTGTGTATGATTAGCCATGGCCGATGACGATGAGCCCTACTCTCCTAGTTTTAGTTTTCCAGTCACTCCGGCCGGCATGTCACTCGAGAAGATGGGCTCGTTTTTGTCTCAGTTCACACCTGAGCAAATCGCCATGGCACAGCACCTTTGGGGTGCAGGTGCAGGTACCTCTAGACCTACTACGGCCGACCCTACGCCCGTGACTACTGTGGTCTCTACACCAAGCGGCCCCACACCTCAGCCTAGTGTGGCCCCTACGCCTAGGACTCGTGTGTCCTCTACACCGATGGGTGGTTCATCCTCGAGACGACATCGTCGTCATTCTAGAGGCGGTGGTTGCTATGGTAGCGGTTCTACCGATGCATCCACACCACCGAGAGAGCACTTACTACTCTCTTCTGTAGATAGTTCATCAATGGGTACACCATGTCCACCTTGGGGATCACACGAGCATAATCCTAGCAAGGTGTACAGGAGCATGGATGGGGATGTTGTGGCAGATAAGTTGGGAAAGTGTTGAAACGGAGGGAGAGAGCGCAGGTAGACGAGAAGAGAGAGAGACGACTCCACAATCTGCAAGCCCAAAGTGTGTCTACTTCACACGAGATGCGTTTATATAGAGGGGACCAAGGTGATATATATGGAGATACCATATATAGCTCAACGCCCCCACTCAGATGAAGGTCCCTAGCTGTGGATGAAAGAACCCTTGGAGGCTCAAGGGAAAAACCGACAGCTCTATATATACCCACTGTTATATTAAAGTATTTTAAATTTACATTTACAATGTTCAAAGGAGCTACATCACTCCTGTTTTACAATGTGCCCTTTCAAGGGTCTTTTACAACCCTATACATACAGTTGAATTGAAGCAATTTCTTCAATATCTTAAAAAACCTTCGATATCTTTGAGCAGCTTGAAAATCTTTGAGCCTCTATACACACTGCTTGATGTGACTTTCATCCTGTAAACAATATCAACTCAAGAAACATATCGAGACGTGAAGGTTAGAAATAACCACATCACATTGTCCTTGGAGACGGTTCGCGACGTCGTTCTAAAGACGACATAGAAACAAACGTAATGACGATGCAATCACATATACAGACGACATAGAGACAAACGTAAAGATGATGCAATCACATGTGCAGACGACATAGAAACAAACATACTATCAATGTAATCACATGTGCACACATATATACAAAGCCGGCATATGAAAATATGATGGGGCCCTTTAGATTATTTGTATGCTTGTAAGCAGAGAAAATGCATTCCATAACATAAGGTTGGCGAGACAATAAGGCTGACGAGACGATAGATTTTCAGTGGCTGACGAGAAGATAGAGTTTCAGTAGCCAGACGTGACGATAGATGTTCAATTGCCAAACAAGACAATAGATTTTCACCTATGCCGATCCGCTAGCATAAATCTTTTACGAGACGACAAAACTTCAATGTAGACGTCATTTGTCCATGTCGAAAGGCTCCATGTTAGCCATAACACATGGCTTTGACGACATAATTTGAATGTGTTTCCATACCATACACATGGCATTCGACATACTTATGCATATCATTAACAATCCATAGCATGATCTTGAGACATATTTCATCTGCATCAAAGCCAAATAGACAAAAGATCAATATCAGGAACACTTGTTGTGACGATGACAATGAGATGAGCACAACATATTCATATCTCATTTTGACCAAACCAGTAATGAACTTGCCTATGAAGTAAGGTTGAAACTTGGAAAGAAAATACGTTGTCAAAAATAGAGTGACATATGCAACCACAAATGTATACACCCAAAATACGTTGTTAAAGACGGTAGTGTGGCCAAGAATAGAGAACCGCAAGCTATTTTTATCACGCACACTACAAACCAGTAATCCATGCACATTTTTGAAGCAAGCTGCAACGGCCTGAGAAGAAACACTGGGCGCACGCGACCTGCCCGCAACACACAACCATGCCCTCTCTTGCACGCAATCTCGGTCTTGACTTGCCACGAACTGAGTTCGGCACTAGGGCTGTAGACAACCCGAAACAAAACCGCGCATGCACGACTATGGCAGTGCAAAAAACAAACAAGCCACGAGCACATACAGGTGAAACGCAGCATAATAAGCACGGGAAGGCGTGTTACAAATACCACAAAAACAGATCATCCGACCGCCCTCGCAGCAACTACTATACTCTTCTGCAATAATATGGTGATGGCAGTTGAACCGTATTAAGGATAGAAATATTTTGTGTCTCTTTGCGCTGCCATGTGCGGCGTAGAGAGCTCGTCACTTCCTGCACTTGGCAATGTAGCGAGGGAAGCTTAGCATATAGCATGAATTGCAGCAAAACAAAAGGCATAAATCTTCCAAGTCTTGTAAACAGATAATAATAGACTTGTATGACTGGACGAACAGGCTTGCAGGTCTTGTAAACAATTAGAAAATAAATAAAAAATACTGAAATTGATGTAATGTATGGAGCGTGGAGAGTAGAGCGCAGTCGCAAGGACGCCTCTTGACTTCTCCTTCTCTAAACGCATCTGCCAGCTACCGCACTTCCCCAAGTGCTTCTATTCTTGTCGCGGTAGCACTGGCAGGATGTAGTCATGACGCTTGGTCAAAGCTCTGCAGGCACGGATTAGTTCAGACCTAGATGGAAGCGCATGAGAGAGACAGAGAATATTCTGCGATATTCCCGGAACAACTCATGACGGCCATGCAAGTAGAGGTGTGTATGTGTGTATGGTGGTGGAGGACAATAAACCAGTCGAGGAGACGAAAGCGCAACCAATAAATATAGCAATAGCTATAAATAAAGTTCTAGCATATTTGAAGCATGCAGTGCAAAGCAGCATCATTACAGACAAAAGCACGCAGCACCATCTACGCAAAAAGATGATGTTTCTCCTCACCGCTGCAAAAAGGGATGCATTGTTTCTCCTTGGTCCAGTTTACTGTTAATACCTGTGATATGGTTGTGCTATCCGAAACCGAAAGCCACAGGAGCCTCTTTGCTTAACCATAAACAAGTTTCCATGGATTGTACATGTGTTTGCATGTGAGTCTTGCGGTTATCAAAAGGCCGATTGTGTTTCTCTCATGTTGACGTTAACACAAAAACAAAGCTTATTTGACCAGCTTAAGAAAATCACGAGAAAACTTATCTTTCATGTCTATGCTCACCATAGCTCTGATACCATGTTGAAACGGAGGAAGGAAATGCGACAGAGGATTTAACAGCTCTGTACGATTTAGTTTGGTCACACTGTGATAGAGATTTAGGAAATTCTCGATCTTGAGAGAAAGAATTGCATTGTCGATACCATTCAGAGAGAGTACAGGCCACGGCAGAGGGGTACGACAAGGTCTCGAACACCTGGATTTTGAGTGTGGCACCAGAATGTCACACTGTCGATCAGAGGCCAGAGACAGATTCAATGATGGAGATCTCAAGCCGGCATGGTTGGATGCAGTGGATTGGGATTGCACTAGAGACACAAGACAATCCCAATAGATTGTAGCAGTAGAGAGATGCAACCAGAGCACGTTTAGAGTCTGCTGGAGCGTCACATCTTGGGAGTGAAGGCTACGATACGCTTCGACATGAGTTTGTAAGTATTATACGTATGGTTTAAATTATTGATAGTATATATGTTATTTGAAGATTTATCTAATGATTAAACCATAATTTTGCAGGAACTTGCCGTGAAGCGCCTTCCGACACGCCAAGACGAGAAGTATGGGTACAGGCATGGACTTGTGACCCTTTTGACCCAGCTGGAGGAGGAGGGAGAGGATGTCAATTGGGAGGTATTACCATGAGGGCTTCTTACTCAGAGACCGCTTGTATATGTAGAGTTTTCTTGTACTTATGTTTATGGTTTATGGTTATGTTTATGGTATGGTTAAGGTTTGACAGTCAACTTATATTTATGGTTTATGGTTATGGTTATAGTTATGGTTCTGCAAGGTTATGGTTATGATTATGGTTTTGGCAATCGTGTTATGATTATGGTTTTGCTATGGTTATGGTTGTGCAAGGTTATGATTATGGTTTTGGTTTTGGTTCAGGTGATGGTTATGGTTTTACTATGATGGTATAGCAATCTGTTATGGTTATGGTTTTGGTTCAGGTGATGGTTATGGTTTTGCTATGATGGTATAGCAATTGTGTGATGGTTATGGTTATGATATGGCACACATGTTATGTTTATGGTTTTATAGTTCTTTACTCATGTTAACAAGTTATGTTATTCTTAAAATTTTGCTCATTGCCATACACTCGCTCTTTAGCGTCAGCTTGTAGGTGGAGTGCGGTTGCTTGTGCACTCTTCCTTTGGGCAGAGAGGGCTGTTTTCTTTTGCTGCAGTACACGATGCAGCATTAGATCCCAGCCCTCTCTGCCCAAAAGAAATCGGCAGGTTTTGGTCGTCGGTATAAGTTACAGTATGATTGCCGGTATCGATCACGGAATAGGCCATTGGAATTTAATTTATTAATACCAAGACTTATACCGTTGATTATTCCGACGCTTGTTTATAGGCCTATTTCGATGCCTTCTACACTGATACTTATACCGACGCTACAATACTGACGCCTCTTTCGAACCTTATTTCAACGCTTACAAGTTTAAAATTTAGCGCTATTTCGTCGGTACCTGCGCCGAATTCTGTACGACCTCTTGTAGTGATAGACCCACATTGTTGTTGTTGTTGTCATTGTGGGAAAGGTGTGTGTGTGAGAGAGTGAGAGAGAGAGAGGGAGAGAGGGGGGGGGAAAGGAGGGGGAAGACTGTTTACTCACAAAATCCATTCTATTTTTCAACTGCATTCACTAAATTATTTTTGTGCTTTGACTCTATAAATGAGTGCAAAAATTCTACAAGCCCCAAGAGAAGTGGAAAACAAGAAGTTTTGACATGAGCTAGCTAATAACATTTTTGCTTGTCCTTGTAACATCTAGCACGCCTTGTTGATGGGAGCCCCACCGCAAAGACCCTCGTTACCTGGATGGAAGCTGCACCACATTCAAACCGTCAGCGTACTAGTAGAGGCAAATAAGCTAAGACTTGAATAGCATATCTGATACATTGGGACACAATGAGAGAGAGAGAGAGAGAGAGAGAGAGAGAGAGAGAGACCTGCTAATAGGGTATCGACTGAACGTTGTAGGCAGAAATCCACTTAGGTGATTCCAAGACACATTGCTATTTATAACCATACCATCACAAAAATCAAACAATTAGTTGTTTGGAATGCAATGATAGACAATTACTCCCAATGTATTTGAATGGCTAGGCTTCATGAGGCAAGATTGATGGTAATGAATGTTGGAAGAGTGCAGGAGAAGACTTACAAGCCTGAGAGGTCGATGAGACCCAACGATGCCAAAAGTTCCCCTGTCAGTTTATTGTTGTCCAAGCGCCTGCCATATGTATCATCCTCATTCAACGTTTCATGCACCAGAGCATGACAAAATGCAATTCACACTTATTGAAAAATTTGGGAGTCTGTATGTATTATTTAGCTAGTGTGCATGTGCAGCATTACAATCATACCCCACACAGTATTGCCCATAACTCACAGAAACTTAAGGTTGTGGGCGAACTCAAAGTGATCAAACTCTTGAGGTATAGGCCCCGTCAGTAGGTTGGCGAACAAATCCAAGCTTATGAGAGAATGTAGCTTTGCAAGCTCTGGAGGGATTGGCTCGCTTAGAGAATTCTGCTGAAGCTCTCTGCATAAGAGAACATGTAGATCAGTATATCATCAACACTTATAAGCGTCGCAAAGAAATGTACTGTCAAGTATTGCAAGGCATCTAGGTCGCCTAGTTCTGGAGCCAAGCTTCCGACAAGGCCATCTTGTTGCAACTCACTGCTAGAAAATTATTTCATCAAGACGACATTGAAATCCTTGAGCACATCCTATGCAATTCACTTAAAACGCAGAACAAGAAAACCCACAGTCTGATGACACGACGGTTGCCATCGCAAATGACGTTAAAAAATGTGCTAGGTTGGGGTCCCAGCTATTGAGTGCATTGTTGGGATCGCGGTGGACTCGATTCTTGAAGGCAATCAAGCTGTCAAGCTGAAGAGGCCGCATTGCAGCGACGGTGTCCAGCTTCATAAAACGCAAGTTGAAGATGTCGCAAACCTAATATGAATGTATAAGACAAGCATGCAGCGGCTGCAGGTGAATACTAGACGTACCATCGCTTCTTGGATCGCCGCAGTGAGCAACGGTTGCTGCAAACGCAACCCACACCAGAGCGTCTACTGGCGCAAACATATGCATTCTCGTTGTGTGTTTGTGAATTCTGTCAGTCTACGTGCATCTCGTTTTACATTTATACTCCATCTCTAGTCCACACGTCGTTATAGAAGTGTCACCCCATTTAAGGCATTGGCGCTGGGTTCTCTAGAAGTGCCACCTCCACGTGTCATCTCACCACTGGCAATAATTCCAAAAAGCCTCAAGCTATAGGGGACTGGTTGCGCCATCTATAGTCAGTGGTGTGCTTCAGAGAAATTCATTTTTGGGGCTATAGGCTGATTCCGCAAGTCAGTTGATACACACTCCTTGCTCGATTTCAACTTCCACGACCACCGTCCTCCTATCCCACTCAATCAACACCATTGTGGGGCTAAGGTTAGTATGCACATGACACGAACCTAAATTTCGGTTCATCCGGCACCGCCAATTTTGATTACTAGAAATGGCTCCTTTAGAGGTCTCATTCGGCATCAACATTCAACAAAGCAATACATCAAGGGTGTTTCATCCCCAATCCCCAATTCCCCAATTCCTCCCTGTAAAGCAAGTAATGTCAAAGATGAGAAGCCAAACATGGGTGGTGTCTCCTGAAGAGGCATGGACACTACTTTCTTCGGCTTCGAATATTCCCACAAGAGCGACCCGCATGACATCCATCATGTTCTAGATTGTCCCTTAAAAAGAGAGGCGGCCACTTCATCCTGTTATAGCAAAACTCCATTGTCAAAGCCCTCGTCTTTCCACACTTTCCTACCATGAAGTAGCCATCGTTGCAGTTGATCAAGGGTTGGGCTAGCTGGAATTGACTCCCGTATTTGCTAACTTGGTGTCTGATGACTGACTATGCAAGCCTTCTATTGAGCACATGCATGTTTTTGGCTATTTGGCATATGCTTTGGTGCCACAAATGCAGCGTAGAAAATTGGATGATACGGATGTCAAATGTATTTTTGTTGGTTATATAAGTGCTGAAACAGGCTGTATCATCTGCAAACAAAGCGTATCTTGGTCTTACGAGATGTTGTGTTTGTAGAAGATTCTATTCAATCCTTGTTGTCATGTACTAGAGACAATAATGTAAGCTCACAGGACATTTATGACACTTTGTTGCCTCTTTTCAGTGGTGGAAGTTTGAATGTCAATTCCAATGAGGCAAATGTACAACCAATGGAGATTTTTGAAAATGTTACAAATCCGCCTATTATTGATGCATATGTACATGATGTACTTGATGGGAAAAGGGCTGAGAATGAGCAAGAGAAAGATATACCAAAATTGCTAGTCCATACTTTGCGTGACAGCAAATTGGATGCACCTTTGTCTAGTTGTACTCATTCTAGTTCTTGCCATGCATCTTATGCATCAAATTGTTATGCTTTGGTTGCGTCTAGCTTACATGATGTTGAGGAGCCTGTGTCTTTTGATGAAGCACATAATTTAGAAAATTAGATGGCTACCATGCAATATGAATATGATGTACTTATAGAAAATGACACATGGACTCTATGTGATTTTCCTCCTAGAAAAAAGGCCATTGGTACGAAAAGGTTTTACAAGCTAAAACCCAATTTGGATAGTGAAATTGATCGTTATAAGGCTCGACTTGTTGCAAAGGGTTATGCACAAAAATAAGGCATTGATTATGTAGAGACTTTTGCTCCCACTTACCGTATGACTATTGTGCATTTTCTATGTGTATTGGCAGCTCATGTTGGTTGGTATGTACATCAGTCAAAAATTGTGATTGCTTCCTTGAATGGCAACATATTTGAGGTAGTTTATGTAATGCGACCTAGCAATTTTTTCATTAAAGGGCAGGAAGATAAAGTGTGAAAATGTAAGAAAGCTTTCTATGGGTTGAAGCAATCTCCTTGTGCTTGGTATGAGAAGGCTGAAACTCATTTGCTCAAACGAGGCTTTCGTAATAGTCCAGCACAAAGCACATTGTAGGTAAAGCATGAGGGTGATGTACTTCTCATTGTCATTCTCTATGTAGATGATTTGCTAATCATTGGACCATATGAGAGACATATTACTGAGTTTAAGGATGATTTGAATTTGGGGTTGTTGCATCATTACTTGGGTATACAGTTTAAGGAGTGTGATGGTGGTATTTCCTTGGTTCAAACAAGTTAACGTAGTGCACAACATCAAATGCCACATTTTTAAGCTTAGTAGACCTATGGGAGTCTGTATTGTGCCCAAATCCTATTGACAATGCTTATCACCATAAAAAATGTCTTTTGGGAATATGCAAACATTGTACATTGATAGGCTATCATTGTGTCTAGCAGAACTGAGTGATGATATCTCTAGAATGATTGTGAAGCTTCTTGATGAGATTCCTACACATGAAGTGGATAAGAAAGGTAGCCCAAAATCTTGCAAAGACCTCGTGGTTTGGCGAGTGAGTCTGATGTGTTTCCTTTCCTTGATTCAAAGAAAATCAATGAACGTCATCAAGCACAACTACATCTAGATGGCAAGATAAACTATTCAAGGAATGTTTGCATAACTGCTGTGACAATGTAGTGGTGCTTGTAGTAGATTTTGCGGATAACTGCTCCTTCAAGGTGCAGAATGAGGTTCACTCAATGCATTGGTATTCAATTCAGGTCACAACTTTGGCTCATAGGTCATACTTGCGTGATGGGCTTCGTGCCATTCAAAAGATGAGTTAGTTCTATATCTCTTATGAGAAAACACATGACACTTTGTTTGTGCAAGACTAGATTCTTTTGCACAATGAGTGGCTAAAAAGTCAAGGCTATAGTGTGAAGAGAAACTAGTTGTGGTTTGATGGTGCTGTTCCACAATTCAAACCAAGGTAGCATTCTATGTTGTAGTCCAATTCTTGAATATGACTGATATCAAGATAATGCACAATTCTTTGCTTCTATCCAACGATGGGGCTGCGACAATGCTAGAAAGATCTTTCCCACATGAGTAGCTGAAATCTCACAGATGTGTGCATCAAAACACTTCAAGTGTTGATGGATTTCAAACTTTCCTTACTCCATGCATTCAAGAGCTAGACAATCTTATAGACGGCTACTTCCATAACACTGAAGCAAATATTTGTAAGACTAGGGGAACTAGTGCCTTGGACTCCACCTCCCAACCTCCCACTCTATAGCAAGCTACTAGCCCTTTGGACTCCCTTTCCACACTGCCTAGTCCGGCCTTGCCCTTGTCTAGTCTCTTGTCTAGTCCGGCCTTGCCCTAGTCCTGACATTACTTCCCCCTTAAAGAAGAGTTTTCGTCCTCGAAAACAAAAGTGGGAAACTTCTTCTTAAGAACACTAATGTTTTCCCAAGTGGCACCTTCCTCAGGTCGATCTTTTCACTTGATTAAGGATTATTGACGTACATAACCAAAATCTGTTGGCCAATGACATTGTCATCCCCACGTACCTGCTTACATAAACGGCTTACATGAAACACTGGATGAATACGAGAATGTGTATGTAGTAGTAACTTGTAGGCCTGATCACGTCCTCGCTTGAGTATTTTGAAAGGCCCACAATATCGTGGAGATAATTTAGGTGTTTGGCCCAGTTTTCAACCTTTCTGAATGTTTTGGCACACGTAAAAATACTTCCTCCCCTTCCTCAAAGGTAGCTTGCCGACGTTTCTTATCAGCGTACTTATTATACCGATCCTGTGCTTGTCTTGGAGAAAATCCTTAACCTATTGAAGTTTTTCGGTTGCCAACCCCACCGTAATAGGTGACCTACGTTGAAAACCATATGTCAGCATGAAAGGACTAAAACTTGAACTTCATATGCGTATGATGTCTTGAACTTCATAAGTGTATGATGTCTCAAGAGGAATTTGGAGACCAAATTTGACAAATCTGACTGCACGCGAGTGTTCAAAAGGGGGGTTCTATCCTAAGTACACGAGGAAAAATGTGGTAGTTTAAAGTTAAAGCGGGTTTCAAACTCTCCATGGATAGGGCAAGTGCGGATGGAGCATCAGAGTTAAAGTGAATGCATGGGCCTGAAGTTCTCATCTTGCAGAGCATGTCCCTGTTTCTAGATCAACAATTGGAGTCATGGATGTCAAGTTATTGCGAGATAAAGTTTTGCTAGTGGCTGATTTTGAGTCAGGTTGACTATTTTGGAAAGCGTTCCATATGGAAGTATACAAAAATAGCATTAGAAGACTACATATTGATTGGAGCCTAGAGCACAAAGTTACGGCAATGGGAACAACTGGCAGTTAGGGGCGATCGTAGAGGAGCTAATATTTTTGGTCATTTTGGTCCACTTGCTTTGAGACCTTAGAGGAGTAGGATGCAGCATGGAGGAGGGATATCATGGCCAAGGAGATAGAATTTCAAGTGGAATTTATAGTTTGTGCATTGCGTGAGCACCAAATGGTAGAGCAACCAAAGTGGGGAGAATAAAGGCATTTTACGGGATTTTTTTGGTGGTTTTGAGAGGCCCCCCAAGGAGTGAGGCATCCCAAGATGACACATGGAACACAATGCTCCCACGTGTAGAGTCTCAACCTGTGATGGCGTGGTAAAGAGCTATAGTGGGGAGACTCCAAGGGAATCACAAGTGGAGTGAGGAGTTCCTTGAGAGCTTGGACCTATGGCGACCTCTGAGGACGCTGCTCTAGTGGTGAATGTTGCATCTGCTGGCGGCGTGCTTGCAAAGTGGATGATGACATGTAAGTAAGCTTAGGTGATGTTCTCGCATACCTATAACAGCGTCAAACTTTTAAATGTGTAGGAGGTTCTCGTGGGGAATAGTCCTACCGTTGTGACTGTTCCTTGGGGCTTAAGAGGTTTTACACATGTAGTGGCTTGGTAATGAATACGAGAGCCAAAAATATCAAGGACTCACATGCAAAAGAAAGCGACCAAAAATAGAAAGCCACCAAAAATAGGGGTGGCCTTCCGTACCCTATATGAAAGCCTTTTTGGACAGTTTTGGGGGGAAGAGAGCTCGCGGAGGAGCTTTGCAAAGAGGGCTCAAAGAAGCCTTGGAGAAGGAGATTGGAGCCATTGAGAACACCGATGACAACGTTTTTTCTCTTGATCCTCTCAACGAGGAGAGCCCAATGCAGGTGAAGCCGAGGATTGTCCAAGGTTTTTATACACCTTCAGAACTTAACGTACCAACGGATCCATGTTGTAGCATCAACTTTCATGGTGTCTGTAGTGGTGTTTTGTTGCAAGATTAAAGAAAACAATAGTTGATTTTTTCACTATTTCTTCCCTCTTTTCCCCCATTTTTGTCTTTGTTCTACTTTATTGTCTGCTTCCGGTTGTGTGAGATGCATGTGCCTCCTCGGGCCTCTGTGTGTGAGAGAGAGGAAGAGAGAGTGGTGTGCACGTTGTGTGAAGGTTATAGACGGGAAATATTAGGGTGATGTGTTGTCAATTGCTGGGGTGGATCACATGTGTGTTGGTATGCCTGCGTATAGTGATCTGTTTGCGGATTGTGTGAGTTTTGAAGGTGAAATCTAGTGGATTGGGTGCAGTGAGTATCGTGGTCTATATAAAGACAAATGTTTGTGCATCAGGTGTGTTCTCCTTTCCAACGACATCAACAGCTCTCCACGATGGATATCAATACTCCCTCCTAATATCATGTTTAGAGGTTTTAAACCTACACACCAATGATGGTTGGAGCAATGAAACATTGACAAGCCTCTAAAAGTACCTAGCCGATATTGACAATTTTCTTGGAATTTTGGCACGATACCTATGTTGCTTGCCAGGATTATGGACAAGCTATTACCGAGTGGCAATTTACTTTCCTCCTCAAGGCAACATGCAATGAAGCCTATCACATTTGATTATCAATGCATCTATGCATGAATAAATGGTTTAATTTTATGTTGCAATGACCATGTGGAGGAATCAAAATTTTCAAAATGTGGAGAAGAAAGGTATACAGAAAAGAGACAGTCGGGTACCATGAAAATTATTGATGGCATTCTTATCATACCCTGCATCTAGCACATGTTCCAAAGCAAGGAGATTGCTACACTCATCTCATTGCACCAAATGCATAAATTGTTGAATGGAAAGGTGTGCTAGCCCCATCAGATGTTTTCAGGTTTTAAAACTTTAAGGTAGAGCCCATGTAGATATTCTTTCAAATTTTAATTTAATATGGATTGAGGTCTAAGAGACTTTCTATACCTTGAACAAGTACAAGGGTCATTATATAGGCCTAAGAGTTGAGATAATGTTGGTGTGCAAGCATCAAATGTAGCATAGGATCCCTAGCCTAGGTGCAAAGTATCTAATCAAGAATTGCTAGTGGAAGTACTCCATGGTGTGAGCTAGGCACAAATTCTATCTATATATATCATCCATCTCTCCCCCCCCCCCCCCCCCCCCCTCTCTCTCTCTCTCTCTCTCTCTCTCTCTCTCTCTCTTTCTATATATATACACACACACACACACACACACACACACACACACTTATCTATAGATAGTCATTTGTGAAGGCCGGTATATTTTTTGTACATATTATATGCACATAATGTGTGTGTGTGTGTGTGTATACATACAAATGCACACACACACACACACAAACACACACGCACATATATATATATATATATATATATATATATGTAGAGAGTGAGAGAGAGAGAGAGAGCAATGAAAATAAATAGGTAGAGACTAGACTCAGGAGTGGATATTATAAAGTGCAAGCGGACTTTAAAAAATGGTTTCCAAATTTTGGTGATTTTTTAGAGGTGTTTATTTTCTAATAGCTTTTGGGTTGATGATAAAACCATATGGTTTTTTAGCTTCATGTTCTATTTTAGGATACCAAAAAAGTTACATTTGTCACATCATTCAAGTTTATATAGCCATGCCCATTATTAGCATTAGAAATTTTATTCTAGTTATACTCAAATATTTCAAGGAAACTTGTCACTTAACAGAACGTAGAAGTGTCTTAGAACATAAAAGTGTTGCATCACCAGTCTAGAATCGATCACTTTACTAAGATTGTAGCACTTCACGATTAACATGAGTAGATGTGGACTTCCATGAAATGAAATTAGTAGATGGAAACTTAATGCTCCATGGAAATCTAGCCAATGCAAAGGTAAATGGTGAAAAATTGGCTTGTATTTAGTCAGTTCACGATATATTATACATGATGTAAGGGATCAATATGACTTGCATCATTCTTTAAAAAATCCTTGAAAAAACTACCTAGATTGCCACAATAGGAGCATGCACCTACCAAATGACCCCAATTTAGGTATATAATATGTCCACCAAAAGAATCATGATAAATTTTCATATGGAAGATTTTGGTCCTTTTGCCAAAGTATACAAACCTCATCTCTATAGGGTGGCACATATAGCTCGAGAGAGAAAAAATTCCCTAAGGTATGTGCCAATTCTTCTATTGAAGGCTAGAGAAAGGAGGAAACATCCAAAAGGGACATTCAACCAAAAATTCATATTTGATTGACGTAATTGGTCGCCCAGGGAATGATGCGGACCACTTTTCCAAACATGACAAAGGTAGAGACACACAAAAAAGTGCAAGTTTATCTTCCTTCTTGAAGAATTTCATCCTAAATATGAAATAGGTCCCTTGAAAGAGATACAAGAAAGATGTGGATACAAAGGATTTCAAGAGAATTATGTGCTCCCTTTGATTGTAGAATTGAGATTAACGTCTTTTTAAGTACAAAATCCCAACATAAAATAATAATGGACAATATTGTATGTACGCAAGCAAAGCCCAATTAGTAGCATTCTCACGGTGTACCTAACAACAAGAGGAGGAGCTACTCGAGAACATTTTAAGGGTTGAAGGATTTCTCATGGAATGCCTTTGAAAGTGCACCTATTAGAAAACGCTATAGAATGTATGATTCTCTATAAAACAATAAAAGAAATAAAGACGATTATACACATGGCCTTAATGGGAGGCCATAGAATACATCTCTATAAAACAATTCTTGTAATGGTTATAGCAAGAATAAAAAATCAAGAATTGGGAAAAAGAAACTCGTGAGAAACATGGTAATTGGACACATCAAGGAGAGAGAGAGAGAGGGGGGGGGGGGGGGGGGGGGGGGGGGGGGGGGGGGGGGGGGGGGGGGAGGGGATATTTTTGTGGGGAAGAATATTCATCATGCACTCAAAGAGGGTCACTTTTGTAAACACTATACATCATGTGTGTTCAATTCTATTTGTAGAACCACTTACCTGAAAATGTGAGAAAATATAGAATAATACAATCGCTATTGTTGACTCCACGTGATAGGTAATTTTTAATTATAGTGACCCCCTCGAGACCATGCATGGAGGACTAGAGCCAATGGCGTACATAGCAATGGAAATTATAGTGCTTTGGACACACCCACATTGTTGTTGTTGTTGTGGTGGTGGTGGTGGTGGTGGTGTGGTGTGTGTGTGTGTGAGTGAGTGAGTGAGAGTGAGAGAGAGAGAGAGAGAGAGAGAGAGAGAGAGAGAGAGAGAGGGGGGGGGGGGCGGGGGGGGGGGGGGGGGGGGGGGGGCATTTGAGTCTGTAAGTAAGTGCAAGAATGGTACAAGCCCCGAGAGAAGTGGAAAACAAGAAGTTTTGACATGAGCTAGCTAATCACATTTTTGTTTGTCTATGTAAAATCTAGTATGCCTTATTGATAGAAGCATCATAAACACCCTCGTTACCCGGATAGAAGTTGCACAACATCAAAAACATCAGCATACAAGTAGCTGCAAATAAGCTAAGACTTGAATAGCATATCTGATATATTGGGATAAAATTCCTTACAAAAATACAGAGAGAGAGAGAGAGAGAGAGAGAGAGAGAGAGAGAGAGAGAGAGAGAGAGAGAGAGAGAGAGAGAGAGAGAGAGAGAGAGATGCTAATAGGGTATCGACTTAACATTCTAGGTAGAAACCCACTTACGTGATTCCAAACCATCCCATCATAAAAATCACACAAGGAGCTAAGGTGTCAGATCAAATGATAGCAATGCTTTGGTGGGAATCAACCCTAGTTAAATAATTGAAAAAGGGAATCCCAAATGGTTTTTCTGAAGCCGCATGTAGTGATTGGAAGCATGTCATGCATGCAAATCTCATTTCTATAGGGTGGCACATATAGCTCTAGAGAAAAGAAATTTCCCTAAGGTGTGTGCAAATTCTTCTATGGAAGGCTAGAGAAAGGAGGAAATATCCAAACAGGACATTCAAGTAAAAATTCATTTCTGATTGACCTAATTGGTAGCCCAAGGAATGATGCGGACCACTTCTCCAAACATGAGAGACACACCAAAAAATGCAAGTTATCTTCCTTCTTGAAGATTTGGATCTTAGATAGGCTGAAATCATAGTAGAAATTATGTCCATAGCATTGGGGGGCAGCCTAAGATTAAAGAACACAATTACCACTACTATTTTTTGAAATAGGCCCCTTGAAAAGGATACAAGTAATATGAGGATACAAAGGATTTCAAGAGAGATATATGCTCCGTTTGACTGCAGAGTATGAACAATATCTCAACATAAAGAAATCATGCACAATATAGTATTTAAGCAAGCAAAGCCCAATTACGAGCATCTCCACGATGTAAACAAACAACAAGAGGAGGAGCCACTCTCTAACATTTTAAGGGTTGAGGGATTTCTCATAAAATGCCTTTGGAAGTGGGGTACATCTATTAGGAAAGGCTATAGAGTGTATGATTCTCTATAGAAAATTAAGAGGAATGGAGAGGATTATACACATGGCCTTAATGGGAGGCCATAGAATGATTCTTTAGGAAAAAAATTCTCTCATATTGGTTATAGCAAGAAAAATAAATCAAGAATTAAAAAAAAGAAACTTGTGAAAACATGGTAATTGGACACATCAAGGATAGAGAGAGAGAGAGAGAGAGAGAGAGAGAGAGAGAGAGAGAGAGGGGGAAGAGGATTCACCATGCACTCGGAGAGGGGCACTTTATGTAAACGCTTGACATCCTGTGTGTTCCTTTAATTATATTTGTAAAGCCAATTACCTAAAAATGTGAGAAAATATATAATAATAAATCCCTATTGTTGAAACTACGTGATAAGTATTTTTTAAATATAGTGACCCCCCTCGACATCATGCATGGAGAACTAGAGCCAATGGCATAGCAATGGAGATTATAGCCCTTTGGATACACTACAAGAGGTACTTGAATTTCGGTGCCACATTACCGGCATCACTGGCGGGCGTCGATATATGTGTGTATTTATGGAGGGAGCCAAGGTTTTTTTTTAAAAATCATTTTCAAAATTCTGATGCCTATTTCGAAAGGTGTTCCGATGCCAACGCGAATGCGCATACCGACGCCCCTTCCATTGGCTCTTACGACGCCTCTACCGACAGCTGTACCATCGGTACGTGCAGAAATCGAAACCACGGGCTTTCTCTGCGTATTTCTACTAATTCTTGCGCCACACCTCAAGGTCTCCTATTCACCCTCTCTCACAGATCTGCTGCGATACACGCCGTCAGAGGTGCTAATCTTGCTTGTGGGTTACCACATAACACTAAGGTAACATTATTTTCATGTTTTCTTCTAGATTTAGGGTTTAAGGTTTAACTTTGTGTTTGTGTTTGTGTTTGCATTTTTCCAGGTTCTACGACTTAGGCGACAACTTTTATTGCTCAAATAGGACTAATGTGAGTGCTCAAACCTTTAAATGCATATTAGGTTTATTTAAATTACTTTGTATATTAAAAAAATAAAATTTCATGCTTTAAACTTTGAATGCTTTCAAATTTCAATGCCTTAAAATAAATTAGGATTTGTTATGTGAAATTTCATTTTAAATTATGAAACAAAATTGTTTAAGTTTTTGAAAAAATCTTGTTCTAAAGAATTTTTTTATTGAATTATGTCGTTTTTCAAATTATGTAGTTGATGGGGTTTATGTTTTAGGTTAAGTTTAAATTATAAGTTAATTTAGATTAGGTTAGGTTATGTTAAGTTAAGCTACGTTGTTATGTTAGGTTATAGGTTAGGATAGGTTATCTTATACGTTAGGTTAGATTAAGTTAAGGTACGTTAGGTTAAGCTATATTATGTTACGTTAGGTTAAGCTACGCTAAGTTAAATTAGGTTATCTTATATTTTAGGTTAGGTTAAGTCACGTACGTTAGGTTAGGTAAAGCTATATTAGGTTAGGCATAATGATTATAGGTTAGGTTAGAGCTAGCATCAAATTAATAGTAGTAAAACCGCAATCGAAACTTCGAGGATGACTCATATACTTCTAAAAATGCAAATGGACTTAGGTTAGGTTAGGTTATAGGTTAGGTAGATGTTATAAGTTAGGTTATATACATTAGGTTCAGTTAGGTATAGGTTTTACGTTAGGTTAGATAATAGGTTAGGCATAAGGATTATAGGTTAGGTTAATTTTAAGTTATAAGTTAAGTTAGATTAGGTTAGTCTATGTTAAGTTAAGCTACGTTGTTATGTTAGGCTAGGTTAGGTTATCTTATACGTTAGGTTATATGTCATAATAATCAATATCTAATTCTCCTAAATGATTTTCTCATATTAAACTGATCATTTAATGTGGGGAAGTGCTAGGGGAGAAAAAGCTAGAATATTGGTTAAGCTAGCAGACCGGCCACAGTAGGGATCCAAAGCAAGGAAAATAGGGATACAAAGGGGGGACCATCTGCAAAAGAGCCATGTGCAACAATGGGCTAAAAAGACCCTAAGGTTCAGCCCATTAAGACTTCCAAAATGCTAAGGTTCCAAAATTCAAAGGTTGTGTCCAAAGGTCAACCCTAGGGAAAATTGGATGCTTTGTGTGTGCCCTAAAAGTCTTCTTCAAAGCCTACAAAGGAGGGGGTGAGCCCATTTAGTAGGGGATGAGAGAGAAAGCCACACACACACACACACACAGGCTCCCTTTACACAAAGGGAATTAGGGACACATGTCAGCTCCCTAGGCCAGATGCTCACAAGGTGTGCCCAATTCCTATTGGATGGCCTTGGAGGTGGACCAATGAGATTTAGACTAGGGTAATCTAGTTTAGTTAATTTAAAATTATTTAATAAAAGAAACCAATGAGAATTAAGTCTCCTAGAAGACTATTGGGCAGTCTCCCAAGGGTCCAATGAGCATTCAGGAGCCCAATAGCTTGCCTGATTCCTATTGGCCAGGAGGCAAAGGGGTCCAATGAGAGTTTAGTTTAAATATTTAATTACCTAAAGCTCTCACAAAAGGGGAAAGGGGGACACATGTCAGAAGGCTATCACTTATGCTGCTTAACACCCATTGGCTTGACTTGGGGAGGTCCAATGAGGCAAAAGCCAGACCAATTTAGCAGGAAGGGCTCGCCCAAGAGAGAGAGGGGGCTGATTTTTGCTTGGCATTAACACACACACAATCACACTTGACCATGTGTGAAGAAAGAATACTCTATCTCCTCCCAAGCTTTAATGGAGAGCTCATCACCTACTCCAAGCTTGTGAGATAGAAGCCTACATCAACACTCTCTTGGCATGTGGATGCAAATCCAACCAAGAGCCAAGATTCAATGCATGCTCATCTTCTCTACCAAGCTAATTACTAAGCTAAGCTAAGCTAATATGAGTGATTATGTGAGGAGATGTACATCTTTCTCGTAAGATACTCCTTCTTCCTCTCAATCTACTCTCATACCCTGCTAGCTCTCACCATCTTCGAAGGTGTGTGAGGTCTTGGGTCTGAGAACGGAGATAATTCAAGTTGTGTTGTTAAGTGTTTTGCTTAGTGCATGAAGCTTCCATCTTCATTGCACTAGCTAGTCTCGAAGGAACAGAAAGAATTGTATTGTACAATGTCTCTCTTGATGGGAAAAACCATAATACAAAGCCTTTTGGAGGGGGGACCGGCTCCATGAAAATCCGGTCCTCAACTATTGTCAATAGCTTAATTTCTCTCTCTTTTGAAAGTATTGTTGATGCTATCTAACTAGGTGTTATGCTTTTTGTTGCTCTCTCTCCACCCAAGCACTCTTGTAATTCTCATTAGGAATTTATTCTAATGAAATGCTCACTATGTTCATGCTAAATTCCGCTACACATAAGTTATTAGGCCATTAAATGTTACATTATATTAAGTTAAGCTACGTTAGGTTAAGTTATATTAGGTTAGGTTATGTTAAGCTAGATTAAGTTAAGCTAGGTTAAGTTAAGTTACGTTACCTTATATGTTAGGTTAGGTTAAGTTACGTTAGGCTATGTTACGTTAGGTTAGGTAAAGCTACGTTCGACAATACGGTTGGCTATAGAGCTTTCCCACAGCGCATATTAAAAACAACACAATGAGGTTCTGCTCGTCAATACGGAAATCCATAAAGCTTACCCATAACACATATGCATTGTGGGAAAGATCTATGGATTTTTGTATTGCAATACGGCAAGCCATAGATCTTTCTTACAATGTCCGCGAGCGGATTTCAAGTCCTAGAATAGCACCATGGTTTGCTGTATTGCCAAACGGCTCGCCATGGTGTTGTCTATATGTTTGCAAGAGATATATTTTCAAGCGCTAAAATTACCTCCTATTAATAAAAACAACACAATGGAGATCTGTTTGGCAATACGGAAAGCCATAAAGAGTTCCCACAAGGGGTATGCATTCTGGGCAAGCACTATGGCTTGCCATATTGCCAACGGCTCGCCATGGTGTTGTCTATATGTCTGCGAGCGGTTTTCAAGCCATAAAATCGCTTCGCAACTCTAAAAACAACACAGTGGTGAGCCGTTTGCCAAATTGGCAAGCCATAGAGCTTGCCCACATTGCAAATGCATTGTGGACAAGATCTACGGTTTGTTGTTTTGCTATATGCCTCACCATTGTGTTGTTTGTATGTTAGGTTAGGTTATGTTAGGTTTAGGTTATATGTTAGGTTAGGTTAGAGCTATCAACGGTATAATAGTCGAGAAAATACAAACGGACTTCGAATATGATGTATGTACTTCAAAAAAACACAATCTGACTTTGAAGTGACTTGTGTACTTCTAAAAACGCAAACTAGGTTAGGTTATAGGTTAGGTAGATGTTTTAAGATAGGTTACATTAAGTTAGGTTAGGTATAGGTTTTACATTAGGTTAAATTATATTATAGGTTAGGCATAATGATTATTGGTTAGGTTAGAGCTAGCGTCAAATTAATAGTAGTAAAAACGCAATCGGACTTCGAGGATGACTCGTGTACTTCTAAAATGCAAACGGACTTCGGTTAGATTAGGTTATAGGTTAGGTAGGTGTTATAAGTTAGGTTATATACATTAAGTTATGTTAGGTATAGGTTTCACATTAGGTTAGATAATAGGTTAGACATTATGATTTTAGGTTAGGTCAAGTTTAAGTTATAAGTTAAGTTAGATTACGTTAGGTTATGTTAAGTTAAGCTATGTTGTTATGTTAGGTTATACGTTAAGTTAAGTAAGGTTATCTTATATGTTAGGTTAGGTTAAGTTATATTAGGTTAGGTTAAGTTAAGTTATGCTATCTTATATGTTAGGTTAGGTTAAGTTACGTTAGGTTATGTTACGTTAGGTTAGGTAAAGCTACATTAGGTTAAGCTACATTCGACAATACGGAAAGCTATAGAGCTTACCTAACTGCATATTAAAAACAACACAATGGTGTTCCATTCGTCAATACGGCAATCAATAAAGCTCACCCATAACACATATGCATTGTGGGCAAGCTCTATGGCTTTCTGTATTGCCAACGGCTCGCCATTGTGTTGTTTATATGTCCGCGAGCGGATTTGAAGTTCTAGAATAGCACCATGGCGAGCGGTTTGGCAATACGGCAAGCCATAGATCTTGCTTACAATGTTTGCGAGCGTATTTTAAGTCCTAGAATTGCCCCATGGCTTGCCGTATTGCCAAACGGCTCACCATGGTGTTGTCTATATGTTTGCGAGTGATTTTCAAGTGCTAAAATTACCTTGTGTCCCTAGAAACAACACAATGGCGATCCGTTTGGCAATACGGCAATCCATAAAGCTTGCCCAGAAATGTAAACGGACTTCCGTTAGGTTAGGTTATATGTTAGGTAGATGTTATAAGATAGGTTACCTTACGTTAGGTTAGGTATAGGTTTTACATTAGGTTAAATTATATTATAGGTTAGGCATAATGATTAGCTTAGGTTAGAGCTAGCGTCAAATTAATAGTAGTAAAAACGCAATCGGACTTCAAGGATGACTCATATACTTCTAAAAAAGCAAATGGACTTCAGTTAGGTTAGGTTGTAGGTTAGGTAGATGTTATAAGCTAGATTATATACATTAAGTTAAGTTAGGTATAGGTTTTAAATTAGGTTAGATAATAGGTTAGGCATAAGGATTATAGGTTAGGTGAAGTTTAAGTTAAAAGTTAAGTTAGATTAGGTTAGGTTATGTTAAGTTAAGCTACATTGTTATGTCACGTTATATGTTAGGTTAGGTTAGTTTATCTTATACGTTAGGTTAGATTAAGTTAAGCTACATTAGGTTAAGTTATATTAGGTTAGGTTAGGTTAAGCTTTGTTAAGTTAAGTTATGTTATCTTATATGTTAGGTTAAGTTAAGTTACGTTAGGTTATGTTACATTAGGTTAGCTAAACCTACATTACGTTAAGTTAGGTTAAGCTACGTTCGACAATACGGCAAGCTAGAGAGGTTACCCACAGCACATATTAAAAACAACACAATGGCGTTCCGTTCGTCAATACGGCAATCCATAAAGCTTACCCACAACACATATGCATTTTGGGCAAGCTCTATTGCTTTCCATATTGGCAACGGCTTGCCATTTTGTTGTTTATATGTCCGTGAGCGGATTTCAAGTCCTAATATAGCACCATGGCGAGTCCTTTGGCAATACGGCAAGCCATAGATCTTGCTTACAATGCATATGCATTGTGGGAAAGATTTATGGCTTGCCCTATTGCCAAACGGCTCGCCATGGTGTTGTCTATATGTTTGGGAGTGATTTTCAAGCGCTAAAATTACCTCGTGCCCCTAAAAACAACACAATGACGATCCATTTGGCAATACGGTAAGCTCTATGGCTTGCCATATTACCAACGGCTCACCATGGTGTTGTCTATATGTCTATGACCGAGTCTGTGACCGATTCTCATGCCATAAAATCGCTTCGCAACTCTAAAAACAATACAATGGTGAGCTATTTGCCAAATTGGCAAGCCATAGAGCTTTCCCACATCGTATATGCAGTGTGGGCAAGATCTACGGCTTGTCGTTTTGCTAAACGCCTCACCATTGTGTTGTTTCTTTGTTAGGTTAGGTTATGTTAGGTTTAGGTTCTATGTTAGGTTAGGTTAGAGCTATCAACAACATAATAGTGGAGAAAATACAAACGGACTTCAAATATGACGCGTATACCTGAAAAAACACAATCGAACTTCGAAGTGACTTGTGTACTTCTAAAAACGCAAACGGACTTCAGTTAGGTTAGGTTAGGTTAGGTAGATGTTATAAGATAGGTTACATTAAGTTAGGTTAGGTTAGAGCTAGCGTCAGATTAATAGTAGAAAAACGCAATTGAATTGCAAAAGTGCACACGGACTGAAAGAACCTTAATATATAGTCATTGACCAATAACGACGAGATTATTACCCTGTGTTCCTAATCTCCGTGCACCTCTAGACCGAGGTGTGTGGGGATCAGGCCTGGCTAGAGAATGTGAGTTTGTTAGAGCTAGCAAAAAATAGTTGAAAAAATGCAATCGGACTTCAAAAGTACACACAAAGTTCAAGAACTTTAAATATATATTCATTGACCAATAGAGACGAGATTATTACCCTGTGGTCCTAATCTCCGTGCGCCTCTAGACCAAGGTCTGCGGGGATCGGGCCTGGCTAGCGAAAGTGAGGTTGTGAAAGCTTGTAGTTATAACAACTAGAGTGTTTTAATTATTTGTTGCATCATTGGTAGATAAATTATGGACGATAGGATGCCATGTCCTTGTGCGCATTGCAAGCATCAGATCTTTTGAAAGTGAAAAATCTGCGACCAACATATACGCAATCACGATCTCTTTCCGATAGAGAAAGTACAAGACCTGCATTATCGATATCATGGTCTAGAGATTGAAGGTCAAAGTCCGCAAGTAGATATTGCTCCAACTTCATCCCAGAGAAGACAATTTTCAAATGAGTAGTCATCGACTGAGTTCTCCCAACCAATACCTGAAGCATTTCAGGTAAACATATTTATCCTATGCATGGTAAAGTGCAAAGGGCTGACCATTTTATGTAACGTCAGGTTTTTGGATGAGCAAAAGGGAATCACATGCCCCCTACCCGTCCAGTGCTAGAAAGCTTCTTACTAATTTGGGCTTGGATTATCAAAAAATACATGCATGTCCTAATGATTGTATACTTTTTCACAATGAGTATGCAAACCTGGAACAGTGTCCGAATTGTGGATCAAACAGGTACAGGGAGGACACACAGGGAAAATTTATTCCAGCAAAGGTCCTTCAACACTTTCCTATCATGCCAATAATAAAGAGCATCTTCAGGTACAAGTCCATAGCCGCCTTGATGACATGGCACGCAAATACTAGATTGACAGATGATGTTATGCGGGTAACTGCTGACTCTCCTGCATGGAAGCACATAGAGAAAAGTTGGCCCACATTTAAGAACGACTCTCGATGTATCCGATTTGGTCTGGCAATGGACACAGTAAACCTGTTCAAATTACGGAGCTCGTGATGGAGCACGTGGCCTATTTTTCTGGTTAATTATAATCTTCCACTATGGCTCGCTATCAAGAAGGGCCATCTGTTGTTGTCATTGATCGTCCCAAGAAAGTACAAAGCAAAGAACACAGACGTCTATTTGGCACCACTTATAGAAGAGCTCCAAATCTTGTGGACAGGAATCGATGTGGTTGATATGTCCCAACCAATCGGATGATAGAATGTACATGTGCAAGGCATTCTCATGTGGACCATGCACGATTGGCCAGGGTTCGGTAAGTGCTCAGGTAAGTGCCTTTAAAACCCTCACACGCATGTGATTCATGGCTATGTAAACTCTTTTAAACATTAACATGTGATGTTTTAGGCTTGAGTTACTTGGGCAATCATGCATGTCTGAAATGTGGTCCTTGACTTGTCTTTCGCCGCTCTGGGCATTTGAGCAAGACAGTTTATGAGGAGCATGGTAGATTTTTGCAAGAAGGACATGAGCTGTGTGGACCAAACATATGCAAACATGATATGCATCCACTGAAAGCGCGTGATTGGAAAAACATGTGGCTGGAGAGGGGAGATTGGATGCCACCTGGAATGAAAAGACTTTCTATTTTCCATGATCTCCCATATTGGAGTGACCTGCGTATTAATCATTTGCTCGACCCAATGCACATCTTCAAGAATGTGGGGGAGATCATCTAGAAGACCATCACTAGAAAAAGGGAGAGCAAGGCCCAAAGAGATGACCTGCAGGCTCTCGGTTGAATGCCAGAGATGTGGCCTCGACTTAAACCAAATGGAAAGTGGTCTATACCAAAAGGTCCATGCGTTCTGAGTGGCAAAGAAGAGCAACAAGTGAAGAAAACTATATCTTCATTCAAGACTCCCACAGGGTGCATGCGATGTTTGAAAACGGCTTTTACGAGAGATGACAATCTCAGTGGTCTTAAGTCCCATAATTGGCACAAATTTTTACAGTTCATCTTACCAATTGCTATAAAGGGTTGTTTGACAGATGACACTAGAAGAACAATGCACAAAATCATTGAGTTGGTACACTAGATTAGTTCAAAAGAGATAAGAGAAGACAACAACGATGTAGCACGCTTAAATGCTATTGAAGCAGTGTGCATGGTGGAGAAGTACTTTCCAACAAACATTCTTACCATCCAAATGCATGTACTTGTGCATTTGATCGATGAAGTTGCAGTGGTCCATAGCAGGTGGATGTTCTTCTTCTTGGTGAGATTTATGAAGACTTTAAAGAGGTTTGTTCGTCAAAGGGCTTCCCCGAGGGTAGCATGGCCGAAGGATGGCTTGTACAAGAGTCTCTTGTCCTCATCAGTGAATGTTTGGTCTCAATTGATCCAGAGATGCCCCGAATGTGGACTATTGAGGTCAACGTCAAGGTGATAGGGGACAAGCCACAGGGACAAGGCATCATTAGGAAGATGGACATTACAATGCGAGAAAAGGTTATGAGATTTTGCCTTCTCAACTCAGACATCTTGCAAAAGTGTCTAGAGAGGTACGAAGGGGAAAAGAAACATGGTTTGACAGATCGCCTTTAATTCAAGCGCAACCGTGCAACTAGAAACCTTCCTTTTCCAGACCATCTTCAGAAATTGCTTGATTTTCCAATTGGGCGGTGGTTAGATGCGACACTCTCAGAGGCAAAGAGGAGTGGAGTGTTGATTATTGAAGAGGAAGAGGAGATGTCAAGGAGTTGCGATTGGCATCTACATTTCACAACTTTCTTTTTGAGATGTACATGAAAATTAGTTTGCTTTAATAACTTTTAGTGTGTTTCATTTTTGTGGCTGCAGTATCACAAATATGGAGCTTTGTGGTCGCATGGGAAGCACTTCAGAGTGCAACAGATAGACAAACAAAAAGGGTCACTTTTGACAGTGGTGTTAGGGCAAGCTTTGTCCAAGAAAGTAGGAGTAGTGCTAGGGATGAGAATACAGAGACTGGCCACCTTGAATACTTTGGCTAGTACATCCAAGACATCTTGAAGATTAGCTTTAGAAAGTTTGATATGTTTATCTTTGATGTCAAGTGGTTCAAAGTTATTACCAACGGCCCTAATGCAACTGTACGCAAAGACAAGAGTGGATTGATTTAAGTGAACTCTAGGCGGGAGTGGACATATGTGCGGGATACATTCGTACTTACGCAGCATTGTGAACAAGTTTTGTTCATACACGATCCACTATGGACAGAAGCTGATGAGAATGATATGTCTAAACCCTGCTGGCTCTATGTCGTTCAAGTTGCTCCAACTAGCAAGAAAGTGTTTGAAGAATTGGATGTTGAGCTCGAAGAGGTGATTCATGAACAAAGCGCAGGACCGAATCCAACTTTAAGTGTATATTTTGAGGTGAATGTCAACATTGAGTAATTGTCTGAACCTAGAGATGAGGTGTCAAATAGTGAAGCTGATGCGCAGAGCGACAAAGAAGTAGAGTTCGACGACGAAGATGCAGAAGTACAGATTGAGATTGACATCTTTGGTGCATCAAATCTCATAGAGGATGAGAGATTTACTAATGACTTTTGCTAGGAAACCTTTTGCATGGCTCTTTTTATTAGTCTACAATACACTTTAGATTTTGTTCATTTATGTAGCAGTTTTACTGATTTGTTTCATTTGTGTAGCAGTTTCGTTGATTTGTTGTTTGTATTGATTAAGCATTTCTTACGTAAACAAACGTATTTTGTGTGTTTTGTTTGTGTATGATTAGCCATGGCCGATGACGATGAGCCCTACTCTCCTAGTTTTAGTTTTCTAGTCACTCTGGCCGGCAAGTCACCCGAGAAGATGGGCTCATTTTTGTCTCAGTTCACACCTGAGTAGATCGCCATGGCACAACACCTTTGGGATGCAGGTGCAGGTACCTCTAGACCTACTACGACCGACCCTACGCCCGGGACTACTGTAGTCCCTAGACCGAGGGGCCTCACAACTCAGCCTAGTGTGCCCCCTGCGCCTAGGACTCGTGTGTCCTCTACACTGATGGGTGGTTCATCCTCGAGACGACATCGCCGTCATTCTGGAGGCGGTGGTTGCTATGGTAGCGGTTCTACCGATGCGTCCACACCACCGAGAGAGCGCCCACTACTCTATTCAGTAGATAGTTCATCGATGGGTACACCATGTCCACCTTGGGGATCACATGAGCATAATCCTAGCAAGGTGTACAGGAGCAGGGATGGGGCTGTATTGGCAGATGAGGTGGGAAAGAAAATGCGACAGAGGATTCAACAGCCCTGTACAATTCAGTTTGGTCCTACTGTGATAGAGATTTAGGAAATTCTCGATCTTGAGAGAAAGAATCACATTGTCGATACCATTCAGAGAGACTACAGACAGCGGAAGAGGGGTACGATAAGGTCTCGAACACCTGGTTTTGAGTGTGGCACCACAATGTCACACCGTCAGTCAGAGGCCAGAGATAGATTCAATGATGGCGATCTCAAGCCGGCATGGTTGGACGTAGTGGATTGGGATTGCACTAGAGCTACAAGACAATCCCAATAGATTTCAGCAGCAGAGAGATGAAGCCAGAGCACGTTTAGAGTCTGCTGGAGCGTCACATCTTGGGAGTGGAGGCTACGATACGCTTTGATATGAGTTTGTAAGTATTATATTTATGCTTTAAATTATTGATAGTATATATGTTATTTGAAGATTTATCTAATGATTAAACCATAATTTTGCAGGAACTTGCCGTGAAGCGTCTTCCGACACGCCAAGACGAGAAGTATGGGTACAGGCATGGACTTGTGACCCTTTTGACCCAACTGGAGGAGGAGGGAGAGGATGTCAATTGGCAGGTATTACCATGAGGGCTTCTCACTCAGTGACCTCTTGCATATGTACAGTTTTGTAGTACTTATGTTTCTGGTTTATGGTTATGTTTATGGTATGCATGGTTAAGGTTTGACAGTCAACTTATATTTATGGTTTATGGTTATGGTTATAGTTATGGTTGTGCAAGGTTATGGTTTTGGCAATCGTGTTATGATTATGGTTTTGCTATGGTTATGATTATGGTTATGCTTGTGTAAGGTTATGGTTATGGTTAAGGTTGTGCAAGGTTATGATTATGGTTTTGGTTTTGGTTCAGGTGATGGTTATGGTTATGGTTTTTCTATGATGGTATAGCAATCGTGCTATGGTTATTGTTATGGTTATGCAAGGTTATGGTTATGGTTTTGGTTCAGGTGATGATTATGGTTTTGCTATGATGGTATAGCAATTGTGTCATGGTTATGGTTATGATATGGCACACAGGTTATGTTTATGGTTTTATAGTTTTTCACTCATGTTAACAAGTTATGTTATTCTTACAATTTTGCTAATTGCCATACACTCCCTCTTTAGCGGCAGCTTGTAGGTGGAGTGCGGTTGCTTATGCACTCTTCCTTTGGGCAGAGAGGTCTGTTTTCTTTTGCTGCAGTACATGATGCAGCATTAGTTCCCAGCCCTCTCTGCCCCAAAAGAAATTCGCAGGTTTTGGTCGTCGATACAGGTTACGGTATGATTGCCAGTATGGATCACGGAATAGGCATTGGAATTTAATTTATTAATACCAAGGCTTATACCGTTGATTATTCCGACGCTTGTTTATAGGCCTACTCCGACGCGTGCTACACTGATACTTATACCGACGCCTCTTTTCAACCTTATTTCAAAGCTTTTAAGTTTAAAATTTAGCGCTATTTCGCCGGTACCTGTGCCGAATTCTGCGCGACCTCTTATAGTGATAGACCCACATTGTTGTTTTTGCTCTTGTTGTCATTGTGGCAAAGGTGTGTGTGTGTGTGTATTGTGTATGTGTGTGTGTGTGGGTGTGTGTGAGAGAGTGAGAGATAGAGAGAGAGAGAGGGGGACAGGGGGGGGAAGACTGTTTAGTCACAAAATCCATTCTATTTTTCAACTGCATTCACAAAATTATTTTTGTGCTTTGACTCTATAAATGAGTGCAAGAATGCTACAAGCCCCAAGAGAAGTGGAAAACAAGAAGTTTTGACATGAGCTAGCAAATAACATTTTTGTTTGTCCTTGTAACATCTAGCACGCCTTGTTGATGGGAGCCCCACCGTAAAGACCCTCGTTACCTGGAGGCATACTAGTAGAGGCAAATACGCTAAGACTTGAATAGCATATATGATATATTGGGAAACAATGAGAGAGAGAGAGAGAGAGAGAGAGAGAGAGAGAAGAGAGAGAGAAAGATTTGCTAATAGGGTATCGACTGAACGTTGTAGGCAAAAATCCACTTAGGTGATTCCAAAACACATTGCTATTTATAACCATACCATCACAAAAATCACACAATTAGTTGTTTGGAATGCAATGATAGACAATTACTCCCAATGTATTTGAATGGCTAGGCTTCATGAGGCCAGATTGATGGTAATGAATGTTGGAAGAGTGCAGGAGAAGACTTACAAGCGTGCGAGCTGTCAGTTTATTGTTGTCCAAGCGCCTGCAATATGTATCATCCTCATTCAACGTTTCATGCACAAGAGCATGACAAAATGCAATTCACACTTATTGAAACATTTGGGAGTCTATATGTATTATTTAGCTAGTGTGCATGTGCAGTATTACAATCATACCCCACACAGTATTGCCCATACTGACATCGAGAAAAAGACTCACAGAAACTTAAGGTTGTGGGCGAACTCTTGAGGTATAGGCCCCGTCAGTAGGTTGGCGAACAAATCCAAGCTTATGAGAGAATGTACCTTTGCAAGTTGTGGAGGGATTGGCCCGCTCAGAGAATTCTGCTGAAGCTCTCTGCATAACACAACATGTAGATCAATATATCGTCAACACTAAGTATCATGCAAAAGTTGTCATTTTCTACACTTATAAGCGTCGCAAAGAATTGTACTCACAAGTATTGCAAGGCATCTAGGTCGCCTACTTCTGGAGCCAAGCTTCCGACAAGGCCTTCTTGTTGCTACTCACTGCTAGAAAATGATTTCACCAAGACGACATTGAAATCCTTGAGCACATCCTATGCAATTCATTGAAACGCAGAACAAGAAAACCCACAGTCTGATGACACGACGGTTGCCATCGCAAAAGACGTTAAAAAATGTGCAAGCGTCTACTAGGTTTGGGTCCCGGCTATCGAGTGCATTGCTGGGATCGCGGTGGACTCGATTCTTGAAGGCAATAAGTGCCGCAACTGCAACAACAACAAGATAAAGTAACCAGACGACAGATGCAATCACACATACATGGGCTTGTGTAGATGCAAGCTGTGATATTGTGAGTGTGCAATATTGCAGCGACGGTGTCCAGCTTCATAAAACGCAAGTTGAAGATGTCGTAAACCTAATATGAATCGATGTTATGAAACGCAAGGTAAATGTATAAGACAAGCATGCAGCGGCTTGTCTTATACATTTACCATCGCTTCTTGGATCGTAACCCACACCAGAGCGGCTACTGGCGCAAACATATGCATTCTCGTTGTGTGTTTGTGAATTCTGTCAGTCTACGTGCATCTCTTGTTACATTTATACTCCATCTCTAGTGTGTCACCCCATTTAAGGCATCGGCGCTGGGTTCTCTAGAAGTGCCACCTCCACGTGTCATCTCACCACTGACAATAATTCCAAAAAGCCTCTATAGTCAGTGGTGTGCCATCTATAGTCAGTGGTGTGCTTCAGAGAAATTCATTTTTGGGGCTGATTCCGCAAGTCAGTTGATACACACTCCTTGCTGGATTTCAACTTCCACGACCACCGTCCTCCTATCCCACTCAATCAACACCGTTGTGGGGCTAAGGTTAGTATGCACATGACACGAACCTAAATTTCGGTTCATCCCGCACCGCCAATTTTGATTACTAGAAATGGATCCTTTAGAGCTCTCATTCGGCATCATTGTTCAACAAAGCAATACATCAAGGGTGTTTCATCCCCAATCCCCAGTTCCCCAATTCCTCCCTGTAAAGCAAGTAATGTCAAAGATGAGAAGCCAAACATGGGTGGTGTCTTCTGATGAGGCATGGACACTACTTTCTTGGGCTTCGAATATTCCCACAAGAGCGACCCGCATGACATCCATCGTGTTCTAGATTGTCCCTCAAAAAGAGAGGCGGCCACTTCATCTTGTTATAGCAAAACTCCATTGTCAAAGCCCTCGTCTTTCCACACTTTCCTACCATGAAGACGGTACGATGGATTGAAAAATGAAGAAAATGCGGATTGGATGACATTGGAGATGGCTTTTTGTCGTCAATATGTGCCGGATGTGCAACTGCATAAAGTAAAGCAGAAGCTAGTTGGTCTAATGCAAAGCTTCGATGGAGATTTTCAAAAATTTTGTGTGGGAATTCAAAGCCCTTTGGAGAGATCTAATGGAGGTAACTCCTACCCAGAGTGTTGATTTTCTAAAGTTGAGCAAGTTTTTTGATTGCTTGCATGAGGAGGTCAGAGATTAAGTGGAGACATGGGCCGGTGACATATGCAGAAGTGGTTAATTTGGAAGAGGACGAACCAAGAAGATCTTGAAGAAGCGGCAAGCAAGGCAAAGATTGTCAAATGCGTTGTTTCCCAGGTCAATCCAAGTGGCAAAAGTGAATCCAAGGGTGATGCAAAGGGAAGAGAGTACGATGCAAGAGGAACCAAGGGCTTTGGGGTTGCAAAGAGGTGGAGTGGTTCAGTGTTAGAAAAAAACCGGGGTACAGTGTATTTTAACCGACCAAAATCATAAAATCCCGGTTAGATTTTGACCTTGCATTCAAGAAAACCGACAAATTTACACAAGTTTTAGTGTAAATACCGGCAAAAGCTTCAAATTTTAGAATTTCAAGTTTGCCCTTATTTTCTTTAGTTAGGAAAAATGTATTTTTCTAGCCCCGGAGTGGTTTCAATGCTGTACTACATGGGAAACAAATTTTTCCTACTCAAGGTATGAGGAGATGATCTTCTGCATGTGGATAAGAAATGAAAGTTGTGCTGGAGAAGCAGGATAAGTGCAGATCAATGTGGCAGATGAAGTCCAAGTGGAGGGATCCAGGCCTATGGGAGTGGACATGTAGGTAAAGATGCTATGCGGTGTGATGTTGATGGGTATGCTTATGGAAGTTGTAGTGGAATGTGCTACAGTGGTGCAGAAGGTATAGAATTTTGTTGGGAAAGATAAACCAAGCTTGCTTTTGGAAGGAGACTAGGGTAGGGCCGTAGAGGATGATTCTCTATCCTCTTTGGCAAGGGATGAAGTAGAAGAGAAGGTAGGTGACATTGACGAGGTAGAGGTTCTGATTGACCTCTCAGAGCCGATTGATGAAGAAGGGCTTGATGATGTTTTCATTGAGTTTTAAGAAGAGATGAAGAAAAGCGTGGAGCCAACAATAAATTGATGCAGCAAGTGTGCTCTATGGATGATGAAGAATACTTCTAGGATGTGTCTAAGCTTTCAAAAGAGGTTTGTGATTCATGGTTGAGAAGTATGCTTGTGAGTGCAACACTGCAGTTTGCTATCTGTTAGATATGCAATTTAAAGTTTCTATCCTAGTTAAAATACCATATAGGTCAACGATAATCAATAAACTTATTAGCTTCATTGGTTAGAATCGCCCATTATGCCAATTTGAATTAAATATGTAGGTTACACAGTATAATCATATGCTTCATCTAATAAATACAAGACAACATTAATGTAAGTAGAACAACAAGTTGAAGTAGTTATCTAGTGTAAGTACACATAATTGGCTTATTGTAGTCGAGTGTCGCAATCATAGTGAAGTAAACCTTCCCATAAGCATGTATGTATTTATTTATTTGTAGAGAGACATATACCTAAATAGATAGTTAGAGAGTAGATATATATTTAAAGATAGGTATAATGCACAGGTGAACTTCAAAAACCCATTCTATGTGTGTGTGTGTGTGTGTGTGTGTAGAGAGAGTAAGTAGACACAAATTTAGTCTATCAGATATTTTTATAAGAATAAACCATTAGAAACCTAATTCTAGCACTTAGATATTTCAAGGAAACTTGTCACTTAACAGAACATAGAAGTGTTGCATTACCATCCTAGTGTTGATCACTTTGCCAAGATTGTATCATTGAGAAAAATATGTTTCATAAGGATAGCTAGATTTTCTAGCTATTTTATGTGGTCAAAATTATAGTATGCCCATGCTTTCACGGTGAGAATTATAGTATGCCCATTCTTTCATGGTTAACCTGAGTAGATATGGACTTCCATGCAATGAGACTAGTAGATGCAAACTTAATGCTCCATGTAAGTCTGGCCAATGCAAAGGTAAATATTGAAAGTTTGGCTTGTATTTAGTTAGATCATAATATAAAATACATGATGTAAGGGATCAATATGGCTTGCACTCACTATGAAAATCTCTAATTGTTTACCGTGGTCTTTTACCACGTTTTGTAGAGAGAAGGTCCAAAATTAGCTGGACGGGGAAGAGAGAGGAGGATGGGGGGTGCATTCTCAAATATTACCATGAATATTTCCGCGACCATTATCTTGAAAGTTACCTCTAATATTGCCGCTACTATTACTGCCTTTATTCCCGAAGCACTATTTAGCGCCTAAACGGTTAAATTTTGGCTTAAACATCCCCCCCCCCACCCACGCACCGATCCACCCAATCAAATTTCGGTGTTTCCCTCCTCTTAATAAAAATTAACGAGCATTATATGAAAATTTTAAATTTATAAAAAAGAGATATGAAAACATGGAACGATAGTTAGCTATGTAGGATTGCACTTGGTTACATCTAAACTAATCACTATCACTTGATTAATATAATTTAGCATGTTTCACAAAATTAGAGAGAGGAAGAGGGGGGGGGGGGGGGGGGGAGATGAATGGATGACACAACCAAAAGATTTATTTGTTGTTGAAGTACTTGTTTGCATTTTAAATCACAAAAAACTCTGATTTTGAGGGTAAAAATGCAATAAAGTGTTTTTGTTGACATATTTTCATGGAGTTTTCATGATTGACAAATGTTCTCTATTTAAGAGGACATTTGCAAGAGTTTTGTGTAGAAATATTAAAATTTTGAAAACTTGAACTTCATATGCGTATGATGTCTCAAGAGGAATTTGGAGACCAAATTTGACAAATTTGACTGCACGAGAGTGTTCAAAAGGGGGATTCTATCCTAAGTACACCTTGAGACTAGGGTTTAGACTAGCCCTTTTTGACACCCAAAAGACAAAGGACGGAGTGTCAGAAACAGAAAAAAAAGAAACTTGTTATTTTGAGCATATTTATTCATGAAAATAGGTAAATCTGCTTGAAACCTAGTGCTGGAGACTTGGAGGATGCTTGTGGTTAAATTCTAGCCAAAAATTCACCAGCACTTTTGAAGGGTAATTTTGGTAGCAAAATTGACCTTTTGAATTTACATCCCTATTTTGCATGTTTTGTTGAGGACATACACCAAATTTCATTTCATTTGGATATATAGATTGTGAAGTAAGGGGATTTTAGTCTTTCAGGGGATTTCCTTGTGAAAAAAGTGGTTAATTTGTGCAATTTTGATTTCCATTTTTTTTTGTGAGCACATATGCATGTAGTACATATCAAGGAGCACCTGGGATAGAAATAGAAGTCCATTATGACTAGATAGAAATCATACGTGTATGATGTCTTAGAGGCCATATTTGACGTTGAAAGATACATCTAAGTACACCCTTGTGATCTAGATAATTTAGGAAGCAATTAGGCAAAATTCCATTGAATTTGAAGCATTCTTGGGGTTATAAAGGCCAGGAGATGGATCTAGTCAAGTGAATGATTGTATTGACCATATCTAGCACAAAAGGTGTTAGAATGGAATTCTAAATGCTGGTGTTAGTTGCTTAATGTGAGGTGGGAGACCTCTGTAGTGAGTTTCATTTCAATTTGACTAGAAAGACATCATACACGTATCATGTCTAAAGGGCAATTTTAGGGACCAAAGCTGACATCAGAGCAAACCATGGTGTTTAGCACCAGAAAACAATCTTATTGACCAAATTTCATTGCATTTGAAGCACATAGACATTAGACGCATATTCTTGTTGCTTATGATAAGGGGAGGCCTAAGGCAAAGAAAGTTTCAAAATCTAATCACATAGACATCATACATGTATCATGTCTCAAGTCAAGATCTGACAGTTCAATTGAACTTCTGACCACACAAGAGGTTTCGAAATGATGTGTTAAGCTTGTTTGCAAAATTTCATCTCCTTTGGGCACAATTCTTTGAAGTGGTAAGTGAAGGATATCCAAAGGGCTATTTTTTTAATTTGGGTATATAGAGCTTGAAGTGTTGAGTCAATAGGTCATGAAGGCTCCTCAAATGGAGCTACAAGAGGAAAAAAGTGGTAGTTTAAAGTTAAAGTGGTTTGCAAACTCTTGATGGACAGGGCAAGTGCGGATGGAGCATCAGAGTTAAAGTGAATGCATGGGCCTGAAGTTCTCATCTTGCAGAGCATGTCCCTATTTTCAGATCAACAATTGGAGTCATGGATGTCAAGTTATTGCGAGATAAAGTTTTGCTAGTGGCTGATTTTGAGACAGGTTGACTATTCTGGAAAGCGTTCCATATGGAAGTTTTTGAAGCTCAATCAAGTTTAAGACTATGATATGCAGCACATGGGGCATACAAAAATAGCATTAGAAGACTGCATATTGATTGGAGCCTAGAGCACAAAGTTACGGCATGGAAAGCTGGCAGTTAGTGGCGATCGTAGAGGATCCAATATTTTTGGTCATTTTGGTCCACTCGCTTTGAGGCTAAGGTTAGTATGCACATGACACTAACCTAAATTTCGGTTCATCCGGCACCGCCAATTATGATTACTAGAAATGGTTCCTTTAGAGGTCTCATTCGGCATCAACGTCCAACAAAGCAATACATCAAGGGTGTTTCATCCCCAATCCCCAGTTCCCCAATTCCTCCCTGTAAAGCAAGTAATGTCAAAGATGAGAAGCCAAACATGGGTGGTGTCTCCTGAAGAGGCATGGACACTACTTTCTTGGGCTTTGAATATTCCCACAAGAGCGACCCGCATGACATCCATCATGTTCTAGATTGTCCCTTAAAAAGAGAGGCGACCACTTCATCCTGTTATAGCAAAACTCCATTGTCAAAGCCCTCGTCTTTCCACACTTTCCTACCATGAAGTAGCCATCGTTGCAGTTGATCAAGGGTTGGGCTAGCTGGAATTGACTCCCGTATTTGCTAACTTGGTGTCTGATGACTGACTATGCAAGCCTTCTATTGAGCACATGCATGTTTTTGGCTATTTGGCATATGCTTTGGTGCCACAAATGCAGCGTAGAAAATTGGATGATACGGATGTCAAATGTATTTTTGTTGGTTATATAAGTGCTGAAACAGGCTGTATCATCTGCAAACAAAGCGTCTCTTGGTCTTACGAGATGTTGTGTTTGTAGAAGATTCTATTCAATCCTTGTTGTCATGTACTAGAGACAATAATGTAAGCTCACAGGACATTTATGACACTTTGTTGCCTCTTTTCAGTGGTGGAAGTTTGAATGTCAATTCCAATGAGGCAAATGTACAACCAATGGAGATTTTTGAAAATGTTACAAATCCGCCTATTATTGATGCATATGTACATGATGTACTTGATGGGAAAAGGGCTGAGAATGAGCAAGAGAAAGATATACCAAAATTGCTAGTCCATACTTTGCGTGACAGCAAATTGGATGCACCTTTGTCTAGTTGTACTCATTCTAGTTCTTGCCATGCATCTTATGCATCAAATTGTTATGCTTTGGTTGTGTCTAGCTTACATGATGTTGAGGAGCCTGTGTCTTTTGATGAAGCACATAATTTAGAAAATTAGATGGCTACCATGCAATCTGAATATGATGTACTTATAGAAAATGACACATGGACTCTATGTGATTTTCCTCCTAGAAAAAAGGCCATTGGTACGAAAAGGTTTTACAAGCTAAAACCCAATTTGGATAGTGAAATTGATCGTTATAAGGCTCGACTTGTTGCAAAGGGTTATGCACAAAAATAAGGCATTGATTATGTAGAGACTTTTGCTCCCACTTACCGTATGACTATTGTGCATTTTCTATGTGTATTGGCAGCTCATGTTGGTTGGTATGTACATCAGTCAAAAATTGTGATTGCTTCCTTGAATGGCAACATATTTGAGGTAGTTTATGTAATGCGACCTAGCAATTTTTTCATTAAAGGGCAGGAAGATAAAGTGTGAAAATGTAAGAAAGCTTTCTATGGGTTGAAGCAATCTCCTTGTGCTTGGTATGAGAAGGCTGAAACTCATTTGCTCAAACGAGGCTTTCGTAATAGTCCAGCACAAAGCACATTGTAGGTAAAGCATGAGGGTGATGTACTTCTCATTGTCATTCTCTATGTAGATGATTTGCTAATCATTGGACCATATGAGAGACATATTACTGAGTTTAAGGATGATTTGAATTTGGGGTTGTTGCATCATTACTTGGGTATACAGTTTAAGGAGTGTGATGGTGGTATTTCCTTGGTTCAAACAAGTTAACGTAGTGCACAACATCAAATGCCACATTTTTAAGCTTAGTAGACCTATGGGAGTCTGTATTGTGCCCAAATCCTATTGACAATGCTTATCACCATAAAAAATGTCTTTTGGGAATATGCAAACATTGTACATTGATAGGCTATCATTGTGTCTAGCAGAACTGAGTGATGATATCTCTAGAATGATTGTGAAGCTTCTTGATGAGATTCCTACACATGAAGTGGATAAGAAAGGTAGCCCAAAATCTTGCAAAGACCTCGTGGTTTGGCGAGTGAGTCTGATGTGTTTCCTTTCCTTGATTCAAAGCAAATCAATGAACGTCATCAAGCACAACTACATCTAGATGGCAAGATAAACTATTCAAGGAATGTTTGCATAACTGCTGTGACAATGTAGTGGTGCTTGTAGTAGATTTTGCGGATAACTGCTCCTTCAAGGTGCAGAATGAGGTTCACTCAATGCATTGGTATTCAATTCAGGTCACAACTTTGGCTCATAGGTCATACTTGCGTGATGGGCTTCGTGCCATTCAAAAGATGAGTTAGTTCTATATCTCTTATGAGAAAACACATGACACTTTGTTTGTGCAAGACTAGATTCTTTTGCACAATGAGTGGCTAAAAAGTCAAGGCTATAGTGTGAAGAGAAACTAGTTGTGGTTTGATGGTGCTGTTCCACAATTCAAACCAAGGTAGCATTCTATGTTGTAGTCCAATTCTTGAATATGACTGATATCAAGATAATGCACAATTCTTTGCTTCTATCCAACGATGGGGCTGCGACAATGCTAGAAAGATCTTTCCCACATGAGTAGCTGAAATCTCACAGATGTGTGCATCAAAACACTTCAAGTGTTGATGGATTTCAAACTTTCCTTACTCCATGCATTCAAGAGCTAGACAATCTTATAGACGGCTACTTCCATAACACTGAAGCAAATATTTGTAAGACTAGGGGAACTAGTGCCTTGGAGTCCACCTCCCAACCTCCCACTATATAGCAAGCTACTAGCCCTTTGGACTCCCTTTCCACACTGCCTAGTCCGGCCTTGCCCTTGTCTAGGCTCTTGTCTAGTCCGGCCTTGCCCTAGTCCTGACATTACTTCCCCCTTAAAGAAGAGTTTTCGTCCTCGAAAACAAAAGTGGGAAACTTCTTCTTAAGAACACTAATGTTTTCCCAAGTGGCACCTTCCTCAGGTCGATCTTTTCACTTGATTAAGGATTATTGACGTACATAACCAAAATCTGTTGGCCAATGACATTGTCATCCCCACGTACCTGCTTACATAAACGGCTTACATGAAACACTGGATGAATACGAGAATGTGTATGTAGTAGTAACTTGTAGGCCTGATCACGTCCTCGCTTGAGTATTTTGAAAGGCCCACAATATCGTGGAGATAATTTAGGTGTTTGGCCCAGTTTTCAACCTTTCTGAATGTTTTGGCACACGTAAAAATACTTCCTCCCTTCCTCAAAGGTAGCTTGCCGACGTTTCTTATCAGCGTACTTATTATACCGATCCTGTGCTTGTCGGACATTCTGACGAGCGAGTTTCAACATATCTATGTGGTCTTGGAGAAAATCCTTAACCTATTGGAGTTTTTCGGTTTCCAACCCCACCGTAATAGGTGACCTACGTTGAAAACCATATGTCAGCATGAAAGGACTAAAACTTGAACTTCATATGCGTATGATGTCTTGAACTTCATAAGTGTATGATGTCTCAAGAGGAATTTGGAGACCAAATTTGACAAATCTGACTGCACGCGAGTGTTCAAAAGGGGGGTTCTATCCTAAGTACACGAGGAAAAATGTGGTAGTTTAAAGTTAAAGCGGGTTTCAAACTCTCCATGGACAGGGCAAGTGCGGATGGAGCATCAGAGTTAAAGTGAATGCATGGGCCTGAAGTTCTCCTCTTGCAGAGCATGTCCCTGTTTTTAGATCAACAATTGGAGTCATGGATGTCAAGTTATTGCGAGATAAAGTTTTGCTAGTGGCTGATTTTGAGTTAGGTTGACTATTTTGGAAAGCGTTCCATATGGAAGTATACAAAAATAGCATTAGAAGACTACAAATTGATTGGAGCCTAGAGCACAAAGTTACGGCAGTGGGAACAACTGGCAGTTAGGGGCGATCGTAGAGGAGCTAATATTTTTGGTCATTTTGGTCCACTTGCTTTGAGACCTTAGAGGAGTAGGATGCAGCATGGAGGAGGGGTATCATGGCCAAGGAGATAGAATTTCAAGTGGAATTTATAGTTTGTGCATTGCGTGAGCACCAAATGGTAGAGCAACCAAAGTGGGGAGCATAAAGGCATTTTACGGGATTTTTTTGGTGGTTTTGAGAGGCCCCCCAAGGAGTGAGGCATCCCAAGATGACACATGGAACACAATGCTCCCACGTGTAGAGTCTCAACTTGTGATGGCGTGGTAAAGAGCTATAGTGGGGAGACTCCAAGGGAATCACAAGTGGAGTGAGGAGTTCCTTGAGAGCTTGGACCTATGGCGACCTCTGAGGACGCTGCTCTAGTGGTGAATGTTGCATCTGCTGGCGGCGTGCTTGCAAAGTGGATGATGACATGTAAGTAAGCTTAGGTGATGTTCTCGCATACCTATAACAGCGTCAAACTTTTAAATGTGTAGGAGGTTCTCGTGGGGAATAGTCCTACCGTTGTGACTGTTCCTTGGGGCTTAAGAGGTTTTACACATGTAGTGGCTTGGTAATGAATACGAGAGCCAAAAATATCAAGGACTCACATGCAAAAGAAAGCGACCAAAAATAGAAAGCCACCAAAAATAGGGGTGGCCATCCGTACCCTATATGAAAGCCTTTTTGGACAGTTTTGGGGGGAAGAGAGCTCGCGGAGGAGCTTTGCAAAGAGGGCTCAAAGAAGCCTTGGAGAAGGAGATTGGAGCCATTGAGAACACCGATGACAACGTTTTTTCTCTTGCTCCTCTCAACGAGGAGAGCCCAATGCAGGTGAAGCCGAGGATTGCCCAAGGTTTTTATACACCTTCAGAACGTACCAACGGATCCATGTTGTAGCATCAACTTTCATGGTGTCTGTAGTGGTGTTTTGTTGCAAGATTAAAGAAAACAATAGTTGATTTTTTCACTATTTCTTCCCTCTTTTCCCCCATTTTTGTCTTTGTTCTACTTTATTGTCTGCTTCCGGTTGTGTGAGATGCATGTGCCTCCTCGGGCCTCTGTGTGTGAGAGAGAGGAAGAGAGAGTGGTGTGCACGTTGTGTGAAGGTTATAGACGGGAAATATTAGGGTGATGTGTTGTCAATTGCTGGGGTGGATCACATGTGTGTTGGTATGCCTGCGTATAGTGATCTGTTTGCGGATTGTGTGAGTTTTGAAGGTGAAATCTAGTGGATTGGGTGCAGTGAGTATCGTGGTCTATATAAAGACAAATGTTTGTGCATCGGGTGTGTTCTCCTTTCCAACGACATCAACAGCTCTCCACGATGGATATCAATACTCCCTCCTAATATCACGTTTAGAGGTTTTAAACCTACACACCAATGATGGTTGGAGCAATGAAACATTGACAAGCCTCTAAAAGTACCTAGCCGATATTGACAATTTTCTTGGAATTTTGGCACGATACCTATGTTGCTTGCCAGGATTATGGACAAGCTATTACCGAGTGGCAATTTACTTTCCTCCTCAAGGCAACATGCAATGAAGCCTATCACATCTAATTATCAATGCATCTATGCATGAATAAATGGTTTAATTTTATGTTGCAATGACCATGTGGAGGAATCACAATTTTCAAAATGTGGAGAAGAAAGGTATACAGAAAAGAGACAGTCGGGTACCATGAAAATTATTGATGGCATTCTTATCATACCCTGCATCTAGCACATGTTCCAAAGCAAGGAGATTTCTACACTCATCTCATTGCACGAAATGCATAAATTGTTGAATGGAAAGGTGTGCTAGCCCCATCAGATGTTTTCAGGTTTTAAAACTTTAAGGTAGAGCCCATGTAGATATTCTTTCAAATTTTAATTTAATATGGATTGAGGTCTAAGAGACTTTCTATACCTTGAACAAGTACAAGGGTCATTATATAGGCCTAAGAGTTGAGATAATGTTGGTGTGCAAGCATCAAATGTAGCATAGGATCCCTAGCCTAGGTGCAAAGTATCTAATCAAGAATTGCTAGTGGAAGTACTCCATGGTGTGAGCTAGGCACAAATTCTATCTATATATATCTATCCATCTCTCCCCCCCCCCCCCTCTCTCTCTCTCTCTCTCTCTCTCTCTCTCTCTTTCTATATATATACACACACACACACACACACACACACACTTATCTATAGATAGTCATTTGTGAAGGCCGCTATATTTTTTGTACATATTATATGCACATAATGTGTGTGTGTGTGTGTATACATACAAATGCACACACACACACACACAAACACACACGCACACATATATATATATATATATATATATATATATATGTAGAGAGTGAGAGAGAGAGAGAGAGCTAGAGCAATGAAAATAAATAGGTAGAGACTAGACTCAGGAGTGGATATTATAAAGTGCAAGCGGACTTTAAAAAATGGTTTCCAAATTTTGGTGATTTTCTAGAGGTGTTTATTTTCTAATAGCTTTTGGGTTGATGATAAAACCATATGGTTTTTTAGCTTCATGTTCTATTTTAGGATACCAAAAAAGTTACATTTGTCACATCATTCAAGTTTATATAGCCATGCCCATTATTAGCATTAGAAATTTTATTCTAGTTATACTCAAATATTTCAAGGAAACTTGTCACTTAACAGAACGTAGAAGTGTCTTAGAACATAAAAGTGTTGCATCACCAGTCTAGAATCGATCACTTTACTAAGATTGTAGCACTTCACGATTAACATGAGTAGATGTGGACTTCCATGAAATGAAATTAGTAGATGGAAACTTAATGCTCCATGGAAATCTAGCCAATGAAAGGTAAATGGTGAAAAATTGGCTTGTATTTAGTCAGTTCACGATATATTATACATGATGTAAGGGATCAATATGACTTGCATCATTCTTTAAAAAGTCCTTGAAAAAACTACCTAGATTGCCACAATAGGAGCATGCACCTACCAAATGACCCCAATTTAGGTATATAATATCCACCAAAAGAATCATGATAAATTTTCATATGGAAGATTTTGGTCCTTTTGCCAAAGTATACAAACCTCATCTCTATAGGGTGGCACATATAGCTCGAGAGAGAAAAAATTCCCTAAGGTATGTGCCAATTCTTCTATTGAAGGCTAGAGAAAGGAGGAAACATCCAAAAGGGACATTCAACCAAAAATTCATATTTGCTTGACGTAATTGGTCGCCCAGGGAATGATGCGGACCACTTTTCCAAACATGACAAAGGTAGAGACACACAAAAAAGTGCAAGTTTATCTTCCTTCTTGAAGAATTTCATCCTAAATATGAAATAGGTCCCTTGAAAGAGATACAAGAAAGATGTGGATACAAAGGATTTCAAGAGAATTATGTGCTCCCTTTGATTGTAGAATTGAGATTAACGTCTTTTTAAGTACAAAATCCCAACATAAAATAATAATGGACAATATTGTATGTACGCAAGCAAAGCCCAATTAGTAGCATTCTCACGGTGTACCTAGACAACAAGAGGAGGAGCTACTCGAGAACATTTTAAGGGTTGAGGGATTTCTCATGGAATGCCTTTGAAAGTGGGGTACACCTATTAGAAAACGCTACAGAATGTATGATTCTCTATAAAACAATAAAAGAAATAAAGAAGATTATACACATGGCCTTAATGGGAGGCCATAGAATACATCTCTATAAAACAATTCTTGTAATGGTTATAGCAAGAATAAAAAAAAATCAAGAATTGGGAAAAAGAAACTCGTGAGAAACATGGTAATTGGACACATCAAGGAGAGAGAGAGAGAGGGGGGGGGGGGGGGGGGGGGGGGGGGGGGGGGGGGGGGGGGGGGGGGGGGGGGGAGGGAGGGGATATTTTTGTGGGGAAGAATATTCATCATGCACTCAAAGAGGGTCACTTTTGTAAACACTATACATCATGTGTGTTCAATTCTATTTGTAGAACCACTAACCTGAAAATGTGAGAAAATATAGAATAATACAATCGCTATTGTTGACTCCACGTGATAGGTAATTTTTAATTATAGTGACCCCCCTTGAGACCATGCATGGAGGACTAGAGCCAATGGCGTACATAGCAATGGAAATTATAGTGCTTTGGACACACCCACATTGTTGTTGTTGTTGTGGTGGTGGTGGTGGTGGTGGTGGTGGTGTGTGTGTGTGTGTGTGAGTGAGAGAGTGAGAGTGAGAGAGAGAGAGAGAGAGAGAGAGAGGGGGCGGGGGGGCGGGGCATTTGAGTCTGTAAGTAAGTGCAAGAATGGTACAAGCCCCGAGAGAAGTGGAAAACAAGAAGTTTTGACATGAGCTAGCTAATCACATTTTTGTTTGTCTATGTAAAATCTAGTATGCCTTATTGATAGAAGCATCATAAACACCCTCGTTACCCGGATAGAAGTTGCACAACATCAAAAACATCAGCATACAAGTAGCTGCAAATAAGCTAAGACTTGAATAGCATATCTGATATATTGGGATAAAATTCCTTACAAAAATACAGAGAGAGAGAGAGAGAGAGAGAGAGAGAGAGAGAGAGAGAGAGAGACAGAGAGAGAGAAAGAGAGAGAGATGCTAATAGGGTATCGACTTAACATTCTAGGTAGAAACCCACTTACGTGATTCCAAACCATCCCATCATAAAAATCACACAAGGAGCTAAGGTGTCAGATCAAATGATAGCAATGCTTTGGTGGGAATCAACCCTAGTTAAATAATTGAAAAAGGGAATCCCAAATGGTTTTTCTGAAGTCGCATGTAGTGATTGGAAGCATGTCATGCATGCAAATCTCATTTCTATAGGGTGGCACATATAGCTCTAGAGAAAAGAAATTTCCCTAAGGTGTGTGCAAATTCTTCTATGGAAGGCTAGAGAAAGGAGGAAATATCCAAACAGGACATTCAAGCAAAAATTCATTTCTGATTGACCTAATTGGTAGCCCAAGGAATGATGCGGACCACTTCTCCAAACATGATAATAATAGAGACACACCAAAAAATGCAAGTTATCTTCCTTCTTGAAGATTTGGATCTTAGATAGGCTGAAATCATAGTAGAAATTATGTCCATAGCATTGGGGGGCAGCCTAAGATTAAAGAACACAATTACCACTACTATTTTTTGAAATAGGCCCCTTGAAAAGGATACAAGTAATATGAGGATACAAAGGATTTCAAGAGAGATATATGCTCCGTTTGACTGCAGAGTATGAACAATATCTCAACATAAAGAAATCATGCACAATATAGTATTTAAGCAAGCAAAGCCCAATTACGAGCATCTCCACGATGTAAACAAACAACAAGAGGAGGAGCCACTCTCTAACATTTTAAGGGTTGAGGGATTTCTCATAAAATGCCTTTGGAAGTGGGGTACATCTATTAGGAAAGGCTAAAGAGTGTATGATTCTCTATAGAAAATTAAGAGGAATGGAGAGGATTATACACATGGCCTTAATGGGAGGCCATAGAATGATTCTTTAGGAAAAAAATTCTCTCATATTGGTTATAGCAAGAAAAATAAATCAAGAATTAAAAAAAAGAAACTTGTGAAAACATGGTAATTGGACACATCAAGGATAGAGAGAGAGAGAGAGAGAGAGAGAGAGAGAGAGAGAGGGGGAAGAGGATTCACCATGCACTCGGAGAGGGGCACTTTATGTAAACGCTTGACATCCTGTGTGTTCCTTTAATTATATTTGTAAAGCCAATTACCTAAAAATGTGAGAAAATATATAATAATAAATCCCTATTGTTGAAACTACGTGATAAGTATTTTTTAAATATAGTGACCCCCCTCGACATCATGCATGGAGAACTAGAGCCAATGGCATAGCAATGGAGATTATAGCCCTTTGGATACACTACAAGAGGTACTTGAATTTCGGTGCCACATTACCGGCATCACTGGCGGGCGTCGATATATGTGTGTATTTATGGAGGGAGCCAAGGTTTTGTTTTTAAAATCATTTTCAAAATTCTGACGCCTATTTCGAAAGGTGTTCCGATGCCAACGCGAATGCGCATACCGACGCCCCTTCCGTTGGCTATTACGACGCCTCTACCGACAGTTGTACCATCGGTACTTGCAGAAATCGAAACCACGGGCTTTCTCTGCGCATTTCTACTAATTCTTGCGCCACACCTCAAGGTCTCCTATTCACCCTCTCTCACAGATCTGCTGCGATACACGCCGTCAGAGGTGCTAATCTTGCTTGTGGGTTACCACATAACACTAAGGTAACATTATTTTCATGTTTTCTTCTAGATTTAGGGTTTAAGGTTTAACTTTGTGTTTGTGTTTGTGTTTGCATTTTTCCAGGTTCTACGACTTAGGCAACAACTTTTATTGCTCAAATAGGACTAATGTGAGTGCTCAAACCTTTAAATGCATATTAGGTTTATTTAAATTACTTTGTATATTAAAAAAATAAAATTTCATGCTTTAAACTTTGAATGCTTTCAAATTTCAATGCCTTAAAATAAATTAGGATTTGTTATGTGAAATTTCATTTTAAATTATGAAACAAAATTGTTTAAGTTTTTGAAAAAATCTTGTTTTAAAGAATTTTTTTATTGAATTATGTCGTTTTTCAAATTATGTAGTTGATGGGGTTTATGTTTTAGGTTAAGTTTAAGTTATAAGTTAATTTAGATTAGGTTAGGTTATGTTAAGTTAAGCTACGTTGTTATGTTAGGTTATAGGTTAGGATAGGTTATCTTATACGTTAGGTTAGATTAAGTTAAGGTACGTTAGGTTAAGCTATATTATGTTACGTTAGGTTAAGCTACGCTAAGTTAAATTAGGTTATCTTATATGTTAGGTTAGGTTAAGTCACGTACGTTAGGTTAGGTAAAGCTATATTAGGTTAGGTTAGGTTAAGCTATGTTCGAGTAATATGGTTGGCTATAGAGCTTATCCACAGCACATATTAAAAACAACACAATGGCATTCCATTCGTCAATACTGCAATCCGTAAGGCTTACCCACAACACATATGCATTGTGGGCAAGTTCTATGGCTTTCCATATTGCCAACGGCTCGCCATTGTGTTGTTTATATGTCTGCGAGAGGATTTCAAGTCCTAGAATAGCACCATGGCGAGTGGTTTGGCAATACGGCAAGCCATAGATCTTGCTTACAATGTCCGCGAGCGAATTTCAAGTCCTAGAATAGCACCATGGCTTGCCTGGCTAGCGAAAGTGAGGTTGTGAAAGCTTGTAGTTATAACAACTAGAGTGTTTTAATTATTTGTTGCATCATTGGTAGATAAATTATGGACGATAGGATGGCATGGCCTTGTGCGCATTGCAAGCATCAGATCTTTTGAAAGTGAAAAATCTGCGACCAACATATACGCAATCACGATCTCTTTCCGATAGAGAAAGTACAAGACCTGCGTTATCGATATCATGGTCTAGAGATTGAAGGTCAAAGTCCGCAAGTAGATATTGCTCCAACTTCATCCCAGAGAAGACAATTTTCAAATGAGTAGTCATCGACTGAGTTCTCCCAACCAATACTTGAAGCTTTTCAGGTAAACATATTTATCCTATGCATAGTAAAGTGCAAAGGGCTGACCATTTTATGTAACGTCAGGTTTTTGGATGAGCAAAAGGGAATCACATGCCCCCTACCCGTCCAAGTGCTAGAAAGCTTCTTACTAATTTGGGCTTGGATTATCAAAAAATACATGCATGTCCTAATGATTGTATACTTTTTCACAATGAGTATGCAAACCTGGAACAGTGTCCGAATTGTGGATCAAACAGGTACAGGGAGGACACACAGGGAAAATTTATTCTAGCAAAGGTCCTTCGACACTTTCCTATCATTCCAATAATAAAGAGCATCTTCAGGTACAAGTCCATAGCCGCCTTGATGACATGGCACGCAAATACTAGATTGACAGATGATGTTATGTGGGTACCTGCTGACTCTCCTGCATGGAAGCACATAGAGAAAAGCTGGCCCACATTTAAGAACTACTCTCGATGTATCCGATTTGGTCTGGCAATGGACACAGTAAACCTGTTCAAACTACGGAGCTCGTGATGGAGCACGTGGCCTATTTTTCTGGTTAATTATAATCTTCCACTATGGCTCGCTATCAAGAAGGGCCATCTGTTGTTGTCATTGATGATCGTCCCAGGAAAGTACAAAGCAAAGAACACGGACGTCTATTTGGCACCACTTATAGAAGAGCTCCAAATCTTGTGGACAGGAATCGATGTGGTTGATATGTCCCAACCAATCGGATGATGGAATGTACATGTGCAAGGCATTCTCATGTGGACCATGCACGATTGGCCAGGGTTCGGTAAGTGCTCAGGTAAGTGCCTTTAAAACCCTCACACGCATGTGATTCATGGCTATGTAAACTCTTTTAAACATTAACATGTGATGTTTTAGGCTTGAGTTACTTGGGCAATCATGCATGTCTGAAATGTGGTCTTTGACTTGTCTTTCGCCGCTCTGGGCATTTGAGCAAGACAGTTTATGAGGAGCATGGTAGATTTTTGCAAGAAGGACATGAGCTGTGTGGACCAAACATATGCAAACATGATATGCATCCACTGAAAGCGCGTGATTGGAAAAACATGTGGCTAGAGAGGGGAGATTGGATGCCACCTGGAATGAAAAGACTTTCTATTTTCCATGATCTCCCATATTGGAGTGACCTGCGTATTAATCATTTGCTCGACCCAATGCACATCTTCAAGAATGTGGGGGAGATCATCTAGAAGACCATCACTAGAAAAAGGGAGAGCAAGGCCCAAAGAGATGACCTGCAGGCTCTCGGTTGAATGCCAGAGATGTGGCCTCGACTTAAACCAAATGGAAAGTGGTCTATACCAAAAGGTCCATGCGTTCTGAGTGGCAAAGAAGAGCAACAAGTGAAGAAAACTATATCTTCATTCAAGACTCCCACAGGGTGCATGCGATGTTTGAAAACGGCTTTTACGAGAGATGACAATCTCAGTGGTCTTAAGTCCCATAATTGGCACAAATTTTTACAGTTCATCTTACCAATTGCTATAAAGGGTTGTTTGACAGATGACACTAGAAGAACAATGCACAAAATCATTGAGTTGGTACACTAGATTAGTTCAAAAGAGATAAGAGAAGACAACAACGATGTAGCACGCTTAAATGCTATTGAAGCAGTGTGCATGGTGGAGAAGTACTTTCCAACAAACATTCTTACCATCCAAATGCATGTACTTGTGCATTTGATCGATGAAGTTGCAGTGGTCCATAGCAGGTGGATGTTCTTCTTCTTGGTGAGATTTATGAAGACTTTAAAGAGGTTTGTTCGTCAAAGGGCTATCCCCGAGGGTAGCATGGCCGACGGATGGCTTGTACAAGAGTCTCTTGTCCTCATCAGTGAATGTTTGGTCTCAATTGATCCAGAGATGCCCCGAATGTGGACTATTGAGGTCAACGTCAAGGTGATAGGGGACAAGCCACAGGGACAAGGCATCATTAGGAAGATGGACATTACAATGCGAGAAAAGGTTATGAGATTTTGCCTTCTCAACTCAGACATCTTGCAAAAGTGTCTAGAGAGGTACGAAGGGGAAAAGAAACATGGTTTGACAGATCGCCTTTAATTCAAGCGCAACCGTGCAACTAGAAACCTTCCTTTTCCAGACCATCTTCAGAAATTGCTTGATTTTCCAATTGGGCGGTGGTTAGATGCGACACTCTCAGAGGCAAAGAGGAGTGGAGAGTTGATTATTGAAGAGGAAGAGGAGATGTCAAGGAGTTGCGATTGGCATCTACATTTCACAACTTTCTTTTTGAGATGTACATGAAAATTAGTTTGCTTTAATAACTTTTAGTGTGTTTCAATTTTGTGGCTGCAGTATCACAAATATGGAGCTTTGTGGTCGCATGGGAAGCACTTCAGAGTGCAACAGATAGACAAACAATTAAAGGGTCACTTTTGACAGTGGTGTTAGGGCAAGCTTTGTCCAAGAAAGTAGGAGTAGTGCTAGGGATGAGAATACAGAGACTGGCCACCTTGAATACTTTGGCTACATCCAAGACATCTTGAAGATTAGCTTTAGAAAGTTTGATATGTTTATCTTTGATGTCAAGTGGTTCAAAGTTATTACCAACGGCCCTAATGCAACTGTGCGCAAAGACAAGAGTGGATTGATTTAAGTGAACTCTAGGCGGGAGTGGACATATGTGCGGGATACATTCGTACTTACGCAGCATTGTGAACAAGTTTTGTTCATACACGATCCACTATAGACAGAAGCTGATGAGAATGATATGTCTAAACCCTGCTGGCTCTATGTCGTTCAAGTTGCTCCAACTAGCAAGAAAGTGTTTGAAGAATTGGATGTTGAGCTTGAAGAGGTGATTCATGAACAAAGCGCAGGACCGAATCCAACTTTAAGTGTATATTTTGAGGTGAATGTCAACATTGAGTAATTGTCTGAACCTAGAGATGAGGTGTCAAATAGTGAAGCTGATGCGCAGAGCGACAAAGAAGTAGAGTTCGACGACGAAGATGCAGAAGTACAGATTGAGATAGACATCTTTGGTGCATCAAATCTGATAGAGGATGAGAGATTTACTAATGACTTTTTCTAGGAAACCTTTTGCATGGCTCTTTTTATTAGTCTACAATACACTTTAGATTTTGTTCATTTATGTAGCAGTTTTACTGATTTGTTTCATTTGTGTAGCAGTTTCGTTGATTTGTTGTTTGTATTGATTAAGCATTTCTTACGTAAACAAACGTATTTTGTGTGTTTTGTTTGTGTATGATTAGCCATGGCCGATGACGATGAGCCCTACTCTCCTAGTTTTAGTTTTCCAGTCACTCTGGCCGGCAAGTCACCCGAGAAGATGGGCTCATTTTTGTCTCAGTTCACACCTGAGCAGATCGCCATGGCACAACACCTTTGGGATGCAGGTGCAGGTACCTCTAGACCTACTACGACCGACCCTACGCCCGGGACTACTGTAGTCCCTAGACCGAGGGGCCTCACAACTCAGCCTAGTGTGCCCCCTGCGCCTAGGACTCGTGTGTCCTCTACACTGATGGGTGGTTCATCCTCGAGACGACATCGCCGTCATTCTGGAGGCGGTGGTTGCTATGGTAGCGGTTCTACCGATGCGTCCACACCACCGAGAGAGCGCCCACTACTCTATTCAGTAGATAGTTCATCGATGGGTACACCATGTCCACCTTGGGGATCACATGAGCATAATCCTAGCAAGGTGTACAGGAGCAGGGATGGGGCTGTATTGGCAGATGAGGTGGGAAAGAAAATGCGACAGAGGATTCAACAGCCCTGTACAATTCAGTTTGGTCCTACTGTGATAGAGATTTAGGAAATTCTCGATCTTGAGAGAAAGAATCACATTGTCGATACCATTCAGAGAGAGTACAGACAGCGGAAGAGGGGTACGATAAGGTCTCGAACACCTGGTTTTGAGTGTGGCACCACAATGTCACACCGTCAGTTAGAGGCCAGAGATAGATTCAATGATGGCGATCTCAAGCCGGCATGGTTGGACGTAGTGGATTGGGATTGCACTAGAGCTACAAGACAATCCCAATAGATTTCACCAGCAGAGAGATGAAGCCAGAGCATGTTTAGAGTCTGCTGGAGCGTCACATCTTGGGAGTGGAGGCTACGATACGCTTTGATATGAGTTTGTAAGTATTATATTTATGCTTTAAATTATTGATAGTATATATGTTATTTGAAGATTTATCTAATGATTAAACCATAATTTTGCAGGAACTTGCCGTGAAGCGTCTTCCGACATGCCAAGACGAGAAGTATGGGTACAGGCATGGACTTGTGACCCTTTTGACCCAACTGGAGGAGGAGGGAGAGGATGTCAATTGGCAGGTATTACCATGAGGGCTTCTCACTCAGTGACCTCTTGCATATGTACAGTTTTGTAGTACTTATGTTTCTGGTTTATGGTTATGTTTATGGTATGGTTAAGGTTTGACAGTCAACTTATATTTATGGTTTATGGTTATGGTTATAGTTATGGTTGTGCAAGGTTATGGTTTTGGCAATCGTGTTATGATTATGGTTTTGCTATGGTTATGATTATGGTTATGCTTGTGTAAGGTTATGGTTATGGTTAAGGTTGTGCAAGGTTATGATTATGGTTTTGGTTTTGGTTCAGGTGATGGTTATGGTTATGGTTTTTCTATGATGGTATAGCAATCGTGCTATGGTTATTGTTATGGTTATGCAAGGTTATGGTTATGGTTTTGGTTCAGGTGATGATTATGGTTTTGCTATGATGGTATAGCAATTGTGTCATGGTTATGGTTATGATATGGCACACAGGTTATGTTTATGGTTTTATAGTTTTTCACTCATGTTAACAAGTTATGTTATTCTTACAATTTTGCTAATTGCCATACACTCCCTCTTTAGCGGCAGCTTGTAGGTGGAGTGCGGTTGCTTGTGCACTCTTCCTTTGGGCAGAGAGGGCTGTTTTCTTTTGCTGCAGTACATGATGCAGCATTAGTTCCCAGCCCTCTCTGCCCCAAAAGAAATTCGCAGGTTTTGGTCGTCGATACAGGTTACGGTATGATTGCCAGTATGGATCACGGAATAGGCATTGGAATTTAATTTATTAATACCAAGGCTTATACCGTTGATTATTCCGACGCGTGTTTATAGGCCTACTCCGACGCGTGCTACACTGATACTTATACCGACGCCTCTTTTCAACCTTATTTCAACGCTTATAAGTTTAAAATTTAGCGCTATTTCGCCGGTACCTGTGCCGAATTCTGCACGACCTCTTATAGTGATAGACCCACATTGTTGTTTTTGCTGTTGTTGTCATTGTGGCAAAGGTGTGTGTGTGTGTGTATTGTGTATGTGTGTGTGTGTGGGTGTGTGTGAGAGAGTGAGAGATAGAGAGAGAGAGAGGGGGACAGGGGGGGGAAGACTGTTTAGTCACAAAATCCATTCTATTTTTCAACTGCATTCACAAAATTATTTTTGTGCTTTGACTCTATAAATGAGTGCAAGAATGCTACAAGCCCCAAGAGAAGTGGAAAACAAGAAGTTTTGACATGAGCTAGCAAATAACATTTTTGTTTGTCCTTGTAACATCTAGCACGCCTTGTTGATGGGAGCCCCACCGTAAAGACCCTCGTTACCTGGAGGCATACTAGTAGAGGCAAATACGCTAAGACTTGAATAGCATATATGATATATTGGGAAACAATGAGAGAGAGAGAGAGAGAGAGAGAGAGAGAGAGAGAGAGAGAGAGATAGAGAGAAGAGAGAGAGAGAAGAGAGAGAGAAAGATTTGCTAATAGGGTATCGACTGAACGTTGTAGGCAAAAATCCACTTAGGTGATTCCAAAACACATTGCTATTTATAACCATACCATCACAAAAATCACACAATTAGTTGTTTGGAATGCAATGATAGACAATTACTCCCAATGTATTTGAATGGCTAGGCTTCATGAGGCCAGATTGATGGTAATGAATGTTGGAAGAGTGCAGGAGAAGACTTACAAGCGTGCGAGCTGTCAGTTTATTGTTGTCCAAGCGCCTGCAATATGTATCATCCTCATTCAACGTTTCATGCACAAGAGCATGACAAAATGCAATTCACACTTATTGAAACATTTGGGAGTCTATATGTATTATTTAGCTAGTGTGCATGTGCAGTATTACAATCATACCCCACACAGTATTGCCCATACTGACATCGAGAAAAAGACTCACAGAAACTTAAGGTTGTGGGCGAACTCTTGAGGTATAGGCCCCGTCAGTAGGTTGGCGAACAAATCCAAGCTTATGAGAGAATGTACCTTTGCAAGCTGTGGAGGGATTGGCCCGCTCAGAGAATTCTGCTGAAGCTCTCTGCATAACACAACATGTAGATCAGTATATCGTCAACACTAAGTATCATGCAAAAGTTGTCATTTTCTACACTTATAAGCGTCGCAAAGAATTGTACTCACAAGTATTGCAAGGCATCTAGGTCGCCTACTTCTGGAGCCAAGCTTCCGACAAGGCCTTCTTGTTGCTACTCACTGCTAGAAATTAATTTCACCAAGACGACATTGAAATCCTTGAGCACATCCTATGCAATTCATTGAAACGCAGAACAAGAAAACCCACAGTCTGATGACACGACGGTTGCCATCGCAAAAGACGTTAAAAAATGTGCAAGCGTCTACTAGGTTTGGGTCCCGGCTATCGAGTGCATTGCTGGGATCGCGGTGGACTCGATTCTTGAAGGCAATAAGTGCCGCAACTGCAACAACAACAAGATAAAGTAACCAGACGACAGATGCAATCACACATACATGGGCTTGTGTAGATGCAAGCTGTGATATTGTGAGTGTGCAATATTGCAGCGACGGTGTCCAGCTTCATAAAATGCAAGTTGAAGATGTCGTAAACCTAATATGAATCGATGTTATGAAATGCAAGGTAAATGTATAAGACAAGCATGCAGCGGCTGGTGAGTACTAGACGTACCATCGCTTCTTGGATCGTAACCCACACCAGAGCGGCTACAGGCGCAAACATATGCATTCTCGTTGTGTGTTTGTGAATTCTGTCAGTCTACGTGCATCTCTTGTTACATTTATACTCCATCTCTAGTGTGTCACCCCATTTAAGGCATCGGCGCTGGGTTCTCTAGAAGTGCCACCTCCACGTGTCATCTCACCACTGGCAATAATTCCAAAAAGCCTCTATAGTCAGTGGTGTGCCATCTATAGTCAGTGGTGTGCTTCAGAGAAATTCATTTTTGGGGCTGATTCCGCAAGTCAGTTGATACACACTCCTTGCTGGATTTCAACTTCCACGACCACCGTCCTCCTATCCCACTCAATCAACACCGTTGTGGGGCTAAGGTTAGTATGCACATGACACGAACCTAAATTTCGGTTCATCCCGCACCGCCAATTTTGATTACTAGAAATGGATCCTTTAGAGCTCTCATTCGGCATCATTGTTCAACAAAGCAATACATCAAGGGTGTTTCATCCCCAATCCCCAGTTCCCCAATTCCTCCCTGTAAAGCAAGTAATGTCAAAGATGAGAAGCCAAACATGGGTGGTGTCTTCTGATGAGGCATGGACACTACTTTCTTGGGCTTCGAATATTCCCACAAGAGCGACCCGCATGACATCCATCGTGTTCTAGATTGTCCCTCAAAAAGAGAGGCGGCCACTTCATCTTGTTATAGCAAAACTCCATTGTCAAAGCCCTCGTCTTTCCACACTTTCCTACCATGAAGACGGTACGATGGATTGAAAAATGAAGAAAATGCGGATTGGATGACATTGGAGATGGCTTTTTGTCGTCAATATGTGCCGGATGTGCAACTGCATAAAGTAAAGCAGAAGCTAGTTGGTCTAATGCAAAGCTTCGATGGAGATTTTCAAAAATTTTGTGTGGGAATTCAAAGCCCTTTGGAGAGATCTAATGGAGGTAACTCCTACCCAGAGTGTTGATTTTCTAAAGTTGAGCAAGTTTTTTGATTGCTTGCATGAGGAGGTCAGAGATTAAGTGGAGACATGGGCCGGTGACATATGCAGAAGTGGTTAATTTGGAAGAGGACGAACCAAGAAGATCTTGAAGAAGCGGCAAGCAAGGCAAAGATTGTCAAATGCGTTGTTTCCCAGGTCAATCCAAGTGGCAAAAGTGAATCCAAGGGTGATGCAAAGGGAAGAGAGTACGATGCAAGAGGAACCAAGGGCTTTGGGGTTGCAAAGAGGTGGAGTGGTTCAGTGTTAGAAAAAAACCGGGGTACAGTGTATTTTAACCGACCAAAATCATAAAATCCCGGTTAGATTTTGACCTTGCATTGAAGAAAACCGACAAATTTACACAAGTTTTAGTGTAAATACCGGCAAAAGCTTCAAATTTTAGAATTTCAAGTTTGCCCTTATTTTCTTCAGTTAGGAAAAATGTATTTTTCTAGCCCCGGAGTGGTTTCAATGCTGTACTACATGGGAAACAAATTTTTCCTACTCAAGGTATGAGGAGATGATCTTCTGCATGTGGATAAGAAATGAAAGTTGTGCTGGAGAAGCAGGATAAGTGCAGATCAATGTGGCAGATGAAGTCCAAGTGGAGGGATCCAGGCCTATGGGAGTGGACATGTAGGTAAAGATGCTATGCTGTGTGATGTTGATGGGTATGCTTATGGAAGTTGTAGTGGAATGTGCTACAGTGGTGCAGAAGGTATAGAATTTTGTTGTGAAAGATAAACCAAGCTTGCTTTTGGAAGGAGACTAGGGTAGGGCCGTAGAGGATGATTCTCTATCCTCTTTGGCAAGGGATGAAGTAGAAGAGAAGGTAGGTGACATTGACGAGGTAGAGGTTCTGATTGACCTCTCAGAGCCGATTGATGAAGAAGGGCTTGATGATGTTTTCATTGAGTTTTAAGAAGAGATGAAGAAAAGCGTGGAGCCAACAAAAAATTGATGCAGCAAGTGTGCTCTATGGATGATGAAGAATACTTCTAGGATGTGTCCAAGCTTTCAAAAGAGGTTTGTGATTCATGGTTGAGAAGTATGCTTGTGAGTGCAACACTGCAGTTTGCTATCTGTTAGATATGCAATTTAGAGTTTCTATCCTAGTTAAAATACCATATAGGTCAACGATAATCAATAAACTTATTAGCTTCATTGGTTAGAATCGCCCATTATTCCAATTTGAATTAAATATGTAGGTTACACAGTATAATCATATGCTTCATCTAATAAATACAAGACAACATTAATGTAAGTAGAACAACAAGTTGAAGTAGTTATCTAGTGTAAGTACACATAATTGGCTTATTGTAGTCGAGTGTCGCAATCATAGTGAAGTAAACCTTCCCATCAACATGTATGTATTTATTTATTTGTAGAGAGACATATACCTAAATAGATAGTTAGAGAGTAGATATATATTTAAAGATAGGTATAATGCACAGGTGAACTTCAAAAACCCATTCTATGTGTGTGTGTGTGTGTAGAGAGAGTAAGTAGACACAAATTTAGTCTATCAGATATTTTTATAAGAATAAACCATTAGAAAATTAATTCTAGCACTTAGATATTTCAAGGAAACTTGTCACTTAATAGAACATAGACGTGTTGCATTACCATCCTAGTGTTGATCACTTTGCCAAGATTGTATCATTGAGAAAAATATGTTTCATAAGGATAGCTAGATTTTCTAGCTATTTTATGTGGTCAAAATTATAGTATGCCCATGCTTTCACGGTGAGAATTATAGTATGCCCATTCTTTCATGGTTAACCTGAGTAGATATGGACTTCCATGCAATGAGACTAGTAGATGCAAACTTAATGCTCCATGTAAGTCTGGCCAATGCAAAGGTAAATATTGAAAGTTTGGCTTGTATTTAGTTAGATCATAATATAAAATACATGATGTAAGGGATCAATATGGCTTGCACTCACTATGAAAATCTCTAATTGTTTACCGTGGTCTTTTACCACGTTTTGTAGAGAGAAGGTCCAAAATTAGCTGGACGGGGAAGAGAGAGGAGGATGGGGGGTGCATTCTCAAATATTACCGTGAATATTTCCGCGACCATTATCTTGAAAGTTGCCTCTAATATTGCCGCTACTATTACTGCCTTTATTCCCGAAGCACTATTTAGCGCCTAAACGGTTAATTTTTGGCTTAAACATCCCCCCCCCCACCCACGCACCGATCCACCCAATCAAATTTCGGTGTTTCCCTCCTCTTAATAAAAATTAACGAGCATTATATGAAAATTTTAAATTTATAAAAAAGAGATATGAAAACATGGAACGATAGTTAGCTATGTAGGATTGCACTTGGTTACATCTAAACTAATCACTATCACTTGATTAATATAATTTAGCATGTTTCACAAAATTAGAGAGAGGAAGAGGGGGGGGGGGGGGGGAGAGATGAATGGATGACACACCAAAAGATTTATTTGTTGTTGAAGTACTTGTTTGCATTTTAAATCACAAAAAACTCTGATTTTGAGGGTAAAAATGCAATAAAGTGTTTTTGTTGACATATTTTCATGGAGTTTTCATGATTGACAAATGTTCTCTATTTAAGAGGACATTTGCAAGAGTTTTGTGTAGAAATATTAAAATTTTGAAAACATTGAACTTCATATGCGTATGATGTCTCAAGAGGAATTTGGAGACCAAATTTGACAAATTTGACTGCACGAGAGTGTTCAAAAGGGGGATTCTATCCTAAGTACACCTTGAGACTAGGGTTTTAGACCAGCCCTTTTTGACACCCAAAAGACAAAGGACGGAGTGTCAGAAACAGAAAAAAAAGAAACTTGTTATTCTGAGCATATTTATTCATGAAAATAGGTAAATCTGCTTGAAACCTAGTGCTGGAGACTTGGAGGATGCTTGTGGTTAAATTCTAGCCAAAAATTCACCAGCACTTTTGAAGGGTAATTTTGGTAGCAAAATTGACCTTTTGAATTTACATCCCTATTTTGCATGTTTTGTTGAGGACATACACCAAATTTCATTTCATTTGGATATATAGATTGTGAAGTAAGGGGATTTTAGTCTTTCAGGGGATTTCTTTGTGAAAAAAGTGGTTAATTTGTGCAATTTTGATTTCCAATTTTTTTTGTGAGCACATATGCATGTAGTACATATCAAGGAGCACCTGGGATAGAAATAGAAGTCCATTATGACTAGATAGAAATCATACGTGTATGATGTCTTAGAGGCCATATTTGACGTTGAAAGATACATCTAAGTACACCCTTGTGATCTAGATAATTTAGGAAGCAATTAGGCAAAATTCCATTGAATTTGAAGCATTCTTGGGGTTATAAAGGCCAGGAGATGGATCTAGTCAAGTGAATGATTGTATTGACCATATCTAGCACAAAAGGTGTTAGAATGGAATTCTAAATGCTGGTGTTAGTTGCTTAATGTGAGGTGGGAGACCTCTGTAGTGAGTTTCATTTCAATTTGACCAGAAAGACATCATACACGTATCATGTCTAAAGGGCAATTTTAGGGACCAAAGCTGACATCAGAGCAAACCATGGTGTTTAGCACCAGAAAACAATCTTATTGACCAAATTTCATTGCATTTGAAGCACATAGACATTATACGTATATTCTTGTTGCTTATGATAAGGGGAGGCCTAAGGCAAAGAAAGTTTCAAAATCTAATCACATAGACATCATACATGTATCATGTCTCAAGTCAAGATCTGACAGTTCAATTGAACTTCTGACCACACAAGAGGTTTCGAAATGATGTGTTAAGCTTGTTTGCAAAATTTCATCTCCTTTGGGCACAATTTTTTGAAGTGGTAAGTGAAGGATATCCAAAGGGCTATTTTTTTAATTTGGGTATATAGAGCTTGAAGTGTTGAGTCAATAGGTCATGAAGGCTCCTCAAATGGAGCTACAAGAGGAAAAAAGTGGTAGTTTAAAGTTAAAGTGGTTTGCAAACTCTTGATGGACAGGGCAAGTGCGGATGGAGCATCAGAGTTAAAGTGAATGCATGGGCCTGAAGTTCTCATCTTGCAGAGCATGTCCCTATTTTCAAATCAACAATTGGAGTCATGGATGTCAAGTTATTGCGAGATAAAGTTTTGCTAGTGGCTGATTTTGAGACAGGTTGACTATTCTGGAAAGCGTTCCATATGGAAGTTTTTGAAGCTCAATCAAGTTTAAGACTATGATATGCAGCACATGGGGCATACAAAAATAGTATTAGAAGACTGCATATTGATTGGAGCCTAGAGCACAAAGTTACGGCATGGAAAGCTGGCAGTTAGTGGCGATCGTAGAGGATCCAATATTTTTGGTCATTTTGGTCCACTCGCTTTGAGACCTTAGAGGAGTAGGGATGCAACATGGAGGAGGGGTATCATGGAGAAGGAGATAGAATTTCAAGTGGAATTTATAGTTTGTGCATTGCGTGAGCACCAAGTGGTAGAGCAACCAAAGTGGGGAGAATAAAGGCATTTTATGGAATTTTGCTCATTGCCATACACTCGCTCTTTAGCGTCAGCTTGTAGGTGGAGTGCGGTTGCTTGTGCACTCTTCCTTTGGGTAGAGAGGGTTGTTTTCTTTTGCTGCAGTACACGATGCAGCATTAGATCCCAGCCCTCTCTGCCCAAAAGAAATTTGCAGGTTTTGGTCGTCGGTACAAGTTACAGTATGATTGCCGGTATGGATCACGGAATAGGCCATTGGAATTTTATTTAATAATACCAAGACTTATACCGTTGATTATTCCGACGCTTGTTTATAGGCCTATTTCGATGCCTGCTACACTGATACTTATACCGACGCTACAATACTGGCGCCTCTTTCGAACCTTATTTCAATGCTTACAAGTTTAAAATTTAGCGCTATTTCGTCGGTACCTGCGCCGAATTCTGTACGACCTCTTGTAGTGATAGACCCACATTGTTGTTGTTGTTGTGGTTCTTGTTGTCATTGTGGGAAAGGTGTGTGTGTGTGTGTGTGTGAGAGAGAAAGAGAGAGAGAGAGAGAGAGAGAGAGAGGGGGGAAAGGGGGGGAAAGACTATTTACTCACAAAATCCATTCTATTTTTCAACTGCATTCACAAAATTATTTTTGTGCTTTGACTCTATAAATGAGTGCAAAAATGCTACAGGCCCCAAGAGAAGTGGAAAACAAGAAGTTTTGACATGAGCTAGCTAATAACATTTTTGCTTGTCCTTGTAACATCTAGCACGCCTTGTTGATGGGAGCCCCACTGCAAAGACGCTCGTTACCTGGATGGAAGCTGCACCACATTCAAAATGTCAGCATACTAGTAGAGGCAAATAAGCTAAGACTTGAATAGCATATCTGATATATTGGGACACAATGAGAGAGAGAGAGAGAGAGAGAGAGAGAGAGAGAGAGAGACCTGCTAATAGGGTATCGACTGAACGTTGTAGGCAGAAATCCACTTAGGTGATTCCAAGACACATTGCTATTTATAACCATACCATCACAAAAATCACACAATAAGTTGTTTGGAATGCAATGATAGACAATTACTCCCAATGCATTTGAATGGCTAGGCTTCATGAGGCAAGATTGATGGTAATGAATGTTGGAAGAGTGCAGGAGAAGACTTACAAACCTGAGAGGTCGATGAGACCCAACGATGCCAAAAGTTCCCCTGTCAGTTTATTGTTGTCCAAGCGCCTGCCATATGTATCATCCTCATTCAACGTTTCATGCACCAGAGCATGACAAAATGCAATTCACACTTATTGAAAAATTTGGGAGTCTGTATGTATTATTTAGCTAGTGTGCATGTGCAGCATTACAATCATACCCCACACAGTATTGCCCATAACTCACAGAAAAAGACTCACAGAAACTTAAGGTTGTGGGCGAACTCAAAGTGATCAAACTCTTGAGGTATAGGCCCCGTCAGTAGGTTGGCGAACAAATCCAAGCTTATGAGAGAATGTAGCTTTGCAACTCTGGAGGGATTGGCCCGCTCAGAGAATTCTGCTGAAGCTCTCTGCATAAGAGAACATGTAGATCAGTATATCGTCAACACTAAGTATCGTCATTTTCTACACTTATAAGCGTCGCAAAGAAATGTACTCACAAGTATTGCAAGGCATCTAGGTCGCCTAGTTCTGGAGCCAAGCTTCCGACAAGGCCATCTTGTTGCAACTCACTGCTAGAAAATTATTTCATCAAGACGACATTGAAATCCTTGAGCACATCCTATGCAATTCACTTGAAACGCAGAACAAGAAAACCCACAGTCTGATGACACGACGGTTGCCATCGCAAATGACGTTAAAAAATGTGCAAGCGTCTACTAGGTTGGGGTCCCAGCTATCGAGTGCATTGCTGGGATCGCGGTGGACTCGATTCTTGAAGGCAATAAGTGCCGCAACTGCAACAACAACAAGATAAAGTAACCAGACGACAGACGCAATCACACATACATGGGCTTGTGCAGATGCAAGCTGTGATATTGTGAGTGTCATGTGTATGTATTAGGGTATAAGCAGTCAAGCTGAAGAGGCCGCATTGCAGCGACGGTGTCCAGCTTCATAAAACGCAAGTTGAAGATGTCGCAAACCTAATATGAATCTATGTTAGAAACGCAGGTAAATGTATAATACAAGCATGCAGCGGCTGCAGGTGAATACTAGACGTACCATCGCTTCTTGGATCGCCGCAGTGAGCAACGGTTGCTGCAAACGCAGCCCACACCAGAGCGGCTACTGGCGCAAACATATGCATTCTCGTTGTGTGTTTGTGAATTCTGTCAGTCTACGTGCATCTCTTGTTACATTTATACTCCATCTCTAGTCCACACGTCGTTATAGAAGTGTCACCCCATTTAAGGCATTGGCGCTGGGTTCTCTAGAAGTGCCACCTCCACGTGTCATCTCACCACTGGCAATAATTCCAAAAAGCCTCAAGCTATAGGGGACTGGTTGCGCCATCTATAGTCAGTGGTGTGCTTCAGAGAAATTCATTTTTGGGGCTATAGGCTGATTCCGCAAGTCAGTTGATACACACTCCTTGCTGGATTTCAACTTCCACGACCACCGTCCTCCTATCCCACTCAATCAACACCATTGTGGGGCTAGGTTAGTATGCACATGACACGAACCTAAATTTCGGTTCATCCCGCACCGCCAATTTTGATTACTAGAAATGGCTCCTTTAGAGCTCTCATTCGGCATCAACGTTCAACAAAGCAATACATCAAGGGTGTTTCATCCCCAATCCCCAGTTCCCCAATTCCTCCTGTAAAGCAAGTAATGTCAAAGATGAGAAGCCAAACATGGGTGGTGTCTTCTGATGAGGCATGGACACTACTTTCTTGGGCTTCGAATATTCCCACAAGAGCGACCCGCATGACATCCATCGTGTTCTAGATTGTCCCTCAAAAAGAGAGGCGGCCACTTCATCTTGTTATAGCAAAACTCCATTGTCAAAGCCCTCGTCTTTCCACACTTTCCTACCATGAAGTAGCCATCGTTGCAGTTGATCAAGAGTTGGGCTAGCTGGAATTGACTCCCGTATTTGCTAACTTGGTGTCTGATGACTGACTATGCAAGCCTTCTATTGAGCACATGCATGTTTTTGGCTATTTGGCATATGCTTTGGTGCCACAAATGCAGCGTAGAAAATTGGATGATATGGATGTCAAATGTATTTTTGTTGGTTATATAAGTGCTGAAACAGGCTGTATCATCTGCAAACAAAGCGTATCTTGGTCTTACGAGATGTTGTGTTTGTAGAAGATTCTATTCAATCCTTGTTGTCATGTACTAGAGACAATAATGTAAGCTCACAGGACATTTATGACACTTTGTTGCCTCTTTTCAGTGGTGGAAGTTTGAATGTCAATTCCAATGAGGCAAATGTACAACCAATGGAGATTTTTGAAAATGTTACAAATCCGCCTATTATTGATGCATATGTACATGATGTACTTGATGGGAAAAGGGCTGAGAATGAGCAAGCGAAAGATATACCAAAATTGCTAGTCCATACTTTGCGTGACAGCAAATTGGATGCACCTTTGTCTAGTTGTACTCATTCTAGTTCTTGCCATGCATCTTATGCATCAAATTGTTATGCTTTGGTTGTGTCTAGCTTACATGATGTTGAGGAGCCTGTGTCTTTTGATGAAGCACATAATTTAGAAAATTAGATGGCTACCATGCAATCTGAATATGATGTACTTATAGAAAATGACACATGGACTCTATGTGATTTTCCTCCTAGAAAAAAGGCCATTGGTACGAAAAGGTTTTACAAGCTAAAACCCAATTTGGATAGTGAAATTGATCGTTATAAGGCTCGACTTGTTGCAAAGGGTTATGCACAAAAATAAGGCGTTGATTATGTAGAGACTTTTGCTCCCACTTACCGTATGACTATTGTGCATTTTCTATGTGTATTGGCAGCTCATGTTGGTTGGTATGTACATCAGTCAAAAATTGTGATTGCTTCCTTGAATGGCAACATATTTGAGGTAGTTTATGTAATGCGACCTAGCAATTTTTTCATTAAAGGGCAGGAAGATAAAGTGTGAAAATGTAAGAAAGCTTTCTATGGGTTGAAGCAATCTCCTTGTGCTTGGTATGAGAAGGCTGAAACTCATTTGCTCAAACGAGGCTTTCGTAATAGTCCAGCACAAAGCACATTGTAGGTAAAGCATGAGGGTGATGTACTTCTCATTGTCATTCTCTATGTAGATGATTTGCTAATCATTGGACCATATGAGAGACATATTACTGAGTTTAAGGATGATTTGAATGCTACTTTCAAGATGAAAGATTTGGGGTTGTTGCATCATTACTTGGGTATACAGTTTAAGGAGTGTGATGGTGGTATTGCCTTGGTTCAAACAAGTTAACGTAGTGCACAACATCAAATGACACATTTTTAAGCTTAGTAGACCTATGGGAGTCTGTATTGTGCCCAAATCCTATTGACAATGCTTATCACCATAAAAAATGTCTTTTGGGAATATGCAAACATTGTACATTGATAGGCTATCATTGTGTCTAGTAGAACTGAGTGATGATATCTCTAGAATGATTGTGAAGCTTCTTGATGAGATTCCTACACATGAAGTGGATAAGAAAGGTAGCCCAAAATCTTGCAAAGACCTCGTGGTTTGGCGAGTGAGTCTGATGTGTTTCCTTTCCTTGATTCAAAGCAAATCAATGAACGTCATCAAGCACAACTACATCTAGATGGCAAGATAAACTATTCAAGGAATGTTTGCATAACTGCTGTGACAATGTAGTGGTGTTTGTAGTAGATTTTGCGGATAACTGCTCCTTCAAGGTGCAGAATGAGGTTCACTCAATGCATTGGTATTCAATTCAGGTCACAACTTTGGCTCATAGGTCATACTTGCGTGATGGGCTTCGTGCCATTCAAAAGATGAGTTAGTTCTATATCTCTTATGAGAAAACACATGACACTTTGTTTGTGCAAGGCTAGATTCTTTTGCACAATGAGTGGCTAAAAAGTCAAGGCTATAGTGTGAAGAGAAACTAGTTGTGGTTTGATGGTGCTGTTCCACAATTCAAACCAAGGTAGCATTCTATGTTGTAGTCCAATTCTTGAATATGATTGATATCAAGATAATGCACAATTCTTTGCTTCTATCCAACGATGGGGCTGCGACAATGCTAGAAAGATCTTTCCCACATGAGTAGCTGAAATGGCACAAGTGGCACCTTCCTCAGGTCGATCTTTTCACTTGATTAAGGATTATTGACGTACATAACCAAAATCTGTTGGCCAATGACATTGTCATCCCCACGTACCTGCTTACGTAAACGGCTTACATGAAACACTGGATGAATACGAGAATGTGTATGTAGTAGTAACTTGTAGGCCTGATCACGTCCTCGCTTGAGTATTTTGAAAGGCCCACAATATCGTGGAGATAATTTAGGTGTTTGGCCCAGTTTTCAACCTTTCTGAATGTTTTGGCACACGTAAAAATACTTCCTCCCCTTCCTCAAAGGTAGCTTGCCGACGTTTCTTATCAGCGTACTTATTATACCGATCCTGTGCTTGTCGGACATTCTGACGAGCGAGTTTCAACATATCTATGTGGTCTTGGAGAAAATCCTTAACCTATTGGAGTTTTTCGGTTGCCAACCCCACCGTAATAGGTGACCTACGTTGAAAACCATATGTCAGCATGAAAGGACTAAAACTTGAACTTCATATGCGTATGATGTCTTGAACTTCATAAGTGTATGATGTCTCAAGAGGAATTTGGAGACCAAATTTGACAAATCTGACTGCACGCGAGTGTTCAAAAGGGGGGTTCTATCCTAAGTACACGAGGAAAAATGTGGTAGTTTAAAGTTAAAGCGGGTTTCAAACTCTCCATGGACAGGGCAAGTGCAGATGGAGCATCAGAGTTAAAGTGAATGCATGGGCCTGAAGTTCTCATCTTGCAGAGCATGTCCCTGTTTTTAGATCAACAATTGGAGTCATGGATGTCAAGTTATTGCGAGATAAAGTTTTGCTAGTGGCTGATTTTGAGTCAGGTTGACTATTTTGGAAAGCGTTCCATATGGAAGTATACAAAAATAGCATTAGAAGACTACATATTGATTGGAGCCTAGAGCACAAAGTTACGGCAGTGGGAACAACTGGCAGTTAGGGGCGATCGTAGAGGAGCTAATATTTTTGGTCATTTTGGTCCACTTGCTTTGAGACCTTAGAGGAGTAGGATGCAGCATGGAGGAGGGGTATCATGGCCAAGGAGATAGAATTTCAAGTGGAATTTATAGTTTGTGCATTGCGTGAGCACCAAATGGTAGAGCAACCAAAGTGGGGAGCATAAAGGCATTTTACGGGATTTTTTTGGTGGTTTTGAGAGGCCCCCCAAGGAGTGAGGCATCCCAAGATGACACATGGAACACAATGCTCCCACGTGTAGAGTCTCAACTTGTGATGGCGTGGTAAAGAGCTATAGTGGGGAGACTCCAAGGGAATCACAAGTGGAGTGAGGAGTTCCTTGAGAGCTTGGACCTATGGCGACCTCTGAGGACGCTGCTCTAGTGGTGAATGTTGCATCTGCTGGCGGCGTGCTTGCAAAGTGGATGATGACATGTAAGTAAGCTTAGGTGATGTTCTCGCATACCTATAACAGCGTCAAACTTTTAAATGTGTAGGAGGTTCTCGTGGGGAATAGTCCTACCGTTGTGACTGTTCCTTGGGGCTTAAGAGGTTTTACACATGTAGTGGCTTGGTAATGAATACGAGAGCCAAAAATATCAAGGACTCACATGCAAAAGAAAGCGACCAAAAATAGAAAGCCACCAAAAATAGGGGTGGCCATCCGTACCCTATATGAAAGCCTTTTTGGACAGTTTTGGGGGGAAGAGAGCTCGCGGAGGAGCTTTGCAAAGAGGGCTCAAAGAAGCCTTGGAGAAGGAGATTGGAGCCATTGAGAACACCGATGACAACGTTTTTTCTCTTTCTTCTCCCAACGAGGAGAGCCCAATGCAGGTGAAGCCGAGGATTGCCCAAGGTTTTTATACACCTTCAGAACGTACCAACGGATCCATGTTGTAGCATCAACTTTCATGGTGTCTGTAGTGGTGTTTTGTTGCAAGATTAAAGAAAACAATAGTTGATTTTTTCACTATTTCTTCCCTCTTTTCCCCCATTTTTGTCTTTGTTCTACTTTATTGTCTGCTTCCGGTTGTGTGAGATGCATGTGCCTCCTCGGGCCTCTATGTGTGAGAGAGAGGAACAGAGAGTGGTGTGCACGTTGTGTGAAGGTTATAGACGGGAAATATTAGGGTGATGTGTTGTCAATTGCTGGGGTGGATCACATGTGTGTTGGTATGCCTGCGTATAGTGATCTGTTTGCGGATTGTGTGAGTTTTGAAGGTGAAATCTAGTGGATTGGGTGCAGTGAGTATCGTGGTCTATATAAAGACAAATGTTTGTGCATCGGGTGTGTTCTCCTTTCCAACGACATTAACAGCTCTCCACGATGGATATCAATACTCCCTCCTAATATCATGTTTAGAGGTTTTAAACCTACACACCAATGATGGTTGGAGCAATGAAACATTGACAAGCCTCTAAAAGTACCTAGCCGATATTGACAATTTTCTTGGAATTTTGGCACGATACCTATGTTGCTTGCCAAGATTATGGACAAGCTATTACCGAGTGGCAATTTACTTTCCTCCTCAAGGCAACATGCAATGAAGCCTATCACATCTGATTATCAATGCATCTATGCATGAATAAATGGTTTAATTTTATGTTGCAATGACCATGTGGAGGAATCACAATTTTCAAAATGTGGAGAAGAAAGGTATACAAAAAAGAGACAGTCGGGTACCATGAAAATTATTGATGGCATTCTTATCATACCCTGCATCTAGCACATGTTCCAAAGCAAGGAGATTTCTACACTCATCTCATTGCACCAAATGCATAAATTGTTGAATGGAAAGGTGTGCTAGCCCCATCAGATGTTTTCAGGTTTTAAAACTTTAAGGTAGAGCCCATGTAGATATTCTTTCAAATTTTAATTTAATATGGATTGAGGTCTAAGAGACTTTCTATACCTTGAACAAGTACAAGGGTCATTATATAGGCCTAAGAGTTGAGATAATGTTGGTGTGCAAGCATCAAATGTAGCATAGGATCTCTAGCCTAGGTGCAAAGTATCTAATCAAGAATTGCTAGTGGAAGTACTCCATGGTGTGAGCTAGGCACAAATTCTATCTATATATATCTATCCATCTCTCCCCCCCCCCCCCTCTCTCTCTCTCTCTCTCTCTCTCTCTCTCTCTCTCTCTCTCTCTTTCTATATATATACACACACACACACACACACACACACACTTATCTATAGATAGTCATTTGTGAAGGCCGCTATATTTTTTGTACATATTATATGCACATAATGTGTGTGTGTGTGTGTGTATACATACAAATGCACACACACACACACAAACACACACGCACACACACACACACACACACACACACACACATATATATATATATATATATATATATATATATGTAGAGAGTGAGAGAGAGAGAGAGAGCAATGAAAATAAATAGGTAGAGACTAGACTCAGGAGTGGATATTATAAAGTGCAAGCGGACTTTAAAAAATGGTTTCCAAATTTTGGTGATTTTCTAGAGGTGTTTATTTTCTAATAGCTTTTGGGTTGATGATAAAACCATATGGTTTTTTAGCTTCATGTTCTATTTTAGGATACCAAAAAAGTTACATTTGTCACATCATTCAAGTTTATATAGCCATGCCCATTATTAGCATTAGAAATTTTATTCTAGTTATACTCAAATATTTCAAGGAAACTTGTCACTTAACAGAACGTAGAAGTGTCTTAGAACATAAAAGTGTTGCATCACCAGTCTAGAATCGATCACTTTACTAAGATTGTAGCACTTCACGATTAACATGAGTAGATGTGGACTTCCATGAAATGAAATTAGTAGATGGAAACTTAATGCTCCATGGAAATCTAGCCAATCCAAAGGTAAATGGTGAAAAATTGGCTTGTATTTAGTCAGTTCACGATATATTATACATGATGTAAGGGATCAATATGACTTGCATCATTCTTTAAAAAATCCTTGAAAAAACTACCTAGATTGCCACAATAGGAGCATGCACCTACCAAATGACCCCAATTTAGGTATATAATATGTCCACCAAAAGAATCATGATAAATTTTCATATGGAAGATTTTGGTCCTTTTGCCAAAGTATACAAACCTCATCTCTATAGGGTGGCACATGTATGTACGCAAGCAAAGCCCAATTAGTAGCATTCTCACGGTGTACCTAAACAACAAGAGGAGGAGCTACTCGAGAACATTTTAAGGGTTGAGGGATTTCTCATGGAATGCCTTTGAAAGTATGATTCTCTATAAAACAATAAAAGAAATAAAGACAATTATACACATGGCCTTAATGGGAGGCCTTAGAATACATCTCTATAAAACAATTCTTGTAATGGTTATAGCAAGAATAAAAAATCAAGAATTGGGAAAAAGAAACTCGTGAGAAACATGGTAATTGGACACATCAAGGAGAGAGAGAGAGGGGGGGGGGGGGGGGGGGGGGGGGGGGATATTTTTGTGGGGAAGAATATTCATCATGCACTCAAAGAGGGTCACTTTTGTAAACACTATACATCATGTGTGTTCAATTCTATTTGTAGAACCACTTACCTGAAAATGTGAGAAAATATAGAATAATACAATCGCTATTGTTGACTCCACGTGATAGGTAATTTTTAATTATAGTGACCCCCCTCGAGACCATGTATGGAGGACTAGAGCCAATGGCATACATAGCAATGGAAATTATAGTGCTTTGGACACAACCACATTGTTGTTGTTGTTGTTGTGGTGGTGGTGGTGGTGGTGTGTGTGTGTGTGTGAGTGAGAGAGTGAGTGAAAGAGAGAGAGAGAGAGAGAGAGAGAGAGAGAGAGAGAGAGAGGGGGGGGGGGGGGGGCATTTGATTCTGTAAGTAAGTGCAAGAATGGTACAAGCTCCGAGAGAAGTGGAAAACAAGAAGTTTTGACATGAGCTAGCTAATCACATTTTTGTTTGTCTATGTAAAATCTAGTATGCCTTATTGATAGAAACATCATAAACACCCTCGTTACCCGGATAGAAGTTGCACAACATCAAAAACATCAGCATACAAGTAGCTGCAAATAAGCTAAGACTTGAATAGCATATCTGATATATTGGGATAAAATTCCTTACAAAAATACAGAGAGAGAGAGAGAGAGAGAGAGAGAGAGAGAGAGAGAGAGAGAGAGAGAGAGAGAGAGAGAGAGAGAGAGAGAGAGAGAGAGAGATGCTAATAGGGTATCGACTTAACATTCTAGGTAGAAACCCACTTACGTGATTCAAAACCATCCCATCATAAAAATCACACAAGGAGCTAAGGTGTCAGATCAAATGATAGCAATGCTTTGGTGGGAATCAACCCTAGTTAAATAATTGAAAAAGGGAATCCCAAATGGTTTTTCTGAAGCCGCATGTAGTGATTGGAAGCATGGCATGCATGCAAATCTCATTTCTATAGGGTGGCACATATAGCTCTAGAGAAAAGAAATTTCCCTAAGGTGTGTGCAAATTCTTCTATGGAAGGCTAGAGAAAGGAGGAAATATCCAAACAGGACATTCAAGTAAAAATTCATTTCTGATTGACCTAATTGGTAGCCCAAGGAATGATGCGGACCACTTCTCCAAACGAGACACACCAAAAAATGCAAGTTATCTTCCTTCTTGAAGATTTGGATCTTAGATAGGCAAAAATCATAGTAGAAATTATGTCCATAGCATTGGGGGGCAGCCTAAGATTAAAGAACACAATTACCACTACTATTTCTTGAAATAGGCCCCTTGAAAAGGATACAAGTAATATGAGGATACAAAGGATTTCAAGAGAGATATATGCTCCGTTTGACTGCAGAGTATGAACAATATCTCAACATAAAGAAATCATGCACAATATAGTATTTAAGCAAGCAAAGCCCAATTACGAGCATCTCCACGATGTAAACAAACAACAAGAGGAGGAGCCACTCTCTAACATTTTAAGGGTTGAGGGATTTCTCATAAAATGCCTTTGGAAGTGGGGTACATCTATTAGGAAAGGCTATAGAGTGTATGATTCTCTATAGAAAATTAAGAGGAATGGAGAGGATTATACACATGGCCTTAATGGGAGGCCATAGAATGATTCTTTAGGAAAAAAATTCTCTCATATTGGTTATAGCAAGAAAAATAAATCAAGAATTAAAAAAAAGAAACTTGTGAAAACATGGTAATTGGACACATCAAGGATAGAGAGAGAGAGAGAGAGAGAGAGAGAGAGAGAGGGGGAAGAGGATTCACCATGCACTCGGAGAGGGGCACTTTATGTAAACGCTTGACATCCTGTGTGTTCCTTTAGTTATATTTGTAAAGCCAATTACCTAAAAATGTGAGAAAATATAGAATAATAAATCCCTATTGTTGAAACTACGTGATAAGTATTTTTTAAATATAGTGACCCCCCTCGACATCATGCATGGAGAAATAGAGCCAATGGCATAGCAATGGAGATTATAACCCTTTGGATACACTACAAGAGGTACTTGAATTTCGGTGCCACATTATCGGCATCACTGGCGGGCGTCGATATATGTGTGTATTTATGAAGGGAGCCAAGGTTATAGGTTAGGTAGATGTTATAAGATAGGTTACATTACGTTAGGTTAGGTATACGTTTTACGTTAGGTTAGATTATATTGTTGGTTAGGCATAATGATTATAGGTTAGGTTAGAGCTAGCATCAAATTAATAGTAGTAAAACCGCAATCGGAACTTCGAGGATGACTCATATACTTCTAAAAATGCAAATGGACTTAGGTTAGGTTAGGTTATAGGTTAGGTAGATGTTATAAGTTAGGTTATATACATTAAGTTCAGTTAGGTATAGGTATTACGTTAGGTTAGATAATAGGTTAGGCATAAGGATTATAGGTTAGGTTAATTTTAAGTTATAAGTTAAGTTAGATTAGGTTAGTCTATATTAAGTTAAGCTACGTTGTTATGTTAGGCTAGGTTAGGTTATCTTATACGTTAGGTTATATGTCATAATAATCAATATCTAATTCTCCTAAATGATTTTCTCATATTAAACTGATCATTTAATGTGGGGAAGTGCTAGGGGAGAAAAAGCTAGAATATTGGTTAATCTAGCAGACCGGCCACAGTAGGGATCCAAAGGAGGGAAAATAGGGATACAAAGGGGGGACCATCTGCAAAAGAGCCATGTGCAACAATGGGCTATAAAGACCCTAAGGTTCAGCCCATTAAGACTTCCAAAATGCTAAGGTTCCAAAATTCAAAGGTTGTGTCCAAAGGTCAACCCTAGGGAAAATTGGATGCTTTGTGTGTGCCCTAAAAGTCTTCTTCAAAGCCTACAAAGGAGGGGGCGAGCCCATTTAGTAGGGGATGAGAGAGAAAGCCACACACACACACACACGGCTCCCTTTACACAAAGGGAATTAGGGACACATGTCAGCTCCCTAGGCCAGATGCTCACAAGGTGTGCCCAATTCCTATTGGATGGCCTTGGAGGTGGACCAATGAGATTTAGACTAGAGTAATCTAGTTTAATTAATTTAAAATTATTTAATAAAAGAAACCAATGAGAATTAAGTCTCCTAGAAGACTATTGGCAGTCTCCCAAGGGTCCAATGAGCATTCAGGAGCCCAATGGCTTGCCTGATTCCTATTGGCTAGGAGGCAAAGGGGTCCAATGAGAGTTTAGTTTAATTATTTAATTACCTAAAGCTCTCACAAAAGGGGAAAGGGGGACACATGTCAGAAGGCTATCACTTATGCTGCTTAACACCCATTGGCTTGACTTGGGGAGGTCCAATGAGGCAAAAGCTAGACCAATTTAGCAGGAAGGGCTCGCCCAAGAGAGAGAGGGGGCTGATTTTTTCTTGGCATTAACACACACACAATCACACTTGACCATGTGTGAAGAAAGAATACTCTATCTCCTCCCAAGCTTTAATGGAGAGCTCATCACCTACTCCAAGCTTGTGAGATAGAAGCCTACATCAACACTCTCTTGGCATGTGGATGCAAATCCAACCAAGAGCCAAGATTCAATGCATGCTCATCTTCTCTACCAAGCTAATTACTAAGCTAAGCTAAGCTAATATGAGTGATTATGTGAGGAGATGTACATCTTTCTCGTAAGATACTCCTTCCTCTCAATCTACTCTCATACCCTGCTAGCTCTCACCATCTTCGAAGGTGTGTGAGGTCTTGGGTCTGAGAACGGGGATAATTCAAGTTGTGTTGTTAAGTGTTTTGCTTAGTGCATGAAGCTTCCATCTTCATTGCACTAGCTAGTCTGGAAGGAACACAAAGAATTGTATTGTACAATGTCTCTCTTGATGGGAGAAACCATAATACAAAGCCTTTTGGAGGGGGGACCGGCTCCATGAAAATCCGGTCCTCAACTGTTGTCAATAGCTTAATTTCTCTCTCTTTTGAAAGTATTGTTGATGCTATCTAACTAGGTGTTATGCTTTTTGTTGCTCTCTCTCCACCCAAGCACTCTTGTAATTCTCATTAGGAATTTATTCTAATGAAATGCCCACTATGTTCATGCTAAATTCCGCTACACATAAGTTATTAGGCCATTAAATGTTACATTATATTAAGTTAAGCTACGTTAGGTTACGTTATATTAGGTTAGGTTATGTTAAGCTAGATTAAGTTAAGCTAGGTTAAGTTAAGTTACGTTACCTTATATGTTAGGTTAGGTTAAGTTATGTTAGGCTATGTTACGTTAGGTTAGGTAAAGCTACGTTCGACAATACGGTTGGCTATAGAGCTTACCCACAGCGCATATTAAAAACAACACAATGAGTTTCTGCTCGTCAATACGGAAATCCATAAAGCTTACCCATAACACATATGCATTGTGGGAAAGATCTATGGATTTTTGTATTGCCAACGGCTCGCCATTGTGTTGTTTATATGTCCGGGAGCGGATTTCAAGTCTTAGAATAGCACCATGGCGAGCCGTTTGGCAATACGGCAAGCCATAGATCTTGCTTACAATGTCTGCAAGTGGATTTCAAGTCCTAGAATAGCACCATGGCTTGCTGTATTGCCAAACGGCTTGCCATGGTGTTGTCTATATGTTTGCGAGAGATTTTCAAGCGCTAAAATTACCTCCTATCCCTAAAAACAACACAATGGAGATCCGTTTGGCAATACGGCAAGCCATAAAGCGTTCCCACAAGGGGTATGCATTCTAGGCAAGCACTATGGCTTGCCATATTGCCAACGGCTCGCCATGGTGTTGTCTATATGTCTACGAGCGGTTTTCAAGCCATAAAATCGCTTCGCAACTCTAAAAACAACACAGTGGTGAGCCGTTTGCCAAATTGGCAAGCCATAGAGCTTGCCCACATTGCAAATGCATTGTGGACAAGATCTACGGCTTGTCGTTTTGCTATATGCCTCACCATTGTGTTGTTTGTATGTTAGGTTAGGTTATGTTAGGTTTAGGTTATATGTTAGGTTAGGTTAGAGCTACCAACGGTATAATAGTCGAGAAAATACAAACGGACTTCCAATATGATGTATGTACTTCAAAAAAACACAATCTGACTTTGAAGTGACTTGTGTACTTCTAAAAACGCAAACTAGGTTAGGTTATAGGTTAGGTAGATGTTATAAGATAGGTTACATTAAGTTAGGTTAGGTATAGGTTTTACATTAGGTTAGATTATATTATAGGTTAGGCATAATGATTATTGGTTAGGTTAGAGCTAGTGTCAAATTAATAGTAGTAAAAACGCAATCGGACTTCGAGGATGACTCGTGTACTTCTAAAATGCAAACGGACTTCGGTTAGATTAGGTTATAGGTTAGGTAGGTGTTATAAGTTAGGTTATATACATTAAGTTAAGTTAGGTATAGGTTTCACATTAGGTTAGATAATAGGTAGACATTATGATTTTAGGTTAGGTCAAGTTTAAGTTATAAGTTAAGTTAGATTACGTTAGGTTATGTTAAGTTAAGCTATGTTGTTATGTTAGGCTATACGTTAAGTTAAGTCAGGTTATCTTATATGTTAGGTTAGATTAAGTTAAGCTACGTTAGGTTAAGTTATATTAGGTTAGGTTAAGTTAAGTTATGCTATCCTATATGTTAGGTTAGGTTAAGTTACGTTAGGTTATGTTACGTTAGGTTAGGTAAAGCTACATTAGTTAAGCTACATTCGACAATACGGCAAGCTATAGAGCTTACCTAACCGCATATTAAAAACAACACAATGGTGTTCCATTCTTCAATACGGCAATCAATAAAGCTCACCCATAACACATATGCATTGTGGGCAAGCTCTATGGCTTTCTGTATTGCCAACGGCTCGCCATTGTGTTGTTTATATGTCCGCGAGCGGATTTGAAGTTCTAGAATAGCACCATGGCGAGCGGTTTGGCAATACGGCAAGCCATAGATCTTGCTTACAATGTTTGCGAGCGTATTTTAAGTCCTAGAATTGCCCCATGGCTTGCCGTATTGCCAAACGGCTCACCATGGTGTTGTCTATATGTTTGCGAGTGATTTTCAAGTGCTAAAATTACCTCGTGTCCCTAGAAACAACACAATGGCGATCCGTTTGGCAATACGGCAATCCATAAAGCTTGCCCAAAAACGTAAACGGACTTCGGTTAGGTTAGGTTATATGTTAGGTAGATGTTATAAGATAGGTTACATTAAGTTAGGTTAGGTATAGGTTTTACATTAGGTTAAATTATATTATAGGTTAGGCATAATGATTAGGTTAGGTTAGAGCTAGCGTCAAATTAATAGTAGTAAAAACGCAATCGGACTTCAAGGATGACTCATATACTTCTCAAAATTCAAATGGACTTCAGTTAGGTTAGGTTGTAGGTTAGGTAGATGTTATAAGCTAGATTATATACATTAAGTTAAGTTAGGTATAGGTTTTACGTTAGGTTAGATAATAGGTTAGGCATAATGATTATAGGTTAGGTGAAGTTTAAGTTAAAAGTTAAGTTAGGTTAGGTTAGGTTATGTTAAGTTAAGCTACATTGTTATGTCACGTTATATATTAGGTTAGGTTAGTTTATCTTATACGTTAGGTTAGATTAAGTTAAGCTACATTAGGTTAAGTTATATTAGGTTAGGTTAAGTTAAGCTTTGTTAAGTTAAGTTATGTTATCTTATATGTTAGGTTAAGTTAAGTTACGTTAGGTTATGTTACATTAGGTTAGCTAAACCTACATTATGTTAAGTTAGGTTAAGCTACGTTCGACAATACGGCAAGCTATAGAGGTTACCCACAGCACATATTAAAAACAACGCAATGGCGTTCCGTTCGTCAATACGGCAATCCATAAAGCTTACCCACAACACATATGCATTTTGGGCAAGCTCTATGGCTTTCCGTATTGGCAACGGCTTGCCATTTTGTTGTTTATATGTCCGTGAGCGGATTTCAAGTCCTAATATAGCACCATGGCGAGGCGTTTGGTAATACGGCAAGCCATAGATCTTGCTTACAATGCATATGCATTGTGGGAAAGATTTATGGCTTGCCCTGTTGCCGAACGGCTCGCCATGGTGTTGTCTATATGTTTGGGAGTGATTTTCAAGTGCTAAAATTACCTCGTGCCCCTAAAAACAACACAATGACGATCCATTTGGCAATACGGTAAGCTCTATGGCTTGCCATATTACCAACGGCTCGCCATGGTGTTGTCTATATGTCTGTGACCGAGTCTGTGACCGATTTTCAGACCATAAAATCGCTTCGCAACTCTTAAAACAATACAATGGTGAGCTATTTGCCAAATTGGCAAGCCATAGAGCTTTCCCACATCGCATATGCAGTGTGGGCAAGATCTACGGCTTGTCGTTTTGCTAAACGGCTCACCATTGTGTTGTTTCTTTGTTAGGTTAGGTTATGTTAGGTTTAGGTTCTATGTTAGGTTAGGTTATGTTAGGTTTAGGTTCTATGTTAGGTTAGGTTAGAGCTACCAACGGCATAATAGTGGAGAAAATACAAACGGACTTCAAATATGACGCGTATACCTGAAAAAACACAATCGGACTTTGAAGTGACTTGTGTACTTCTGAAAACGCAAACGGACTTCAATTGGGTTAGGTTAGGTTAGGTAGATGTTATAAGATAGGTTACATTAAGTTAGGTTAGGTTAGATTATAGGTTAGGTTAGAGCTAGCGTCAGATTAATAGTAGAAAAACGCAATTGAATTGCAAAAGTGCACATGGACTGAAAGAACCTTAATAAATAGTCATTGACCAATAATGACGAGATTATTACCCTGTGTTCCTAATCTCCGTGCACCTCTAGACCGAGGTGTGTGGGGATCAGGCCTGGCTAGAGAATGTGAGTTTGTTAGAGCTAGCAAAAAATAGTTGAAAAAATGCAATCGGACTTCAAAAGTACACACAGAGTTCAAGAACTTTAAATATATATTCATTGACCAATAGAGACGAGATTATTACCCTGTGGTCCTAATCTCCGTGCACCTCTAGACCAAGGTCTGCGGGGATCGGGCCTGGCTAGCGAAAGTGAGGTTGTGAAAGCTTGTAGTTATAACAACTAGAGTGTTTTAATTATGTGTTGCATCATTGGTAGATAAATTATGAACGATAGGATTGCATGTCCTTGTGCGCATTGCAAGCATCAGATCTTTTGAAAGTGAAAAATCTGCGACCAACATATACGCAATCACGATCTCTTTCCGATAGAGAAAGTACAAGACCTGCGTTATCGATATCATGGTCTAGAGATTGAAGGTCAAAGTCCGCAAGTAGATATTGCTCCAACTTCATCCCAGAGAAGACAATTTTCAAATGAGTAGTCATCGACTGAGTTCTCCCAACCAATACCTGAAGCTTTTCAGGTAAACATATTTATCCTATGCATGGTAAAGTGCAAAGGGCTGACCATTTTATGTAACGTCAGGTTTTTGGATGAGCAAAAGGGAATCACATGCCCCCTACCCATCCAGGTGCTAAAAAGCTTCTTACTAATTTGGGCTTGGATTATCAAAAAATACATGCATGTCCTAATGATTGTATACTTTTTCACAATGAGTATGCAGACCTGGAACAGTGTCCGAATTGTGGATCAAACAGGTACAGGGAGGACACATAGGGAAAATTTATTCCAGCAAAGGTTCTTCGACACTTTCCTATCATTCCAAGAATAAAGAGCATCTTCAGGTACAAGTCCATAGCCGCCTTGATGACATGGCACGTAAATACTAGATTGACAGATGATGTTATGCGGGTACCTGCTGACTCTCCTGCATGGAAGCACATAGAGAAAAGCTGGCCCACATTTAAGAACGACTCTCGATGTATCCGATTTGGTCTGGCAATGGACACAGTAACCCTGTTCAAATTACGGAGCTCGTGATGGAGCACGTGGCCTATTTTTCTGGTTAATTATAATCTTCCACTATGGCTCGCTATCAAGAAGGGCCATCTGTTGTTGTCATTGATCGTCCCAGGAAAGTACAAAGCAAAGAACACGGACGTCTATTTGGCACCACTTATAGAAGAGCTCCAAATCTTGTGGACAGGAATCGATGTGGTTGATATGTCCCAACCAATCGGATGATGGAATGTACATGTGCAAGGCATTCTCATGTGGACCATGCACGATTGGCCAGGGTTCGGTAAGTGCTCAGGTAAGTGCCTTTAAAACCCTCACACGCATGTGATTCATGGCTATGTAAACTCTTTTAAACATTAACATGTGATGTTTTAGGCTTGAGTTACTTGGGCAATCATGCATGTCTGAAATGTGGTCCTTGACTTGTCTTTCTCCGCTCTGGGCATTTGAGCAAGACAGTTTATGAGGAGCATGGTAGATTTTTGCAAGAAGGACATGAGCTGTGTGGACCAAACATATGCAAACATGATATGCATCCACTGAAAGCGCGTGATTGGAAAAACATGTGGCTGGAGAGGGGAGATTGGATGCCACCTGGAATGAAAAGACTTTCTATTTTCCATGATCTCCCATATTGGAGTGACCTGCGTATTAATCATTTGCTCGACCCAATGCACATCTTCAAGAATGTGGGGGAGATCATCTAGAAGACCATCACTGGAAAAAGGGAGAGCAAGGCCCAAAGAGATGACCTGCAGGCTCTCGGTTGAATGCGAGAGATGTGGCCTCGACTTAAACCAAATGGAAAGTGGTCTATACCAAAAGGTCCATGCGTTCTGAGTGGCAAAGAAGAGCAACAAGTGAAGAAAACTATATCTTCATTCAAGACTCCCACAGGGTGCATGCGATGTTTGAAAACGGCTTTTACGAGGGATGACAATCTCAGTGGTCTTAAGTCCCATAATTGGCACAAATTTTTACAGTTCATCTTACCAATTGCTATAAAGGGTTGTTTGACAGATGACACTAGAAGAACAATGCACAAAATCATTGAGTTGGTACACTAGATTAGTTCAAAAGAGATAAGAGAAGACAACAACGATGTAGCACGCTTAAATGCTATTGAAGCAGTGTGCATGGTGGAGAAGTACTTTCCAACAAACATTCTTACCATCCAAATGCATGTACTTGTGCATTTGATCGATGAAGTTGCAGTGGTCCATAGCAGGTGGATGTTCTTCTTGGTGAGATTTATGAAGACTTTAAAGAGGTTTGTTCGTCAAAGGGCTTGCCCCGAGGGTAGCATGGCCAAAGGATGGCTTGTACAAGAGTCTCTTGTCCTCATCAGTGAATGTTTGGTCTCAATTGATCCAGAGATGCCCCGAATGTGGACTATTGAGGTCAACGTCAAGGTGATAGGGGACAAGCCACAGGGACAAGGCATCATTAGGAAGATGGACATTACAATGCGAGAAAAGGTTATGAGATTTTGCCTTCTCAACTCAGACATCTTGCAAAAGTGTCTAGAGAGGTACGAAGGAGAAAAGAAACATGGTTTGACAGATCGCCTTTAATTCAAGTGCAACCGTGCAACTAGAAACCTTCCTTTTCCAGACCATCTTCAGAAATTGCTTGATTTTCCAATTGGGCGGTGGTTAGATGCGACACTCTCAGAGGCAAAGAGGAGTGGAGTGTTGATTATTGAAGAGGAAGAGGAGATGTCAAGGAGTTGCGATTGGCATGTACATTTCACAACTTTCTTTTTGAGATGTACATGAAAATTAGTTTGCTTTAATAACTTTTAGTGTATTTCAATTTTGTGGCTGCAGTATCACAAATATGGAGCTTTGTGGTCGCATGGGAAGCACTTCAGAGTGCAACAGATAGACAAACAAAGGGTCACTTTTGACAGTGGTGTTAGGGCAAGCTTTGTCCAAGAAAGTAGGAGTAGTGCTAGGGATGAGAATACAGAGACTGGCCACCTTGAATACTTTGGCTACATCCAAGACATCTTGAAGATTAGCTTTAGAAAGTTTGATATGTTTATCTTTGATGTCAAGTGGTTCAAAGTTATTACCAACGGCCCTAATGCAACTGTGCGCAAAGACAAGAGTGGATTGATTTAAGTGAACTCTAGGTGGGAGTGGAATATGTGCGGGATACATTCGTACTTACGCATCATTGTGAACAAGTTTTGTTCATACACGATCCACTATGGACAAAAGCTGATGAGAATGATATGTCTAAACCCTTCTGGCTCTATGTCGTTCAAGTTGCTCCAACTAGCAAGAAAGTGTTTGAAGAATTGGATGTTGAGCTCGAAGAGGTGATTCATGAACAAAGCGCAGGACCGAATCCAACTTTAAGTGTATATTTTGAGGTGAATGTCAACATTGAGTAATTGTCTGAACCTAGAGATGAGGTGTCAAATAGTGAAGCTGATGCGCAGAGCGACGAAGAAGTAGAGTTCGACGACGAAGATGCAGAAGTACAGATTGAGATAGACATCTTTGGTGCATCAAATCTCATAGAGGATGAGAGATTTACTAATGACTTTTGCTAGGAAACCTTTTGCATGGCTCTTTTTATTAGTCTACAATACACTTTAGATTTTGTTCATTTATGTAGCAGTTTTATTGATTTGTTTCATTTGTGTAGCAGTTTCGTTGATTTGTTGTTTGTATTGATTAAGCATTTCTTACATAAACAAACGTATTTTGTGTGTTTTGTTTGTGTATGATTAGCCATGGCTGATGACGATGAGCCCTACTCTCCTAGTTTTAGTTTTCCAGTCACTCTGGCCGGCATGTCACCCGAGAAGATGGGCTCATTTTTGTCTCAGTTCACACCTGAGCAGATCGCCATGGCACAACACCTTTGGGATGCAGCAGGTGCAGGTACCTCTAGACCTACTACGACCGACCCTACGCCCGGGACTAGTGTAGTCCCTAGACCGAGGGAAGAGATAGAGAGAGAGAGAGAGAGAGAGAGAGAGAGAGAGAGAGAGAGAGAGAGAGAGAGAGAGAGAGAGAGAGATAGAGAGAAGAGAGAGAGAAGGATTTGCTAATAGGGTATCGACTGAACGTTGTAGGCAAAAATCCACTTAGGTGATTCCAAAACACATTGCCATCACAAAAATCACACAATTAGTTGTTTGGAATGCAATGATAGATAATTACTCCCAATGTATTTGAATGGCTAGGCTTCATGAGGCCAGATTGATGGTAATGAATGTTGGAAGAGTGCAGGAGAAGACTTACAAGCGTGAGAGGTCGATGAGACCCAACGATGCCAAAAGTTGCCTTGTCAGTTTATTGTTGTCCAAGCGCCTGCAATATGTATCATCCTCATTCAACGTTTCATGCACAAGAGCATGACAAAATGCAATTCACACTTATTGAAAGAATTGGGAGTCTATATGTATTATTTAGCTAGTGTGCATGTGCAGTATTACAATCATACCCCACACAGTATTGCCCATACTGACATCGAGAAAAAGACTCACAGAAACTTAAGGTTGTGGGCGAACTCTTGAGGTATAGGCCCCGTCAGTAGGTTGGCGAACAAATCCAAGCTTATGAGAGAATGTACCTTTCCAAGCTGTGGAGGGATTGGCCCGCTCAGAGAATTCTGCTGAAGCTCTCTGCATAACACAACATGTAGATCAGTATATCGTCAACACTAAGTATCGTCATTTTCTACACTTATAAGCGTCGCAAAGAAATGTACTCACAAGTATTGCAAGGCATCTAGGTCGCCTAGTTCTGGAGCCAAGCTTCCGACAAGGCCTTCTTATTGCTACTCACTGCTAGAAAATTATTTCACCAAGCCGACATTGAAATCCTTGAACACATCCTATGCAATTCATTGAAACGCAGAACAAGAAAACCCACAGTCTGATGACACGATGGTTGCCATCGCAAAAGACATTAAAAAATGTGCAAGCGTCTACTAGGTTTGGGTCCTGGCTATCGAGTGCATTGCTGGGATCGCGGTGGACTCGATTCTTGAAGACAATAAGTGCCGCAACTGCAACAACAACAAGATAAAGTAACCAGACGACAGATGCAATCACACATACACGGGCTTGTGTAGATGCAAGCTGTGATATTGTGAGTGTGCAATATTGCAGCGACGGTGTCCAGCTATATAAAACGCAAGTTGAAGATGTCGTAAACCTAATATGAATCTATGTTATGAAAGGCAAGGTAAATGTATAAGACAAGCATGCAGCGGTTGGTGAGTACTAGACGTACCATCGCTTCTTGGATCGTAACCCACACCAGAGCGGCTACTGGCGCAAACATATGCATTCTCGTTGTGTGTTTGTGAATTCTGTCAGTCTACGTGCATCTCTTGTTACATTTATACTCCATCTCTAGTGTGTCACCGCATTTAAGGCATCGGCGCTGGGTTCTCTAGAAGTGCCACCTCCACGTGTCATCTCACCACTGGCAATAATTCCAAAAAGCCTCTATAGTCAGTGGTGTGCCATCTATAGTCAGTGGTGTGCTTCAGAGAAATTCATTTTTGGGGCTGATTCCGCAAGTCAGTTGATACACACTCCTTGCTGGATTTCAACTTCCACGACCACCATCCTCCTATCCCACTCAATCAACACCGTTGTGGGGCTAAGGTTAGTATGCACATGACATGAACCTAAATTTCGGTTCATCCCGCACCGCCAATTTTGATTACTAGAAATGGATCCTTTAGAGCTCTCATTCGGCATCATTGTTCAACAAAGCAATACATCAAGGGTGTTTCATCCCCAATCCCCAGTTCCCCAATTCCTCCCTGTAAAGCAAGTAATGTCAAAGATGAGAAGCCAAACATGGGTGGTGTCTTCTGATGAGGCATGGACACTACTTTCTTGGGCTTCGAATATTCCCACAAGAGCGACCCGCATGACATCCATCGTGTTCTAGATTGTCCCTCAAAAAGAGAGGCGGCCACTTCATCTTGTTATAGCAAAACTCCATTGTCAAAGCCCTCGTCTTTCCACACTTTCCTACCATGAAGACGGTACGATGCATTTAAAAATGAAGAGAATGCGGATTGGATGACATTGGAGATGGCTTTTTGTCGTCAATATGTGTCGGATGTGCAACTGCATAAAGTAAAGCAGAAGCTAGTTGGTCTAATGCAAAGCTTCGATGGAGATTTTCAAAAATTTTGTGTGGGAATTCAAAGCCCTTTGGAGAGATCTAATGGAGGTAACTCCTACCCAGAGTGTTGATTTTCTAAAGTTGAGCAAGTTTTTTGATTGCTTGCATGAGGAGGTCAGAGATTAAGTGGAGACATGGGCCGGTGACATATGCAGAAGTGGTTAATTTGGAAGGGGACGAATCAAGAAGATCTTGAAGAAGCGGCAAGCAAGGCAAAGATTGTCAAATGCGTTGTTTCCCAGGTCAATCCAAGTGGCAAAAGTGAATCCAAGGGTGATGCAAAGGGAAGAGAGTACGATGCAAGAGGAACCAAGGGCTTTGGGGTTGCAAAGAGGTGGAGTGGTTCAGTGTTAGAAAAAAACCGGGGTACAGTGTATTTTAACCGACCAAAATCATAAAATCCCGGTTAGATTTTGACCTTGCATTGAAGAAAACCGACAAATTTACACAAGTTTTAGTGTAAATACCGGCAAAAGCTTCAAATTTTAGAATTTCAAGTTTGCCCTTATTTTCTTCAGTTAGGAAAAATGTATTTTTCTAGCCCCGGAGTGGTTTCAATGCCCAAGATGCCAATTAGGGAAGCTCCAACTACTATGGGAGAAGAGAAAAGGGTTACATAGTGGGTAGAAGAAGCAGACAAAAACTCAGATATGACTGAGGAAACTTCATTGATGAGTAAAAGGAGATCCCAAATCTTGAGATGGAAGAGGAATTGGAAACAAATGACAACAGTTCTATGGATGCTGTACTACATGGGAAACAAATTTTTCCTACTCAAGGTATGAGGAGATGATCTTCTGCATGTGGATAAGAAATGAAAGTTGTGGTGGAGAAGTAGGATAAGTGCAGATCAATGTGGCAGATGAAGTCCAAGTGGAGGGATCCAGGCCTATGGGAGTGGACATGTAGGTAAAGATGCTATGCGGTGTGATGTTGATGGGTATGCTTATGGAAGTTGTAGTGGAATGTGCTACAGTGGTGCAGAAGGTATAGAATTTTGTTGTGAAAGATAAACCAAGCTTGCTTTTGGAAGGAGACTAGGGTAGGGCCGTAGAGGATGATTCTCTATCCTCTTTGGCAAGCTAGGGATGAAGTAGAAGAGAAGGTAGGTGACATTGACGAGGTAGAGGTTCTGATTGACCTCTCAGAGCCGATTGATGAAGAAGGGCTTGATGATGTTTTCATTGAGTTTTAAGAAGAGATGAAGAAAAGCGTGGAGCCAACAAAAAATTGATGCAGCAAGTGTGCTCTATGGATGATGAAGAATACTTCTAGGATGTGTCCAAGCTTTCAAAAGAGGTTTGTGATTCATGGTTGAGAAGTATGCTTGTGAGTGCAGCACTGGAATTTGCTATCTGTTAGATATGCAATTTAGAGTTTCTATCCTAGTTAAAATACCATATATGTCAACGATAATCAATAAACTTATTAGCTTCATTGGTTAGAATTGCCCATTATGCCAATTTGAATTAAATATGTAGGTTACACAGTATAATCATATGCTTCATCTAATAAATACAAGACAACATTAATGTAAGTAGAACAACAAGTTGAAGTAGTTATCTAGTGTAAGTACACATAATTGGCTTATTGTAGGTGAGTGTCGCAATCATAGTGAAGTAAACCTTCCCATCAGCATGTATGTATTTATTTATTTGTAGAGAGACATATACCTAAATAGATAGTTAGAGAGTAGATATATATTTAAAGATAGGTATAATGCACAGGTGAACTTCAAAAACCCATTCTATGTGTGTGTGTGTGTGTGTGTGTGTGTGTGTGTGTAGAGAGAGAGTAAGTAGACACAAATTTAGTCTATCAGATATTTTTATAAGAATAAACCATTAGAAAATTAATTCTAGCACTTAGATATTTCAAGGAAACTTGTCACTTAATAGAACATAGAAGTGTTGCATTACCATCCTAGTGTTGATCACTTTGCCAAGATTGTATCATTGAGAAAAATATGTTTCATAAGGATAGCTAGATTTTCTAGCTATTTTATGTGGTCAAAATTATAGTATGCCCATGCTTTCACGGTGAGAATTATAGTATGCCCATTCTTTCTGTTGGAGCTATATATGGCTCACTCTACTCAACTTGGTCTCACCTATATATTTGTATCTTGTCCTCAATATGAATCAGTCTTTGGGAGCGTATATGGTGTGTCTCTTGTCTCGTCTCTCTCTTTCTCTCTACATCTCAACATGGTATCAGAGCAGTAACGATCATGCGCCAATTCAATTCATAGTGACAAAACAGTATGTGTATGCAATTTGCATGTAAGATTCAAAAATTGCTACAAATTTTTATTTTGAGCATTGATTCTTGTTAATTGTGGTTGTTTTGTGTTAAGAAGAATATGATTAGTGTTTTGTGTGACGTCTATTGCTAATCAATCTAATCGTTGATTACGTTTTCTTGTTCATGACACCCTGAACTTCATCTCAATTTTTCTTGCTGTTCTGCTCAAAATTTGGAGAAACGGGAAAAGCGCAATGGAGCGTAGCGCAATGGATGGCACTTTTCATCCAAAACTTGTTCGTCTCCTCGAGCTCTTCGATTTGAGTTCTAGGTTTGCGTCAATCGGAGTTCGCAGCAGAAAGTTATGCTGTTTTTACTGCAATTGAGCTTGACGCAGCTTTCTTCGTCCTACTTCTTCGTGAAGCGTCCGCGATCGTTTTTCTTATTTTGGCGTTAACTTTTTCGAGAAGATTTAGCTTTTTGCTATTCATATTGTGTCCGTCAATCTTGCGTCTCACGCCACTCTATTTTGAGGACTCTTTTATTATTGACGTCTCCTTTACCCTGCCGTTTTTGGGTGACGTCTCTTACAATTTTGGAAGTTCCTTGAGCATCCTTCTTACGTTTATCGTTGACAGAACGCAGTCCTCATATCTCTCTCATTCTCAATTGCGGCCTTCACCATATATGGTGTGCAAATTCTGCGATCTTATCTTATACGTCTTCTCGCAACAAGATATGGCTATGAATATTCTCGTCAACGGCTTTCCTTCTGGCCAGCGTTCTGTTCCTCCTTTCCAAGGTCAAGGTTTTCCAGGCTGGAAAGCAAAGATGTTGTTAATTCTTGAAGGCGATGAACTCTCCGATGTTGTTCTTGGAAATCGTGTTTGTTCGCCTCAGCCTGTTGATACGGATAATGATAACGTGCTTATCACTGAAGGACCTATATTTGAAGATTGGAATGTTGCCTATACGGATTGGCAACGACGTGATAAAGCAGCTCGTCGGTATATTCTTTCTGCTCTTACTGATTCCCTTTTGCTTGATATGTACGAACTGCCTACTTCCCACGACGTATGGAAGTACCTTATTGCAAACTTTCAGAAGAAATCTGTCACAGAAATACTTTATTTGAGAGGGTTGCTTAACAAGTTACAATATGAAGTTGGTACTGCCATGACGGGACATATTGAATCTTTCAAATCTATTATTAATCAACTTGCTGCTGCCGGTGATCCTGTTCCACAAAAGCAACTGATTACACTTCTCCTTGATACGGTGAAGGACTCTTCTTATGATAACATTGTTACTATTCTCTCTAATAAATATGGTCTTGATTTCGACCAAGCCTGCATGTCTTTAATTGAATACTCTCAACGTCAAGAACGTCGTAATGCTAGTCATGAAACAGCTATGATTTCACACGAGGAGACTGAGTCACAACAGATGGAACAGGCTTTTTATGCTCGAAGGCGTCCATTTCAACGAGGAAACCGCAGAGGTGGCCGTCGCGGTAATATTTTCTCTCGTCTCAAATTTCCTAATAAGCAATGTTCTTACTGCAACAGAAATGGCCATACTGAAGATGATTGTTGGGCACGTCAATATGATGAAGAACACAATATTACCACAAAACAACCACGTTTATCTAGAGACTCTTCTTCTTCTTCTTGTGAATATTGTGGACGATCTGATCATCCCACTCATATGTGCTATAAGCGTCGATTCGACACAGATCGGAATAGAGCATATGCTACTGAACATCGAAACAACATTGTACCAAAAACAAGCTGCGTCCTATGTTCAGTTGCTCCAGACAGAATACTTCATGTACGCGATGGATCACTTTTTATTGTCGATTCTGGTGCTACAGGAAATATGACATATCAGTCTAAGTGGCTTCATAACTATCATCCACTCCCAGTTCAACGTGTTGTTTATCTTGCCGATGATACTACTTGTCAAGTAAAGGGTATTGGAGACTTATATCTTGGTACCTTATCTTCTTCCACTCGAATTTTGCGAGGAGTATTACATGTACCAGATCTTCAACGTAATCTTCTTTCACTTGCTAGACTTGTTGATCTTGGTTTGTTTGTTGGATTTGATCATACCAAATGCCGAATTGAGAAAGATGGACAGACTATAGCCACTGCTCCTCGAAATGGTAATTTGTTTGAACTCTCTCTCAACGATGCTGTAGCAAATGTTGTCACTGCTCCAGGTGATCATGATTGCAAAGTATGGCATCACCGTTTTGTTCATGCTGATTTCTCAAAACTCCTTGATCTTCAACGTCGTGATCTTGTTCATGGCATGGATCTTAAAGCCCATCCTCATATGGGAATTTGTGAATTTTGTGCTCTTGGGAAACACAATCGCAAACCCTTTCCTCTTTCAAATACAACTCATTCTCATGACATATTGGATCTTGTTCATACTGATATATGTGGACCTCTACCTTCTTCGAGATCACAATATCGCTACTTCATTACTTTCATTGATGATTTCTCAAGGTATACGACTGTATTTCTACTTAGACAAAAATCTGAAGCCTTATCTGTTTTCAAACAATTCCACAAGGCTGCCGAACTTCAAACTGCTCGTCGCCTTAAGAAGCTTCGTAGTGACAATGGAGGCGAATATGTTTCTCGAGAGTTTGTGAGTTACTGTGCTGACAGTGGAATTCATCATGAACACACTATTCCATATTCGCCTCAACAGAACGGTGTTGCTGAACGAAAGAATCTCACTATTCTCAATGCTGTAAGATGTATGCTGATTCATTCTGGCTTATCTCGTGTTTTTTGGGCTGAAGCTACTTTGACAGCAGTATTTATTCAGAATCATCTTCCTACTACTGCACTCTCTGGTAAGATACCCATCACAGCATGGACAGGTGACATTCCTTCTGTATCTCATTTTCGAACCTTTGGATGTATTGCTTATATTCATGTTCCCAAAGAAACACGAACAAAGCTTGATGCTCCTGGTCTTAAAGTTATTTTTATTGGATATTCTGACACTTCCCAAGGCTACAAATTCTATGACCCTTCCTCCAAGAAAGTAATTGTGAATCGTGATGCTACTTTTAACGAACAGCTTATGGGAGGCTCATGGTCCATGGATGATTCTGATGATACTAAATCATTGCTTCAAGCTTTTCCATTTCTTTCAGAAGATGAAACTCTTTCTATAGAGCAACTTTCCTCTTCACAACCATCCATTCCGAATGTCGCCAATGATGATATTGATATTTTTGTTGATCTTCCTATTGATTTTGAACATGGCTCATGTCATGTTTATGATGACGATATTGCTGATAATACTTTTTCTACTTCCGAAGATCCAGTTACTTATGATGAAGCTATTTCTTCACCACAAAAGGATCAATGGCAAGAGGCTATGGAAGCAGAGTACGATTCTCTTATCTCTAAAGGTACATGGATACTAACTGAATTACCTCCTGGTCGTACAGCTATTAAATGTAAGTGGGTGTATAAGACAAAAGTAAAAGCAGATGGATCTTTTGACAAGTTCAAGGCGCTTTAGTTGCAAAAGGTTATTCCCAAGTAGCTGGTGTTGATTATCAAGAGACTTTTTCACCAGTTGTTCGCATTACAAGTGTTCGAGTTTTATTGGCATTTGCTGTTCAATTTGATTTAGAAGCTCATCAAATGGATGTGCGAACTGCTTTTCTTAATGGTGACTTGGAAGAGGAAATTTATATGGAACAACCAGAAGGGTTTGTTATTCCAGGTAAAGAAGACCTTGTTGCTCAACTCCATAAGGCACTATATGGTCTCAAACAAGCTTCGCGAGCCTGGTATACAAAATTTGATCTTTTTCTCACCTCTAAAGGATTCATCTCTTGCTCGTCAGACCCCAACTTATACATAAAACGCCAAGGTAGCAGTTTTGTGATTCTTGCTCTTTATGTGGATGATACCATCCTTGTTTCCAATGATTTGGGATTTCTTCAGCAAGTGAAAAAGTTATTGTCTTCTGCATTTGATATGGTGGATCTTGGAGAGATTCACTCGTGTCTTGGCATTCAAATCCAACGGAACCGTACAAAAGGTATTTTATTCCTTCGACAGTCAAAGTTTATTGCAGATACTATTCAAAAATTTGGTATGGAATCTGCACATTCAGCCAACACACCTTGTCTTGCAAGCTCTACGAAGAACACTTCTGACAATGGCGGTCAACTTGTCACAAATCAACCTTATGCTAACTTGATTGGATGTCTTCAGTTTGTTGGCATGAACACTCGTCCTGATATTTTGTTTGCTGCTAATTATCTTGGACAACATCTTGCATGTCCTTCTCTTAAGCATTGGTCTGCTGCAAAGCGTGTGTTGAAATACTTGAAAGGCACTACAGATTTTGGTTTAGTCTATCGACGACAACTCACATCGGATTCTATGCAATCTCTTTCTCTTTTGGGTTACACAGATGCAGACTGGGCAAGCTCACATTTATTATGCGATCTACTAGTGGAAATTGCTTCTTTATAAATGGTTGTCTTGTTTCTTGGACTAGCAAGAAACAACGTTGTGTTGCAGTTTCTACGACTGAGTCAGAATATGTTGCGGCATCACTTGCAGCTCGTGAGTTGATTTGGCTTCGACAAATGCTGGTTGATATTGGTCACTCTCCTCTTTCTAGCACACCCTTGCGGTGTGACAACCAAAGTGCTATTAGTCTTGCAAAAGACTATGTTCAACATAATAAGTCAAAGCACATTGCTGTCCATTATCATTATGTCAGGTATGAAGTACGCAAAGGAACCATTATGGTTGAACACTGTCCAAGTGACCAGATGATTGCAGACATTTTGACCAAAGGCCTCAACGAGTCACGCTTCATCCTCTTGCGCTCGGAGCTTGGAGTTGCTTCGACCTCACTCTTTCTAGATTAGCTTCTTTGCTAATCTAGATTAGCTTCTTTGCTATTGTAATAGCTTTGTACATATGACATTGTAATCTTTTAGGTACCATGCACTATGCACACTCCACATTTGCACATTGTGATCTCTAAGTCACTTGAATATTTGTACATAGATGCACAATTCACTTTCACATCATCATCACTGGTTCATATTTTCACATTGTATAGGGGCTTGGGTTTTTCCCTTGAACTCCCCAAGGGTTTTTTCATCCAAAGCTAGAGACCTTTGTTTGAGTGGGGGAGCACACTCCACATTTGCACATTGTGATCTCTAAGTCACTTGAATATTTGTACATAGATGCACAATTCACTTTCACATCATCATCACTGGTTCATATTTTCACATTGTATAGGGGCTTGGGTTTTTCCCTTGAACTCCCCAAGGGTTTTTTCATCCAAAGCTAGAGACCTTTGTTTGAGTGGGGGAGTAGAGTGAGCCATATATAGCTCCAACACTTTCATGGTTAACCTGAGTAGATATGGACTTCCATGCAATGAGACTAGTAGATGCAAACTTAATGCTCCATGTAAGTCTGGCCAATGCAAAGGTAAATATTGAAAGTTTGGCTTGTATTTAGTTAGTTCATAATATAAAATACATGATGTAAGGGATCAATATGGCTTGCACTCACTATGAAAATCTCTAATTGTTTATCGTGGTCTTTTACCACGTTTTGTAGAGAGAAGGTCCAAAATTAGCTGGACAGGGAAGAGAGAGGAGGATGGGGGGTGCATTCTCAAATATTATCGTGAATATTTCCGCGACCATTATCTTGAAAGTTACCTCTAATATTGCCGCTACTATTACTGCCTTTATTCCCGAAGCACTATTTAGCGCCTAAACGGTTAAATTTTGGCTTAAACATCCCCCCCCCCCCCCCCCATGCACCGATCCACCCAATCAAATTTCGGTGTTTCCCTCCTCTTAATAAAAATTAACGAGCATTATATGAAAATTTTAAATTTATAAAAAAGAGATATGAAAACATGGAACGATAGTTAGCTATGTAGGATTGCACTTGGTTACATCTAAACTAATCACTATCACTTGATTAATATAATTTATCATGTTTCACAAAATTAGAGAGAGGAAGAGGGGGGGGGGAGAGATGAATGGATGACACGACCAAAAGATTTATTTGTTGTTGAAGTACTTGTTTGCATTTAAAATCACAAAAAACTCTGATTTTGAGGGTAAAAATGCAATAAAGTGTTTTTGTTGACATATTTTCATGGAGTTTTCATGATTGACAAATGTTTGTATTTAAGAGGACATTTGCAAGAGTTTTGTGTAGAAATATTAAAATTCTGAAAACATGAACTTCATATGCGTATGATGTCTCAAGAGGAATTTGGAGACCAAATTTGACAAATTTGACTGCACGAGAGTGTTCAAAAGGGGGATTCTATCCTAAGTACACCTTGAGACTAGGGTTTTGACCAGCCCTTTTTGACACCCAAAAGACAAAGGACGGAGTGTCAGAAACAGAAAAAAAGAAACTTGTTATTCTGAGCATATTTATTCATGAAAATAGGTAAATCTGCTTGAAACCTAGTGCTGGAGACTTGGAGGATGCTTGTGGTTAAATTCTAGCCAAAAATTCACCAACACTTTTGAAGGGTAATTCTGGTAGCAAAATTGACCTTTTGAATTTACATCCCTATTTTGCATGTTTTGTTGAGCACATACACCAAATTTCATTTCATTTGGATATATAGATTGTGAAGTAAGGGGATTTTAGTCTTTCAGGGGATTTCCTTGTGAAAAAAGTGGTTAATTTGTGCAATTTTGATTTCCAATTTTTTTTGTGAGCACATATGCATGTAGTACATATCAAGGAGCACCTGGGATAGAAATAGAAGTCCATTATGACTAGATAGAAATCATACGTGTATGATGTCTTAGAGGCCATATTTGACGTTGAAAGATACATCTAAGTACACCCTTGTGATCTAGATAATTTAGGAAGCAAATAGGCAAAATTCCATTGAATTTGAAGCATTCTTGGGGTTATAAAGGCCAGGAGATGGATCTAGTCAAGTGAATGATTGTATTGACCATATCTAGCACAAAAGGTGTTAGAATGGAATTCTAAATGCTGGTGTCAGTTGCTTAATGTGAGGTGGGAGACCTCTGTAGTGAGTTTCATTTCAATTTGACCAGAAAGACATCATACACGTATCATGTCTAAAGGGCAATTTTAGGGACCAAAGCTGACATCAGAGCAAACCATGGTGTTTAGCACCAGAAAACAATCTTATTGACCAAATTTCATTGCATTTGAAGCACATAGACATTATACGCATATTCTTGTTGCTTATGATAAGGGGAGGCCTAAGGCAAAGAAAGTTTCAAAATCTAATCACATAGACATCATACATGTATCATGTCTCAAGTCAAGATCTGACAGTTCAATTGAACTTCTGACCACACAAGAGGTTTCGAAATGATGTGTTAAGCTTGTTTGCAAAATTTCATCTCCTTTGGGCACAATTCTTTGAAGTGGTAAGTGAAGGATATCCAAAGGGCTATTTTTTTAATTTGGGTATATAGAGCTTGAAGTGTTGAGTCAATAGGTCATGAAGGCTCCTCAAATGGAGCTACAAGAGGAAAAAAGTGGTAGTTTAAAGTTAAAGTGGTTTGCAAACTCTTGATGGACAGGGCAAGTGCGGATGGAGCATCAGAGTTAAAGTGAATGCATGGGCCTGAAGTTCTCATCTTGCAGAGCATGTCCCTATTTTCAGATCAACAATTGGAGTCAAGGATGTCAAGTTATTGCGAGATAAAGTTTTGCTAGTGGCTGATTTTGAGACAGGTTGACTATTCTGGAAAGCGTTCCATATGGAAGTTTTTGAAGCTCAATCAAGTTTAAGACTATGATATGCAGCACATGGAGCATACAAAAATAGCATTAGAAGACTGCATATTGATTGGAGCCTAGAGCACAAAGTTACGGCATGGAAAGCTGGCAGTTAGTGGCGATCGTAGAGGATCCAATATTTTTGGTCATTTTGGTCCACTCGCTTTGAGACCTTAAAGGAGTAGGGATGCAACATGGAGGAGGGGTATCATGGCGAAGGAGATAGAATTTCAAGTGGAATTTATAGTTTGTGCATTGCGTGAGCACCAAGTGGTAGAGCAACCAAAGTGGGGAGAATAAAGGCATTTTATGGAATTTTGCTCATTGCCATACACTCGCTCTTTAGCGTCAGCTCGTAGGTGGAGTGCGGTTGCTTGTGCACTCTTCCTTTGGGCAGAGAGGGCTGTTTTCTTTTGCTGCAGTACACGATGCAGCATTAGATCCCAGCCCTCTCTGCCCAAAAGAAATTTGCAAGTTTTGGTCGTCGGTACAAGTTACAGTATGATTGCAGGTATGGATCACGGAATAGGCCATTGGAATTTAATTTATTAATACCAAGACTTATACCGTTGATTATTCCGACGCTTGTTTATAGGCCTATTTCGATGCCTGCTACACTGATACTTATACCGACGCTACAATATTGGCGCCTCTTTCGAACCTTATTTCAACGCTTACAAGTTTAAAATTTAGCGCTATTTCGTCGGTACCTGCGCCGAATTCTGTACGACCTCTTGTAGTGATAGACCCACATTGTTGTTGTTGTTGTTGTTGTTGTTGTTGTCATTGTGGGAAAGGTGTGTGTGTGTGTGTGTGTGTGAGAGTGAGAGAGAGAGAGAGAGAGAGAGAGAGAGAGAGAGAGAGAGAGAGAGAGAGAGAGAGAGAGAGAGAGAGAGAGGAGGGAAGACTATTTACTCACAAAATCCATTCTATTTTTCAACTGCATTCACAAAATTATTTTTGTGCTTTGACTCTATAAATGAGTGCAAAAATGCTACAGGCCCCAAGAGAAGTGGAAAACAAGAAGTTTTGACATGAGCTAGCTAATAACATTTTTGCTTGTCCTTGTAACATCTAGCACGCCTTGTTGATGGGAGCCCCACCGCAAAGACCCTCGTTACCTGGATGGAAGCTGCACCACATTCAAAATGTCAGCATACTAGTAGAGGCAAATAAGCTAAGACTTGAATAGCATATCTGATATATTGGGACACAATGAGAGAGAGAGAGAGAGAGAGAGAGAGAGAGAGAGAGAGAGAGAGAGAGACCTGCTAATAGGGTATCGACTGAACATTGTAGGCAGAAATCCACTTAGGTGATTCCAAGACACATTGCTATTTATAACCATACCATCACAAAAATCACACAATTAGTTGTTTGGAATGCAATGATAGACAATTACTCCCAATGCATTTGAATGGCTAGGCTTCATGAGGCAAGATTGATGGTAATGAATGTTGGAAGAGTGCAGGAGAAGACTTACAAGCCTGAGAGGTCGATGAGACCCAACGATGCCAAAAGTTCCCCTGTCAGTTTATTGTTGTCCAAGCGCCTGCCATATGTATCATCCTCATTCAACGTTTCATGCACCAGAGCATGACAAATTGCAATTCACACTTATTGAAAAATTTGGGAGTCTGTATGTATTATTTAGCTAGTGTGCATGTGCAGCATTACAATCATACCCCACACAGTATTGCCCATAACTCACAGAAAAAGACTCACAGAAACTTAAGGTTGTGGGCGAACTCAAAGTGATCAAACTCTTGAGGTATAGGCCCCGTCAGTAGGTTGGCGAACAAATCCAAGCTTATGAGAGAATGTAGCTTTGCAAGCTCTGGAGGGATTGGCCCGCTCAGAGAATTCTGCTGAAGCTCTCTGCATAAGAGAACATGTAGATCAGTATATCGTCAACACTAAGTATCGTCATTTTCTACACTTATAAGCGTCGCAAAGAAATGTACTCACAAGTATTGCAAGGCATCTAGGTCGCCTAGTTCTGGAGCCAAGCTTCCGACAAGGCCATCTTGTTGCAACTCACTGCTAGAAAATTATTTCATCAAGACGACATTGAAATCCTTGAGCACATCCTATGCAATTCACTTGAAACGCAGAACAAGAAAACCGACAGTCTGATGACACGACGGTTGCCATCGCAAATGACGTTAAAAAATGTGCAAGCGTCTACTAGGTTGGGGTCCCAGCTATCGAGTGCATTGCTGGGATCGCGGTGGACTCGATTCTTGAAGGCAATAAGTGCCGCAACTGCAACAACAACAAGATAAAGTAACCAGACGACAGACGCAATCACACATACATGGGCTTGTGCAGATGCAAGCTGTGATAACTCGATTCTTGAAGGCAATAAGTGCCGCAACTGCAACAACAACTAGATAAAGTAACCAGACGACAGACGCAATCACACATACATGGGCTTGTGCAGATGCAAGCTGTGATATTGTGAGTGTCATGTGTATGTATTAGGGTATAAGCAGTCAAGCTGAAGAGGCCGCATTGCAGCGACGTGTCCAGCTTCATAAAACGCAAGTTGAAGATGTCGCAAACCTAATATGAATCTATGTTATGAAACGCAGGTAAATGTATAATACAAGCATGCAGCGGCTGCAGGTGAATACTAGACGTACCATCGCTTCTTGGATCGCCGCAGTGAGCAACGGTTGCTGCAAACGCAACCCACACCAGAGCGGCTACTGGCGAAACATATGCATTCTCGTTGTGTGTTTGTGAATTCTGTCAGTCTACGTGCATCTCTTGTTACATTTATACTCCATCTCTAGTCCACACGTCGTTATAGAAGTGTCACCCCATTTAAGGCATTGGCGCTGGGTTCTCTAGAAGTGCCACCTCCACGTGTCATCTCACCACTGGCAATAATTCCAAAAAGCCTCAAGCTATAGGGGACTGGTTGCGCCATCTATAGTCAGTGGTGTGCTTCAGAGAAATTCATTTTTGGGGCTATAGGCTGATTCCGCAAGTCAGTTGATACACACTCCTTGCTGGATTTCAACTTCCACGACCACCGTCCTCCTATCCCACTCAATCAACACCATTGTGGGGCTAAGGTTAGTATGCACATGACACGAACCTAAATTTCGGTTCATCCGGCACCGCCAATTTTGATTACTAGAAATGGCTCCTTTAGAGGTCTCATTCGGCATCAACGTTCAACAAAGCAATACATCAAGGGTGTTTCATCCCCAATCCCCAATTCCCCAATTCCTTCCTGTAAAGCAAGTAATGTCAAAGATGAGAAGCCAAACATGGGTGGTGTCTCCTGAAGAGGCATGGACACTACTTTCTTGGGCTTCGAATATTCCCACAAGAGCGACCCGCATGACATCCATCATGTTCTAGATTGTCCCTTAAAAAGAGAGGTGACCACTTCATCCTGTTATAGCAAAACTCCATTGTCAAAGCCCTCGTCTTTCCACACTTTCCTACCATGAAGTAGCCATCGTTGCAGTTGATCAAGGGTTGGGCTAGCTGGAATTGACTCCCGTATTTGCTAACTTGGTGTCTGATGACTGACTATGCAAGCCTTCTATTGAGCACATGCATGTTTTTGGCTATTTGGCATATGCTTTGGTGCCACAAATGCAGCGTAGAAAATTGGATGATACGGATGTCAAATGTATTTTTGTTGGTTATATAAGTGCTGAAACAGGCTGTATCATCTGCAAACAAAGCGTATCTTGGTCTTACGAGATGTTGTGTTTGTAGAAGATTCTATTCAATCCTTGTTGTCATGTACTAGAGACAATAATGTAAGCTCACAGGACATTTATGACACTTTGTTGCCTCTTTTCAGTGGTGGAAGTTTGAATGTCAATTCCAATGAGGCAAATGTACAACCAATGGAGATTTTTGAAAATGTTACAAATCCGCCTATTATTGATGCATATGTACATGATGTACTTGATGGGAAAAGGGCTGAGAATGAGCAAGCGAAAGATATACCAAAATTGCTAGTCCATACTTTGCGTGACAGCAAATTGGATGCACCTTTGTCTAGTTGTACTCATTCTAGTTCTTGCCATGCATCTTATGCATCAAATTGTTATGCTTTGGTTGTGTCTAGCTTACATGATGTTGAGGAGCCTGTGTCTTTTGATGAAGCACATAATTTAGAAAATTAGATGGCTACCATGCAATCTGAATATGATGTACTTATAGAAAATGACACATGGACTCTATGTGATTTTCCTCCTAGAAAAAAGGCCATTGGTACGAAAAGGTTTTACAAGCTAAAACCCAATTTGGATAGTGAAATTGATCGTTATAAGGCTCAACTTGTTGCAAAGGGTTATGCACAAAAATAAGGCGTTGATTATGTAGAGACTTTTGCTCCCACTTACCGTATGACTATTGTGCATTTTCTATGTGTATTGGCAGCTCATGTTGGTTGGTATGTACATCAGTCAAAAATTGTGATTGCTTCCTTGAATGGCAACATATTTGAGGTAGTTTATGTAATGTGACCTAGCAATTTTTTCATTAAAGGGCAGGAAGATAAAGTGTGAAAATGTAAGAAAGCTTTCTATGGGTTGAAGCTATCTCCTTGTGCTTGGTATGAGAAGGCTGAAACTCATTTGCTCAAACGAGGCTTTCGTAATAGTCCAGCACAAAGCACATTGTAGGTAAAGCATGAGGGTGATGTACTTCTCATTGTCATTCTCTATGTAGATGATTTGCTAATCATTGGACCATATGAGAGACATATTACTGAGTTTAAGGATGATTTGAATGCTACTTTCAAGATGAAAGATTTGGGGTTGTTGGGTATACAGTTTAAGGAGTGTGATGGTGGTATTGCCTTGGTTCAAACAAGTTAACGTAGTGCACAACATCAAATGCCACATTTTTAAGCTTAGTAGACCTATGGGAGTCTGTATTGTGCCCAAATCCTATTGACAATGCTTATCACCATAAAAAATGTCTTTTGGGAATATGCAAACATTGTACATTGATAGGCTATCATTGTGTCTAGCAGAACTGAGTGATGATATCTCTAGAATGATTGTGAAGCTTCTTGATGAGATTCCTACACATGAAGTGGATAAGAAAGGTAGCCCAAAATCTTGCAAAGACCTCATGGTTTGGCGAGTGAGTCTGATGTGTTTCCTTTCCTTGATTCAAAGCAAATCAATGAACGTCATCAAGCACAACTACATCTAGATGGCAAGATAAACTATTCAAGGAATGTTTGCATAACTGCTGTGACAATGTAGTGGTGTTTGTAGTAGATTTTGCGGATAACTGCTCCTTCAAGGTGCAGAATGAGGTTCACTCAATGCATTGGTATTCAATTCAGGTCACAACTTTGGCTCATAGATCATACTTGCATGATGCGCTTCGTGCCATTCAAAAGATGAGTTATTTCTATATCTCTTATGAGAAAACACATGACACTTTGTTTGTGCAAGACTAGATTCTTTTGCACAATGAGTGGCTAAAAAGTCAAGGCTATAGTGTGAAGAGAAACTAGTTGTGGTTTGATGGTGATGTTTCACAATTCAAACCAAGGTAGCATTCTATGTTGTAGTCCAATTCTTGAATATGACTGATATCAAGATAATGCACAATTCTTTGCTTCTATCCAATGATGGGGCTACGACAATGCTAGAAAGATCTTTCCCACATGAGTAGCTGAAATCTCACAGATGTGTGCATCAAAACACTTCAAGTGTTGATGGATTTCAAACTTTCCTTACTCCATGCATTCAAGAGCTAGACAATCTTATAGACGGCTACTTCCATAACACTGAAGCAAATATTTGTAAGACTAGGGGAACTAGTGCCTTGGAGTCCACCTCCCACTATATAGCAAGCTACTAGCCCTTTGGACTCCCTTTCCACACTGCCTAGTCCGGCCTTGCCCTTGTCTAGGCTCTTGTCTAGTCCGGCCTTGCCCTAGTCCTGACATTACTTCCCCCTTAAAGAAGAGTTTTCATCCTCGAAAACAAAAGTGGGAAACTTCTTCTTAAGAACACTAATGTTTTCCCAAGTGGCACCTTCCTCAGGTCGATCTTTTCACTTGATTAAGGATTATTGACGTACATAACCAAAATCTGTTGGCCAATGACATTGTCATCCCCACGTACCTGCTTACGTAAACGGCTTACATGAAACACTGGATGAATACGAGAATGTGTATGTAGTAGTAACTTGTAGGCCTGATCACGTCCTCGCTTGAGTATTTTGAAAGGCCCACAATATCGTGGAGATAATTTAGGTGTTTGGCCCAGTTTTCAACCTTTCTGAATGTTTTGGCACACGTAAAAATACTTCCTCCCCTTCCTCAAAGGTAGCTTGCCGACGTTTCTTATCAGCGTACTTATTATACCGATCCTGTGCTTGTCGGACATTCTGACGAGCGAGTTTCAACATATCTATGTGGTCTTGGAGAAAATCCTTAACCTATTGGAGTTTTTCGGTTGCCAACCCCACCGTAATAGGTGACCTACGTTGAAAACCATATGTCAGCATGAAAGGACTAAAACTTGAACTTCATATGCGTATGATGTCTTGAACTTCATAAGTGTATGATGTCTCAAGAGGAATTTGGAGACCAAATTTGACAAATCTAACTGCACGCGAGTGTTCAAAAGGGGGGTTCTATCCTAAGTACACGAGGAAAAATGTGGTAGTTTAAAGTTAAAGCGGGTTGCAAACTCTCCATGGACAGGGCAAGTGCGGATGGAGCATCAGAGTTAAAGTGAATGCATGGGCCTGAAGTTCTCATCTTGCAGAGCATGTCCCTGTTTTTAGATCAACAATTGGAGTCATGGATGTCAAGTTATTGCGAGATAAAGTTTTGCTAGTGGCTGATTTTGAGTTAGGTTGACTATTTTGGAAAGCGTTCCATATGGAAGTATACAAAAATAGCATTAGAAGACTACATATTGATTGGAGCCTAGAGCACAAAGTTACGGCAGTGGGAACAACTGGCAGTTAGGGGCGATCGTAGAGGAGCTAATATTTTTGGTCATTTTGGTCCACTTGCTTTGAGACCTTAGAGGAGTAGGATGCAGCATGGAGGAGGGGTATCATGGCCAAGGAGATAGAATTTCAAGTGGAATTTATAGTTTGTGCATTGCGTGAGCACCAAATGGTAGAGCAACCAAAGTGGGGAGCATAAAGGCATTTTACGGGATTTTTTTGGTGGTTTTGAGAGGCCCCCCAAGGAGTGAGGCATCCCAAGATGACACATGGAACACAATGCTCCCACGTGTAGAGTCTCAACCTGTGATGGCGTGGTAAAGAGCTATAGTGGGGAGACTCCAAGGGAATCACAAGTGGAGTGAGGAGTTCCTTGAGAGCTTGGACCTATGGCGACCTCTGAGGACGCTGCTCTAGTGGTGAATGTTGCATCTGCTGGCGGCGTGCTTGCAAAGTGGATGATGACATGTAAGTAAGCTTAGGTGATGTTCTCGCATACCTATAACAGCGTCAAACTTTTAAATGTGTAGGAGGTTCTCGTGGGGAATAGTCCTACCGTTGTGACTGTTCCTTGGGGCTTAAGAGGTTTTACACATGTAGTGGCTTGGTAATGAATACGAGAGCCAAAAATATCAAGGACTCACATGCAAAAGAAAGCGACCAAAAATAGAAAGCCACCAAAAATAGGGGTGGCCTTCCGTACCCTATATGAAAGCCTTTTTGGACAGTTTTGGGGGAAGAGAGCTCGCGGAGGAGCTTTGCAAAGAGGGCTCAAAGAAGCCTTGGAGAAGGAGATTGGAGCCATTGAGAACACCAATGACAACGTTTTTTCTCTTGCTTCTCTCAACGAGGAGAGCCCAATGCAGGTGAAGCCGAGGATTGCCCAAGGTTTTTATACACCTTCAGAACGTACCAACGGATCTATGTTGTAGCATCAACTTTCATGGTGTCTGTAGTGGTGTTTTGTTGCAAGATTAAAGAAAACAATAGTTGATTTTTTCACTATTTCTTCCCTCTTTTCCCCCATTTTTGTCTTTGTTCTACTTTATTGTCTGCTTCCGTTTGTGTGAGATGCATGTGCCTCCTCGGGCCTCTATGTGTGAGAGAGAGGAAGAGAGAGTGGTGTGCACGTTGTGTGAAGGTTATAGACGGGAAATATTAGGGTGATGTGTTGTCAATTGCTGGGGTGGATCACATGTGTGTTGGTATGCCTGCGTATAGTGATCTGTTTGCGGATTGTGTGAGTTTTGAAGGTGAAATCTAGTGGATTGGGTGCAGTGAGTATCGTGGTCTATATAAAGACAAATGTTTGTGCATCGGGTGTTTTCTCCTTTCCAACGACATTAACAGCTCTCCACGATGGATATCAATACTCCCTCCTAATATCATGTTTAGAGGTTTTAAACCTACACACCAATGATGGTTGGAGCAATGAAACATTGACAAGCCTCTAAAAGTACCTAGCCGATATTGACAATTTTCTTGGAATTTTGGCACGATACCTATGTTGCTTGCCAGGATTATGGACAAGCTATTACCGAGTGGAAATTTACTTTCCTCCTCAAGGCAACATGCAATGAAGCCTATCACATCTGATTATCAATGCATCTATGCATGAATAAATGGTTTAATTTTATGTTGCAATGACCATGTGGAGGAATCACAATTTTCAAAATGTGGAGAAGAAAGGTATACAAAAAAGAGACAGTCGGGTACCATGAAAATTATTGATGGCATTCTTATCATACCCTGCATCTAGCACATGTTCCAAAGCAAGGAGATTTCTACACTCATCTCATTGCACCAAATGCATAAATTGTTGAATGGAAAGGTGTGCTAGCCCCATCAGATGTTTTCAGGTTTTAAAACTTTAAGGTAGAGCCCATGTAGATATTCTTTCAAATTTTAATTTAATATGGATTGAGGTCTAAGAGACTTTCTATACCTTGAACAAGTACAAGGGTCATTATATAGGCCTAAGAGTTGAGATAATGTTGGTGTGCAAGCATCAAATGTAGCATAGGATCTCTAGCCTAGGTGCAAAGTATCTAATCAAGAATTGCTAGTGGAAGTACTCCATGGTGTGAGCTAGGCACAAATTCTATCTATATATATCTATCCATCTCCCCCCCCCCCCCCCCCCCTCTCTCTCTCTCTCTCTCTCTCTTTCTATATATACACACACACACACACACACTTATCTATAGATAGTCATTTGTGAAGGCCGCTATATTTTTTGTACATATTATATGCACATAATGTGTGTGTGTGTGTGTGTATACATACAAATGCACACACACACACACACAAACACACACGCACATATATATATATATATATATATATATATATATATATATATATATATATGTAGAGAGTGAGAGAGAGAGAGAGAGCAATGAAAATAAATAGGTAGAGACTAGACTCAGGAGTGGATATTATAAAGTGCAAGCGGACTTTAAAAAATGGTTTCCAAATTTTGGTGATTTTCTAGAGGTGTTTATTTTCTAATAGCTTTTGGGTTGATGATAAAACCATATGGTTTTTTAGCTTCATGTTCTATTTTAGTATACCAAAAAAGTTACATTTGTCACATCATTCAAGTTTATATAGCCATGCCCATTATTAGCATTAGAAATTTTATTCTAGTTATACTCAAATATTTCAAGGAAACTTGTCACTTAACAGAACGTAGAAGTGTCTTAGAACATAAAAGTGTTGCATCACCAGTCTAGAATCGATCACTTTACTAAGATTGTAGCACTTCACGATTAACATGAGTAGATGTGGACTTCCATGAAATGAAATTAGTAGATGGAAACTTAATGCTCCATGGAAATCTAGCCAATGCAAAGGTAAATGGTGAAAAATTGGCTTGTATTTAGTCAGTTCACGATATATTATACATGATGTAAGGGATCAATATGACTTGCATCATTCTTTAAAAAATCCTTGAAAAAACTACCTAGATTGCCACAATAGGAGCATGCACCTACCAAATGACCCCAATTTAGGTATATAATATGTCCACCAAAAGAATCATGATAAATTTTCATATGGAAGATTTTGGTCCTTTTGCCAAAGTATACAAACCTCATCTCTATAGGGTGGCACATATAGCTCGAGAGAGAAAAAATTCCCTAAGGTATGTGCCAATTCTTCTATTGAAGGCTAGAGAAAGGAGGAAACATCCAAAAGGGACATTCAACCAAAAATTCATATTTGATTGACGTAATTGGTCGCCCAGGGAATGATGCGGACCACTTTTCCAAACATGACAAAGGTAGAGATACACAAAAAAGTGCAAGTTTATCTTCCTTGTTGAAGAATTTCATCCTAAATATGAAATAGGTCCCTTGAAAGAGATACAAGAAAGATGTGGATACAAAGGATTTCAAGAGCATTATGTGCTCCCTTTGATTGTAGAATTGAGATTAACGTCTTTTTAAGTACAAAATCCCAACATAAAATAATAATGGACAATATTGTATGTACGCAAGCAAAGCCCAATTAGTAGCATTCTCACGGTGTACCTAAACAACAAGAGGAGGAGCTACTCGAGAACATTTTAAGGGTTGAGAGATTTCTCATGGAATTCCTTTGAAAGTATGATTCTCTATAAAACAATAAAATAAATAAAGACGATTATACACATGGTCTTAATGGGAGGCCATAGAATACATCTCTATAAAACAATTCTTGTAATGGTTATAGCAAGAATAAAAAATCAAGAATTGGGAAAAAGAAACTCGTGAGAAACATGGTAATTGGACACATCAAGGAGAGAGAGAGAGAGGGGGGGGGGGGGGGGGGGGGGGGGGGGGGGATATTTTTGTGGGGAAGAATATTCGTCATGCACTCAAAGAGGGTCACTTTTGTAAACACTATACATCATGTGTGTTCAATTCTATTTGTAGAACCACTTACCTGAAAATGTGAGAAAATATAGAATAATACAATCGCTATTGTTGACTCCACGTGATAGGTAATTTTTAATTATAGTGACCCCCCTCGAGACCATGCATGGAGGACTAGAGCCAATGGCGTACATAGCAATGGAAATTATAGTGCTTTGGACACACCCACATTGTTGTTGTTGTTGTGGTGGTGGTGGTGGTGGTGGTGTGTGTGTGTGTGTGTGTGTGTGAGTGAGAGAGTGAGTGAGAGAGAGAGAGAGGGGGGGGGGCGGGGGGGGGGGGGGGGGCATTTGAGTCTGTAAGTAAGTGCAAGAATGGTACAAGCCCCGAGAGAAGTGGAAAACAAGAAGTTTTGACATGAGCTAGCTAATCACATTTTTGTTTGTCTATGTAAAATCTAGTATGCCTTATTGATAGAATCATCATAAACACCCTCGTTACCCGGATAGAAGTTGCACAACATCAAAAACATCAGCATACAAGTAGCTGCAAATAAGCTAAGACTTGAATAGCATATCTGATATATTGGGATAAAATTCCTTACAAAAATACAGAGAGAGAGAGAGAGAGAGAGAGAGAGAGAGAGAGAGAGACAGAGAGAGAGAGAGAGAGAGAGAGAAAGAGAGAGATGCTAATAGGGTATCGACTTAACATTCTAGGTAGAAACCCACTTACGTGATTCAAAACCATCCCATCATAAAAATCACACAAGGAGCTAAGGTGTCAGATCAAATGATAGCAATGCTTTGGTGGGAATCAACCCTAGTTAAATAATTGAAAAAGGGAATCCCAAATGGTTTTTCTGAAGCCGCATGTAGTGATTGGAAGCATGTCATGCATGCAAATCTCATTTCTATAGGGTGGCACATATAGCTCTAGAGAAAAGAAATTTCCCTAAGGTGTGTGCAAATTCTTCTATGGAAGGCTAGAGAAAGGAGGAAATATCCAAACAGGACATTCAAGTAAAAATTCATTTCTGATTGACCTAATTGGTAGCCCAAGGAATGATGCGGACCACTTCTCCAAACGAGACACACCAAAAAATGCAAGTTATCTTCCTTCTTGAAGATTTGGATCTTAGATAGGCTGAAATCATAGTAGAAATTATGTCCATAGCATTGGGGGGCAGCCTAAGATTAAAGAACACAATTACCACTACTATTTCTTGAAATAGGCCCCTTGAAAAGGATACAAGTAATATGAGGATACAAAGGATTTCAAGAGAGATATATGCTCCGTTTGACTGCAGAGTATGAACAATATCTCAACATAAAGAAATCATACACAATATAGTATTTAAGAAAGCAAAGCCCAATTACGAGCATCTCCACGATGTAAACAAACAACAAGAGGAGGAGCCACTCTCTAACATTTTAAGGGTTGAGGGATTTCTCATAAAATGCCTTTGGAAGTGGGGTACATCTATTAGGAAAGGCTATAGAGTGTATGATTCTCTATAGAAAATTAAGAGGAATGGAGAGGATTATACACATGGCCTTAATGGGAGACCATAGAATGATTCTTTAGGAAAAAAATTCTCTCATATTGGTTATAGCAAGAAAAATAAATCAAGAATTAAAAAAAAGAAACTTGTGAAAACATGGTAATTGGACACATCAAGGATAGAGAGAGAGAGAGAGAGAGAGAGAGAGAGAGAGAGAGAGAGAGGGAAGAGGATTCACCATGCACTCGGAGAGGGGCACTTTATGTAAACGCTTGACATCCTGTGTGTTCCTTTAATTATATTTGTAAAGCCAATTACCTAAAAATGTGAGAAAATATAGAATAATAAATCCCTATTGTTGAAACTACCTGATAAGTATTTTTTAAATATAGTGACCCCCCTCGACATCATGCATGGAGAACTAGAGCCAATGGCATAGCAATGGAGATTATAGCCCTTTGGATACACTACAAGAGGTACTTGAATTTCGGTGCCACATTACCGGCATCACTGGCGGGCGTCGATATATGTGTGTATTTATGGAGGGAGCCAAGGTTTTGTTTTTAAAATCATTTTCAAAATTCTGACGCCTATTTCGAAAGGTGTTCCGATGCCAACGCGAATGCGCATACCGACGCCCCTTCCGTTGGCTATTACGACGTCTCTACCGACAGTTGTACCATCGGTACTTGCAGAAATCGAAACCATGGGCTTTCTCTGCGCATTTCTACTAATTCTTGCGCCAAACCTCAAGGTCTCCTATTCACCCTCTCTCACAGATCTACTGCGATACACGCCGTCAGAGGTGCTAATCTTGCTTGTGGATTACCACATAACACTAAGGTAACATTATTTTCATGTTTTCTTCTAGATTTAGGGTTTAAGGTTTAACTTTGTGTTTGTGTTTGTGTTTGCATTTTTCCAGGTTCTACGACTTAGGCGACAACTTTTATTGCTCAAATAGGACTAATGTGAGTGCTCAAACCTTTAAATGCATATCAGGTTTATTTAAATTACTTTGTATATTAAAAAAATAAAATTTCATGCTTTAAACTTTGAATGCTTTCAAATTTCAATGCCTTAAAATAAATTAGGATTTGTTATGTGAAATTTCATTTTAAATTATGAAACAAAATTGTTTAAGTTTTTGAAAAAATCTTGTTTTAAAGAAATTTTTTATTGAATTATGTCGTTTTTTAAATTATGTAGTTGATGGGGTTTATGTTTTAGGTTAAGTTTAAGTTATAAGTTAATTTAGATTAGGTTAGGTTATGTTAAGTTAAGCTACGTTGTTATGTTAGGTTATAGGTTAGGATAGGTTATCTTATACGTTAGGTTAGATTAAGTTAAGGTACGTTAGGTTAAGCTATATTATGTTACGTTAGGTTAAGCTACGCTAAGTTAAATTAGGTTATCTTATATGTTAGGTTGGGTTAAGTCACGTTAGGTTAGGTAAAGCTATATTAGGTTAGGTTAGGTTAAGCTACGTTCGACCAATACAGTTGGCTATAGAGCTTATCCACAGCGCATATTAAAAACAACACAATGGCATTCCATTCGTCAATACGGCAATCTGTAAGGCTTACCCACAACACATATGCATTGTGGGAAAGCTCTATGGCTTTCCATATTGCCAACGGCTCGCCATTGTGTTGTTTATATGTCTGCGAGAGGATTTCAAGTCCTAGAATAGCACCATGGCGAGTGGTTTGGCAATACGGCAAGCCATATATCTTGCTTACAATGTCCGCGAGCGAATTTCAAGTCCTAGAATAGCAACATGGCTTGCCGTATTGCCAAACGGCTCGCCATGGTGTTGTCTATATGTTTGCGAGCCATTTTCAAGCCCTAAAATTACCTCGTGTCCCTAAAAACAACACAATGGCGATCTGTTTGGCAATACGGCAAGCCATAAAGCTTGCCCACAAGGCGTATGCATTGTGGACAAGCTCTATGGCTTGCCATATTGCCAACGGCTCACCATGGTGTTGTCTATATGTCTGCGACCGGTTTTCAGGTCATAAAATCGCTTTGCAACTCTAAAGATAACACAATGGTGAGCCGTTTGCCAAATTGGCAAGCCATAGAGCTTGCCCACATTGGATATGCATTGTGGGCAAGATCTATGGCTTGTCGTTTTGCTAAATGCCTCACCATTGTGTTGTTTTTATGTTAGGTTTAAGTTCTATGTTACGTTAGGTTAGAGCTATCGACGGCATAATAGTCGAGAAAATACAAATGGACTTCGAATGGAATCGGACTTCGAAGTGAGTCGTGTACTTCTAAAAACACAAACGGACTTCGGCTAGACTAGGTTATAGGTTAGGTAGATGTTATAAGATAGGTTACATTACGTTAGGTTAGGTATAGGTTTTACGTTAGGTTAGATTATATTGTAGGTTAGGCATAATGATTATAGGTTAGGTTAGAGCTAGCATCAAATTAATAGTAGTAAAACCGCAATCGAAACTTCGAGGATGACTCATATACTTCTAAAAATGCAAACGGACTTAGGTTAGGTTAGGTTATAGGTTAGGTAGATGTTATAAGTTAGGTTATATACATTAAGTTCAGTTAGGTATAGGTTTTACGTTAGGTTAGATAATAGGTTAGGCATAAGGATTATAGGTTAGGTTAATTTTAAGTTATAAGTTAAGTTAGATTAGGTTAGTCTATGTGAAGTTAAGCTACGTTGTTATGTTAGGCTAGGTTAGGTTATCTTATACGTTAGGTTATATGTCACAATAATCAATATCTAATTCTCCTAAATGATTTTCTCATATTAAACTGATCATTTAATGTGGGGAAGTGCTAGGGGAGAAAAAGCTAGAATATTGGTTAAGCTAGCAGACCGGCCACAGTAGGGATCCAAAGGAGGGAAAATAGGGATACAAAGGGGGGACCATCTGCAAAAGAGCCATGTGCAACAATGGGCTAAAAAGACCCTAAGGTTCAGCCCATTAAGACTTCCAAAATGCTAAGGTTCCAAAATTCAAAGGTTGTGTCCAAAGGTCAACCCTAGGGAAAATTGGATGCTTTGTGTGTGCCCTAAAAGTCTTCTTCAAAGCCTACAAAGGAGGGGGCGAGCCCATTTAGTAGGGGATGAGAGAGAAAGCCACACACACACACACACACACAGGCTCCCTTTACACAAAGGGAATTAGGGACACATGTCAGCTCCCTAGGCCAGATGCTCACAAGGTGTGCCCAATTCCTATTGGATGGCCTTGGAGGTGGACCAATGAGATTTAGACTAGATTAATCTAGTTTAATTAATTTAAAATTATTTAATAAAAGAAACCAATGAGAATTAAGTCTCCTAGAAGGCTATTGGGCAGTCTCCCAAGCGTCCAATGAGCATTCAGGAGCCCAATGACTTGCCTGATTCCTATTGGCTAGGAGGCAAAGGGGTCCAATGAGAGTTTAGTTTAATTATTTAATTACCTAAAGCTCTCACAAAAGGGGAAAGGGGGACACATGTCAGAAGGCTATCACTTATGCTGCTTAACACCCATTGGCTTGACTTGGGGAGGTCCAATGAGGCAAAAGCCAGACCAATTTAGTAGGAAGGGCTCGCCCAAGAGAGAGAGGGGGCTGATTTTTGCTTGGCATTAACACACACACAATCACACTTGACCATGTGTGAAGAAAGAATACTCTATCTCCTCCCAAGCTTTAATGGAGAGCTCATCACCTACTCCAAGCTTGTGAGATAGAAGCCTACATCAACACTCTCTTGGCATGTGGATGCAAATCCAACCAAGAGCCAAGATTCAATGCATGCTCATCTTCTCTACCAAGCTAATTACTAAGCTAAGCTAAGCTAATATGAGTGATTATGTGAGGAGATGTACATCTTTCTCATAAGATACTCCTTCTTCCTCTCAATCTACTCTCATACCCTGCTAGCTCTCACCATCTTCGAAGGTGTGTGAGGTCTTGGGTCTGAGAACGGGGATAATTCAAGTTGTGTTGTTAAGTGTTTTGCTTAGTGCATGAAGCTTCCATCTTCATTGCACTAGCTAGTCTTGAAGGAACACAAAGAATTGTATTGTACAATGTCTCTATTGATGGGAGAAACCATACTACAAAGCCTTTTGGAGGGGGGACCGGCTCCATGAAAATCCGGTCCTCAACTGTTGTCAATAGCTTAATTTCTCTCTCTTTTGAAAGTATTGTTGATGCTATCTAACTAGGTGTTATGCTTTTTGTTGCTCTCTCTCCACCCAAGCACTCTTGTAATTCTCATTAGGAATTTATTCTAATGAAATGCCCACTATGTTCATGCTAAATTCCGCTACACATAAGTTATTAGGCCATTAAATGTTACATTATATTAAGTTAAGCTACGTTAGGTTACGTTATATTAGGTTAGGTTATGTTAAGCTAGATTAAGTTAAGCTAGGTTAAGTTAAGTTACGTTACCTTATATGTTAGGTTAGGTTAAGTTACGTTAGGTTAGGTAAAGCTACGTTCGACAATACGGTTGGCTATAGAGCTTACCCACAGCGCATATTAAAAACAACACAATGAGGTTCTGCTCGTCAATACGGAAATCCATAAAGCTTACCCATAACACATATGCATTGTGGGAAAGATCTATGGATTTTTGTATTGCCAACGGCTCGCCATTGTGTTGTTTATATGTCCGGGAGCGGATTTCAAGTCTTAGAATAGCACCATGGCGATCCGTTTGGCAATACGGCAAGCCATAGATCTTGCTTACAATGTCTGCGAGCGGATTTCAAGTCCTAGAATAGCACCATGGCTTGCTGTATTGCCAAACGGCTCGCCATGGTGTTGTCTATATGTTTGCGAGAGATTTTCAAGCGCTAAAATTACCTCCTGTCCCTAAAAACAACACAATGGAGATCCGTTTGGCAATACGGCAAGCCATAAAGCGTTCCCACAAGGGGTATGCATTCTAGGCAAGCACTATGGCTTACCATATTGCCAACGGCTCGCCATGGTGTTGTCTATATTTCTACGAGCGGTTTTCAAGCCATAAAATCACTTCGCAACTCTAAAAACAACACACTGGTGAGCCGTTTGCCAAATTGGCAATCCATAGAGCTTGCCCACATTGCAAATGCATTGTGGACAAGATCTACGGCTTGTCGTTTTGCTATATGCCTCACCATTGTGTTGTTTGTATGTTAGGTTAGGTTATGTTAGGTTTAGGTTATATGTTAGGTTAGGTTAGAGCTATCAACGGTATAATAGTCGAGAAAATACAAACGGACTTCGAATATGATGTATGTACTTCAAAAAAACACAATCTGACTTTGAAGTGACTTGTGTACTTCTAAAAACGCAAACTAGGTTAGGTTATAGGTTAGGTAGATGTTATAAGATAGGTTACATTAAGTTAGGTTAGGTATAGGTTTTACATTAGGTTAGATTATATTATAGGTTAGGCATAATGATTATTGGTTAGGTTAGAGCTAGCGTCAAATTAATAGTAGTAAAAACGCAATTGGACTTCGAGGATGACTCGTGTACTTCTAAAATGCAAACGGACTTCGGTTAGATTAGGTTATAGGTTAGGTTATATACATTAAGTTAAGTTAGGTATAGGTTTCACATTAGGTTAGATAATAGGTTAGACATTATGATTTTAGGTTAGGTCAAGTTTAAGTTATAAGTTAAGTTAGATTACGTTAGGTTATGTTAAGTTAAGTTATGTTGTTATGTTAGGTTATATGTTAAGTTAAGTCAGGTTATCTTATATGTTAGGTTAGATTAAGTTAAGCTACGTTAGGTTAAGTTATATTAGGTTAGGTTAAGTTAAGTTATGCTATCTTATATGTTAGGTTAGGTTAAGTTACGTTAGGTTATGTTACGCTAGGTTAGGTAAAGCTACATTAGGTTAAGCTACATTCGACAATACGGCAAGCTATAGAGCTTACCTAACCGCATATTAAAAACAACACAATGGTGTTCCATTCGTCAATACGGCAATCAATAAAGCTCACCCATAACACATATGCATTTTGGGCAAGCTCTATGGCTTTCTGTATTGCCAACGGCTCGCCATTGTGTTGTTTATATGTCCGCAAGCGGATTTGAAGTTCTAGAATAGCACCATGGCGAGCGGTTTGGCAATACGGCAAGCCATAGATCTTGCTTACAATGTTTGCGAGCGTATTTTAAGTCCTAGAATTGCCCCATGGCTTGCCGTATTGCCAAACGGCTCACCATGGTGTTGTCTATATGTTTGCGAGTGATTTTCAAGTGCTAAAATTACCTCGTGTCCCTAGAAACAACACAATGGCGATCCGTTTGGCAATACGGCAATCCATAAAGCTTGCCCAAAAACGTAAACGGACTTCGGTTAGGTTAGGTTATATGTTAGGTAGATGTTATAAGATAGGTTACATTAAGTTAGGTTAGGTATAGGTTTTACATTAGGTTAAATTATATTATAGGTTAGGCATAATGATTAGGTTAGGTTAGAGCTAGCGTCAAATTAATAGTAGTAAAAACGCAATCGGACTTCAAGGATGACTCATATACTTCTCAAAATTCAAATGGACTTCAGTTAGGTTAGGTTGTAGGTTAGGTAGATGTTATAAGCTAGATTATATACATTAAGTTAAGTTAGGTATAGGTTTTACGTTAGGTTAGATAATAGGTTAGGCATAATGATTATAGGTTAGGTGAAGTTTAAGTTAAAAGTTAAGTTAGGTTAGGTTAGGTTATGTTAAGTTAAGCTACATTGTTATGTCACGTTATATGTTAGGTTAGGTTAGTTTATCTTATACGTTAGGTTAGATTAAGTTAAGCTACATTAGGTTAAGTTATATTAGGTTAGGTTAAGTTAAGCTTTGTTAAGTTAAGTTATGTTATCTTATATGTTAGGTTAAGTTAAGTTACGTTAGGTTATGTTACATTAGGTTAGCTAAACCTACATTATGTTAAGTTAGGTTAAGCTACGTTCGACAATACGGCAAGCTATAGAGGTTACCCACAGCACATATTAAAAACAACGCAATGGCGTTCCGTTCGTCAATACGGCAATCCATAAAGCTTACCCACAACACATATGCATTTTGGGCAAGCTCTATGGCTTTTCGTATTGGCAACGGCTTGCCATTTTGTTCTTTATATGTCCGTGAGCGGATTTCAAGTCCTAATATAGCACCATGGCGAGGCGTTTGGTAATACGGCAAGCCATAGATCTTGCTTACAATGCATATGCATTGTGGGAAAGATTTATGGCTTGCCCTGTTGCCGAACGGCTCGCCATGGTGTTGTCTATATGTTTGGGAGTGATTTTCAAGTGCTAAAATTACCTCGTGCCCCTAAAAACAACACAATGACGATCCATTTGGCAATACGGTAAGCTCTATGGCTTGCCATATTACCAACGGCTCGCCATGGTGTTGTCTATATGTCTGTGACCGAGTCTGTGACCGATTTTCAGGCCATAAAATCGCTTCGCAACTCTTAAAACAATACAATGGTGAGCTATTTGCCAAATTGGCAAGCCATAGAGCTTTCCCACATCGCATATGCAGTGTGGGCAAGATCTACGGCTTGTCGTTTTGCTAAACGGCTCACCATTGTGTTGTTTCTTTGTTAGGTTAGGTTAGGTTAGGTTTAGGTTCTATGTTAGGTTAGGTTAGAGCTACCAACGGCATAATAGTGGAGAAAATACAAACGGACTTCAAATATGACGCGTATACCTGAAAAAACACAATCGGACTTTGAAGTGACTTGTGTACTTCTGAAAACGCAAACGGACTTCAGTTAGGTTAGGTTAGGTTAGGTAGATGTTATAAGATAGGTTACATTAAGTTAGGTTAGGTTAGATTATAGGTTAGGTTAGAGCTAGCGTCAGATTAATAGTAGAAAAACGCAATTGAATTGCAAAAGTGCACATGGACTGAAAGAACCTTAATAAATAGTCATTGACCAATAACGACGAGATTATTACCCTGTGTTCCTAATCTCCGTGCACCTCTAGACCGAGGTGTGTGGGGATCAGGCCTGGCTAGAGAATGTGAGTTTGTTAGAGCTAGCAAAAAATAGTTGAAAAAATGCAATCGGACTTCAAAAGTACACACAGAGTTCAAGAACTTTAAATATATATTCATTGACCAATAGAGACGAGATTATTACCCTGTGGTCCTAATCTCCGTGCACCTCTAGACCAAGGTCTGCGGGGATCGGGCCTGGCTAGCGAAAGTGAGGTTGTGAAAGCTTGTAGTTATAACAACTAGAGTGTTTTAATTATTTGTTGCATCATTGGTAGATAAATTATGAACGATAGGATGGCATGTCCTTGTGCGCATTGCAAGCATCAGATCTTTTGAAAGTGAAAAATCTGCGACCAACATATACGCAATCACGATCTCTTTCCGATAGAGAAAGTACAAGACCTGCGTTATCGATATCATGGTCTAGAGATTGAAGGTCAAAGTCCGCAAGTAGATATTGCTCCAACTTCATCCCAGAGAAGACAATTTTCAAATGAGTAGTCATCGACTGAGTTCTCCCAACCAATACCTGAAGCTTTTCAGGTAAACATATTTATCCTATGCATGGTAAAGTGCAAAGGGCTGACCATTTTATGTAACGTCAGGTTTTTGGATGAGCAAAAGGGAATCACATGCCCCCTACCCGTCCAGGTGCTAAAAAGCTTTTTACTAATTTGGGCTTGGATTATCAAAAAATACATGCATGTCCTAATGATTGTATACTTTTTCACAATGAGTATGCAGACCTGGAACAGTGTCCGAATTGTGGATCAAACAGGTACAGGGAGGACACACAGGGAAAATTTATTCCAGCAAAGGTCCTTCGACACTTTCCTATCATTCCAAGAATAAAGAGCATCTTCAGGTACAAGTCCATAGCCGCCTTGATGACATGGCACGTAAATACTAGATTGACAGATGATGTTATGCGGGTACCTGCTGACTCTCCTGCATGGAAGCACATAGAGAAAAGCTGGCCCACATTTAAGAACGACTCTCGATGTATCCGATTTGGTCTGGCAATAGACACAGTAAACCTGTTCAAATTACGGAGCTCGTGATGGAGCACGTGGCCTATTTTTCTGGTTAATTATAATCTTCCACTATGGCTCGCTATCAAGAAGGGCCATCTGTTGTTGTCATTGATCGTCCCAGGAAAGTACAAAGCAAAGAACACGGACGTCTATTTGACACCACTTATAGAAGAGCTCCAAATCTTGTGGACAGGAATCGATGTGGTTGATATGTCCCAACCAATCGGATGATGGAATGTACATGTGCAAGGCATTCTCATGTGGACCATGCACGATTGGCCAGGGTTCGGTAAGTGCTCAGGTAAGTGCCTTTAAAACCCTCACACGCATGTGATTCATGGCTATGTAAACTCTTTTAAACATTAACATGTGATGTTTTACGCTTGAGTTACTTGGGCAATCATGCATGTCTGAAATGTGGTCCTTGACTTGTCTTTCGCCGCTCTGGGCATTTGAGCAAGACAGTTTATGAGGAGCATGGTAGATTTTTGCAAGAAGGACATGAGCTGTGTGGACCAAACATATGCAAACATGATATGCATCCACTGAAAGCGCGTGATTGGAAAAACATGTGGCTAGAGAGGGGAGATTGGATGCCACCTGGAATGAAAAGACTTTCTATTTTCCATGATCTCCCATATTGGAGTGACCTGCGTATTAATCATTTGCTCGACCCAATGCACATCTTCAAGAATGTGGGGGAGATCATCTAGAAGACCATCACTGGAAAAAGGGAGAGCAAGGCCCAAAGAGATGACCTGCAGGCTCTCGGTTGAATGCCAGAGATGTGGCCTCGACTTAAACCAAATGGAAAGTGGTCTATACCAAAAGGTCCATGCGTTCTGAGTGGCATAGAAGAGCAACAAGTGAAGAAAACTATATCTTCATTCAAGACTCCCACAGGGTGCATGCGATGTTTGAAAACGGATTTTACGAGAGATGACAATCTCAGTGGTCTTAAGTCCCATAATTGGCACAAATTTTTACAGTTCATCTTACCAATTGCTATAAAGGGTTGTTTGACAGATGACACTAGAAGAACAATGCACAAAATCATTGAGTTGGTACACTAGATTAGTTCAAAAGAGATAAGAGAAGACAACAACGATGTAGCACGCTTAAATGCTATTGAAGCAGTGTGCATGGTGGAGAAGTACTTTCCAACAAACATTCTTACCATCCAAATGCATGTACTTGTGCATTTGATCGATGAAGTTGCAGTGGTCCATAGCAGGTGGATGTTCTTCTTGGTGAGATTTATGAAGACTTTAAAGAGGTTTGTTCGTCAAAGGGCTTGCCCCGAGGGTAGCATGGCCGAAGGATGGCTTGTACAAGAGTCTCTTGTCTCATCAGTGAATGTTTGGTCTCAATTGATCCATAGATGCCCCGAATGTGGACTATTGAGGTCAACTGTCAAGGTGATAGGGGACAAGCCACAGGGACAAGGCATCATTAGGAAGATGGACATTACAATGCGAGAAAAAGGTTATGAGATTTTGCCTTCTCAACTCAGACATCTTGCAAAGTGTCTAGAGAGGTACGAAGGAGAAAAAGAACATGGTTTGACAGATCGCCTTTAATTCAAGCGCAACCGTGCAACTAGAAACCTTCCTTTTCCAGACCATCTTCAGAAATTGCTTGATTTTCCAATTGGGCGGTGGTTAGATGCGACACTCTCAGAGGCAAAGAGGAGTGGAGTGTTGATTATTGAAGAGGAAGAGGAGATGTCAAGGAGTTGCGATTGGCATGTACATTTCACAACTTTCTTTTTGAGATGTACATGAAAATTAGTTTGCTTTAATAACTTTTAGTGTATTTCAATTTTGTGGCTGCAGTATCACAAATATGGAGCTTTGTGGTCGCATGGGAAGCACTTCAGAGTGCAACAGATAGACAAACAAAGGGTCACTTTTGACAGTGGTGTTAGGGCAAGCTTTGTCCAAGAAAGTAGGAGTAGTGCTAGGGATGAGAATACAGAGACTGGCCACCTTGAATACTTTGGCTACATCCAAGACATCTTGAAGATTAGCTTTAGAAAGTTTGATATGTTTATCTTTGATGTCAAGTGGTTCAAAGTTATTACCAACGGCCCTAATGCAACTGTGCGCAAAGACAAGAGTGGATTGATTTAAGTGAACTCTAGGTGGGAGTGGACATATGTGCGGGATACATTCGTACTTACGCATCATTGTGAACAAGTTTTGTTCATACACGATCCACTATGGACAAAAGCTGATGAGAATGATATGTCTAAACCCTTCTGGCTCTATGTCGTTCAAGTTGCTCCAACTAGCAAGAAAGTGTTTGAAGAATTGGATGTTGAGCTCGAAGAGGTGATTCATGAACAAAGCGCAGGACCGAATCCAACTTTAAGTGTATATTTTGAGGTGAATGTCAACATTGAGTAATTGTCTGAACCTAGAGATGAGGTGTCAAATAGTGAAGCTGATGCGCAGAGCGACGAAGAAGTAGAGTTCGACGACGAAGATGCAGAAGTACAGATTGAGATAGACATCTTTGGTGCATCAAATCTCATAGAGGATGAGAGATTTACTAATGACTTTTGCTAGGAAACCTTTTGCATGGCTCTTTTTATTAGTCTACAATACACTTTAGATTTTGTTCATTTATGTAGCAGTTTTATTGATTTGTTTCATTTGTGTAGCAGTTTCGTTGATTTGTTGTTTGTATTGATTAAGCATTTCTTACATAAACAAACGTATTTTGTGTGTTTTGTTTGTGTATGATTAGCCATGGCCGATGACGATGAGCCCTACTCTCCTAGTTTTAGTTTTCCAGTCACTCTGGCCGGCATGTCACCCGAGAAGATGGGCTCATTTTTGTCTCAGTTCACACCTGAGCAGATCGCCATGGCACAACACCTTTGGGATGCAGGTGCAGGTACCTCTAGACCTACTACGACCGACCCTACGCCCGGGACTAGTGTAGTCCCTAGACCGAGGGAAGAGATAGAGAGAGAGAGAGAGAGAGAGAGAGAGAGAGAGAGAGAGAGATAGAGAGAAGAGAGAGAGAAGGATTTGCTAATAGGGTATCGACTGAACGTTGTAGGCAAAAATCCACTTAGGTGATTCCAAAACACATTGCTATTTATAACCATACCATCACAAAAATCACACAATTAGTTGTTTGGAATGCAATGATAGACAATTACTCCCAATGTATTTGAATGGCTAGGCTTCATGAGGCCAGATTGATGGTAATGAATGTTGGAAGAGTGCAGGAGAAGACTTACAAGCGTGAGAGGTCGATGAGACCCAACGATGCCAAAAGTTCCCTTGTCAGTTTATTGTTGTCCAAGCGCTTGCAATATGTATCATCCTCATTCAACGTTTCATGCACAAGAGCATGACAAAATGCAATTCACACTTATTGAAAAAATTGGGAGTCTATATGTATTATTTAGCTAGTGTGCATGTGCAGTATTACAATCATACCCCACACAGTATTGCCCATACTGACATCGAGAAAAAGACTCACAGAAACTTAAGGTTGTGGGCGAACTCTTGAGGTATAGGCCCCGTCAGTAGGTTGGCGAACAAATCCAAGCTTATGAGAGAATGTACCTTTCCAAGCTGTGGAGGGATTGGCCCGCTCAGAGAATTCTGCTGAAGCTCTCTGCATAACACAACATGTAGATCAGTATATCGTCAACACTAAGTATCGTCATTTTCTACACTTATAAGCGTCGCAAAGAAATGTACTCACAAGTATTGCAAGGCATCTAGGTCGCCTAGTTCTGGAGCCAAGCTTCCGACAAGGCCTTCTTGTTGCTACTCACTGCTAGAAAATTATTTCACCAAGCCGACATTGAAATCCTTGAACACATCCTATGCAATTCATTGAAACGCAGAACAAGAAAACCCACAGTCTGATGACACGATGGTTGCCATCGCAAAAGACGTTAAAAAATGTGCAAGCGTCTACTAGGTTTGGGTCCTGGCTATCGAGTGCATTGCTGGGATCGCGGTGGACTCGATTCTTGAAGGCAATAAGTGCCGCAACTGCAACAACAACAAGATAAAGTAACCAGACGACAGACGCAATCACACATACATGGGCTTGTGTAGATGCAAGCTGTGATATTGTGAGTGTGCAATATTGCAGCGACGGTGTCCAGCTTCATAAAACGCAAGTTGAAGATGTCGTAAACCTAATATGAATCTATGTTATGAAAGGCAAGGTAAATGTATAAGACAAGCATGCAGCGGTTGGTGAGTACTAGACGTACCATCGCTTCTTGGATCGTAACCCACACCAGAGCGGCTACTGGCGCAAACATATGCATTCTCGTTGTGTGTTTGTGAATTCTGTCAGTCTACGTGCATCTCTTGTTACATTTATACTCCATCTCTAGTGTGTCACCGCATTTAAGGCATCGGCGCTGGGTTCTCTAGAAGTGCCACCTCCACGTGTCATCTCACCACTGGCAATAATTCCAAAAGCCTCTATAGTCAGTGGTGTGCCATCTATAGTCAGTGGTGTGCTTCAGAGAAATTCATTTTTGGGGCTGATTCCGCAAGTCAGTTGATACACACTCCTTGCTGGATTTCAACTTCCACGACCACCGTCCTCCTATCCCACTCAATCAACACCGTTGTGGGGCTAAGGTTAGTATGCACATGACACGAACCTAAATTTCGGTTCATCCCGCACCGCCAATTTTGATTACTAGAAATGGATCCTTTAGAGCTCTCATTCGGCATCATTGTTCAACAAAGCAATACATCGAGGGTGTTTCATCCCCAATCCCCAGTTCCCCAATTCCTCCCTGTAAAGCAAGTAATGTCAAAGATGAGAAGCCAAACATGGGTGGTGTCTTCTGATGAGGCATGGACACTACTTTCTTGGGCTTCGAATATTCCCACAAGAGCGACCCGCATGACATCCATCGTGTTCTAGATTGTCCCTCAAAAAGAGAGGCGGCCACTTCATCTTGTTATAGCAAAACTCCATTGTCAAAGCCCTCGTCTTTCCACACTTTCCTACCATGAAGACGGTACGATGGATTTAAAAATGAAGAGAATGCAGATTGGATGACATTGGAGATGGCTTTTTGTCGTCAATATGTGTCGGATGTGCAACTGCATAAAGTAAAGCAGAAGCTAGTTGGTCTAATGCAAAGCTTCGATGGAGATTTTCAAAAATTTTGTGTGGGAATTCAAAGCCTTTGGAGAGATCTAATGGAGGTAACTCCTACCCAGAGTGTTGATTTTCTAAAGTTGAGCAAGTTTTTTGATTGCTTGCATGAGGAGGTCAGAGATTAAGTGGAGACATGGGCCGGTGACATATGCAGAAGTGGTTAATTTGGAAGGGACGAATCAAGAAGATCTTGAAGAAGCGGCAAGCAAGGCAAAGATTGTCAAATGCGTTGTTTCCCAGGTCAATCCAAGTGGCAAAAGTGAATCCAAGGGTGATGCAAAGGGAAGAGAGTACGATGCAAGAGGAACCAAGGGCTTTGGGGTTGCAAAGAGGTGGAGTGGTTCAGTGTTAGAAAAAAACCGGGGTACAGTGTATTTTAACCGACCAAAATCATAAAATCCCGGTTAGATTTTGACCTTGCATTGAAGAAAACCGACAAATTTACACAAGTTTTAGTGTAAATACCGGCAAAAGCTTCAAATTTTAGAATTTCAAGTTTGCCCTTATTTTCTTCAGTTAGGAAAAATGTATTTTTCTAGCCCCGGAGTGGTTTCAATGCCCAAGATGCCAATTAGGGAAGCTCCAACTACTATGGGAGAAGAGAAAAGGGTTACATAGTGGGTAGAAGAAGCAGACAAAAACTCAGATATGACTGAGGAAACTTCATTGATGAGTAAAAGGCCGAGATCCCAAATCTTGAGATGGAAGAGGAATTGGAAACAAATGACAACAGTTCTATGGAAGCTGTACTACATGGGAAACAAATTTTTCCTACTCAAGGTATGAGGAGATGATCTTCTGCATGTGGATAAGAAATGAAAGTTGTGCTGGAGAAGTAGGATAAGTGCAGATCAATGTGGCAGATGAAGTCCAAGTGGAGGGATCCAGGCCTATGGGAGTGGACATGTAGGTAAAGATGCTATGCGGTGTGATGTTGATGGGTATGCTTATGGAAGTTGTAGTGGAATGTGCTACAGTGGTGCAGAAGGTATAGAATTTTGTTGTGAAAGATAAACCAAGCTTGCTTTTGGAAGGAGACTAGGGTAGGGCCGTAGAGGATGATTCTCTATCCTCTTTGGCAAGGGATGAAGTAGAAGAGAAGGTAGGTGACATTGACGAGGTAGAGGTTCTGATTGACCTCTCAGAGCCGATTGATGAAGAAGGGCTTGATGATGTTTTCATTGAGTTTTAAGAAGAGATGAAGAAAAGCGTGGAGCCAACAAAAAATTGATGCAGCAAGTGTGCTCTATGGATGATGAAGAATACTTCTAGGATGTGTCCAAGCTTTCAAAAGAGGTTTGTGATTCATGGTTGAGAAGTATGCTTGTGAGTGCAGCACTGCAGTTTGCTATCTGTTAGATATGCAATTTAGAGTTTCTATCCTAGTTAAAATACTATATATGTCAACGATAATCAATAAACTTATTAGCTTCATTGGTTAGAATTGCCCATTATGCCAATTTGAATTAAATATGTAGGTTACACAGTATAATCATATGCTTCATCTAATAAATACAAGACAACATTAATGTAAGTAGAACAACAAGTTGAAGTAGTTATCTAGTGTAAGTACACATAATTGGCTTATTGTAGGTGAGTGTCGCAATCATAGTGAAGTAAACCTTCCCATCAGCATGTATGTATTTATTTATTTGTAGAGAGACATATACCTAAATAGATAGTTAGAGAGTAGATATATATTTAAAGATAGGTATAATGCACAGGTGAACTTCAAAAACCCATTCTATGTGTGTGTGTGTGTGTGTGTGTGTGTGTAGAGAGAGTAAGTAGACACAAATTTAGTCTATCAGATATTTTTATAAGAATAAACCATTAGAAAATTAATTCTAACACTTAGATATTTCAAGGAAACTTGTCACTTAATAGAACATAGAAGTGTTGCATTACCATCCTAGTGTTGATCACTTTGCCAAGATTGTATCATTGAGAAAAATATGTTTCATAAGGATAGCTAGATTTTCTAGCTATTTTATGTGGTCAAAATTATAGTATGCCCATGCTTTCACGGTGAGAATTATAGTATGCCCATTCTTTCTGTTGGAGCTATATATGGCTCACTCTACTCAACTTGGTCTCACCTATATATTTGTATCTTGTCCTCAATATGAATCAGTCTTTGGGAGCGTATATGGTGTGTCTCTTGTCTCGTCTCTCTCTTTCTCTCTACATCTCAACATGGTATCAGAGCAGTAACGATCATGCGCCAATTCAATTCATAGTGACAAAACAGTATGTGTATGCAATTTGCATGTAAGATTCAAAAATTGCTACAAATTTTTATTTTGAGCATTGATTCTTGTTAATTGTGGTTGTTTTGTGTTAAGAAGAATATGATTAGTGTTTTGTGTGACGTCTATTGCTAATCAATCTAATCGTTGATTACGTTTTCTTGTTCATGACACCCTGAACTTCATCTCAATTTTTCTTGCTGTTCTGCTCAAAATTTGGAGAAACGGGAAAAGCGCAATGGAGCGTAGCGCAATGGATGGCACTTTTCATCCAAAACTTGTTCGTCTCCTCGAGCTCTTCGATTTGAGTTCTAGGTTTGCGTCAATCGGAGTTCGCAGCAGAAAGTTATGCTGTTTTTACTGCAATTGAGCTTGACGCAGCTTTCTTCGTCCTACTTCTTTGTGAAGCGTCCGCGATCGTTTTTCTTATTTTGGCGTTAACTTTTTTGAGAAGATTTAGCTTTTTGCTATTCATATTGTGTCCGTCAATCTTGCGTCTCACGCCACTCTATTTTGAGGACTCTTTTATTATTGACGTCTCCTTTACCCTGCCGTTTTTGGGTGACGTCTCTTACAATTTTGGAAGTTCCTTGAGCATCCTTCTTACGTTTATCGTTGACAGAACGCAGTCCTCATATCTCTCTCATTCTCAATTGCGGCCTTCACCATATATGGTGTGCAAATTCTGCGATCTTATCTTATACGTCTTCTCACAACAAGATATGGCTATGAATATTCTCGTCAACGGCTTTCCTTCTAGCCACCGTTCTGTTCCTCCTTTCCAAGGTCAAGGTTTTCCAGGCTGGAAAGCAAAGATGTTGTTAATTCTTGAAGGCGATGAACTCTCCGATGTTGTTCTTGGAAATCGTGTTTGTCCGCCTCAGCCTGTTGATACGGATAATGATAACGTGCTTATCACTGAAGGACCTATATTTGAAGATTGGAATGTTGCCTATACGGATTGGCAACGACGTGATAAAGTAGCTCGTCGGTATATTCTTTCTGCTCTTACTGATTCCCTTTTGCTTGATATGTACGAACTGCCTACTTCCCACGACGTATGGAAGTACCTTATTGCAAACTTTCAGAAGAAATCTGTCACAGAAATACTTTATTTGAGAGGGTTGCTTAACAAGTTACAATATGAAGTTGGTACTGCCATGACGGGACATATTGAATCTTTCAAATCTATTATTAATCAACTTGCTGCTGCCGGTGATCCTGTTCCACAAAAGCAACTGATTACACTTCTCCTTGATACGGTGAAGGACTCTTCTTATGATAAACATTGTTACTATTCTCTCTAATAAAGATGGTCTTGATTTCGACCAAGCCTGCATGTCTTTAATTGAATACTCTCAACGTCAAGAACGTCGTAATGCTAGTCATGAAACAGCTATGATTTCACACGAGGAGACTGAGTCACAACAGATGGAACGGGCTTTTTATGCTCGAAGGCGTCCATTTCAACGAGGAAACCGCAGAGGTGGCCGTCGCGGTAATATTTTCTCTCGTCTCAAATTTCCTAATAAGCAATGTTCTTACTGCAACAGAAATGGCCATACTGAAGATGATTGTTGGGCACGTCAATATGATGAAGAACACAATATTACCACAAAACAACCACGTTTATCTAGAGACTCTTCTTCTTCTTCTTGTGAATATTGTGGACGATCTGATCATCCCACTCATATGTGCTATAAGCGTCGATTCGACACAGATCGGAATAGAGCATATGCTACTGAACATCGAAACAACATTGTACCAGAAACAAGCTGCGTCCTATGTTCAGTTGCTCCAGACAAAATACTTCATGTACGCGATGGATCACTTTTTATTGTCGATTCTGGTGCTACAGGAAATATGACATATCAGTCTAAGTGGCTTCATAACTATCATCCACTCCCAGTTCAACGTGTTGTTTATCTTGCCGATGATACTACTTGTCAAGTAAAGGGTATTGGAGACTTATATCTTGGTACCTTATCTTCTTCCACTCGAATTTTTCGAGGAGTATTACATGTACCAGATCTTCAACGTAATCTTCTTTCACTTGCTAGACTTGTTGATCTTGGTCTGTTTGTTGGATTTGATCATACCAAATGCCGAATTGAGAAAGATGGACAGACTATAGCCACTGCTCCTCGAAATGGTAATTTGTTTGAACTCTCTCTCAACGATGCTGTAGCAAATGTTGTCACTGCTCCAGGTGATCATGATTGCAAAGTATGGCATCACCATTTTGTTCATGCTGATTTCTCAAAACTCCTTGATCTTCAACGTCGTGATCTTGTTCATGGCATGGATCTTAAAGCCCATCCTCATATGGGAATTTGTGAATTTTGTGCTCTTGGGAAACACAATCGCAAACCCTTTCCTCTTTCAAATACAACTCATTCTCATGACATATTGGATCTTGTTCATACTGATATATGTGGACCTCTACCTTCTTCGAGATCACAATATCGCTACTTCATTACTTTCATTGATGATTTCTCAAGGTATACGACTGTATTTCTACTTAGACAAAAATCTGAAGCCTTATCTGTTTTCAAACAATTCCACAAGGCTGCCGAACTTCAAACTGCTCGTCGCCTTAAGAAGCTTCGTAGTGACAATGGAGGCGAATATGTTTCTCGAGAGTTTGTGAGTTACTGTGCTGACAATGGAATTCATCATGAACACACTATTCCATATTCGCCTCAACAGAACGGTGTTGCTGAACGAAAGAATCTCACTATTCTCAATGCTGTAAGATGTATGCTGATTCATTCTGGCTTATCTCGTGTTTTTTGGGCTGAAGCTACTTTGACAGCAGTATTTATTCAGAATCATCTTCCTACTACTGCACTCTCTGGTAAGATACCCATCACAGCATGGACAGGTGACATTCCTTCTGTATCTCATTTTCGAACCTTTGGATGTATTGCTTATATTCATGTTCCCAAAGAAACACGAACAAAGCTTGATGCTCCTGGTCTTAAAGTTATTTTTATTGGATATTCTGACACTTCCCAAGGCTACAAATTCTATGACCCTTCCTCCAAGAAAGTAATTGTGAATCGTGATGCTACTTTTAACGAACAGCTTATGGGAGGCTCATGGTCCATGGATGATTCTGATGATACTAAATCATTGCTTCAAGCTTTTCCATTTCTTTCAGAAGATGAAACTCTTCCTATAGAGCAACTTTCCTCTTCACAACCATCCATTCCGAATGTCGCCAATGATGATATTGATATTTTTGTTGATCTTCCTATTGATTTTGAACATGGCTCATGTCATGTTTATGATGACGATATTGCTGATAATACTTTTTCTACTTCCGAAGATCCAGTTACTTATGATGAAGCTATTTCTTCACCACAAAAGGATCAATGGCAAGAGGCTATGGAAGCAGAGTACGATTCTCTTATCTCTAAAGGTACATGGATACTAACTGAATTACCTCCTGGTCGTACAGCTATTAAATGTAAGTGGGTGTATAAGACAAAAGTAAAAGCAGATGGATCTTTTGACAAGTTCAAGGCGCGTTTAGTTGCAAAAGGTTATTCCCAAGTAGCTGGTGTTGATTATCAAGAGACTTTTTCACCAGTTGTTCGCATTACAAGTGTTCGAGTTTTATTGGCATTTGCTGTTCAATTTGATTTAGAAGCTCATCAAATGGATGTGCGAACTGCTTTTCTTAATGGTGACTTGGAAGAGGAAATTTATATGGAACAACCAGAAGGGTTTGTTATTCCAGGTAAAGAAGACCTTGTTGCTCAACTCCATAAGGCACTATATGGTCTCAAACAAGCTTCGCGAGCCTGGTATACAAAATTTGATCTTTTTCTCACCTCTAAAGGATTCATCTCTTGCTCGTCAGACCCCAACTTATACATAAAACGCCAAGGTAGCAGTTTTGTGATTCTTGCTCTTTATGTGGATGATACCATCCTTGTTTCCAATGATTTGGGATTTCTTCAGCAAGTGAAAAAGTTATTGTCTTCTGCATTTGATATGGTGGATCTTGGAGAGATTCACTCGTGTCTTGGCATTCAAATCCAACGGAACCGTACAAAAGGTATTTTATTCCTTCGACAGTCAAAGTTTATTGCAGATACTATTCAAAAATTTGGTATGGAATCTGCACATTCAGCCAACACACCTTGTCTTGCAAGCTCTACGAAGAACACTTCTGACAATGGCGGTCAACTTGTCACAAATCAACCTTATGCTAACTTGATTGGATGTCTTCAGTTTGTTGGCATGAACACTCGTCCTGATATTTTGTTTGCTGCTAATTATCTTGGACAACATCTTGCATGTCCTTCTCTTAAGCATTGGTCTGCTGCAAAGCGTGTGTTGAAATACTTGAAAGGCACTACAGATTTTGGTTTAGTCTATCGACGACAACTCACATCGGATTCTATGCAATCTCTTTCTCTTTTGGGTTACACAGATGCAGACTGGGCAAGCTCACATTTATCTATGCGATCTACTAGTGGAAATTGCTTCTTTATAAATGGTTGTCTTGTTTCTTGGACTAGCAAGAAACAACGTTGTGTTGCAGTTTCTACGACTGAGTCAGAATATGTTGCGGCATCACTTGCAGCTCGTGAGTTGATTTGGCTTCGACAAATGCTGGTTGATATTGGTCACTCTCCTCTTTCTAGCACACCCTTGCGGTGTGACAACCAAAGTGCTATTAGTCTTGCAAAAGACTATGTTCAACATAATAAGTCAAAGCACATTGCTGTCCATTATCATTATGTCAGGTATGAAGTACGCAAAGGAACCATTATGGTTGAACACTGTCCAAGTGACCAGATGATTGCAGACATTTTGACCAAAGGCCTCAACGAGTCACGCTTCATCCTCTTGCGCTCGGAGCTTGGAGTTGCTTCGACCTCACTCTTTCTAGATTAGCTTCTTTGCTAATCTAGATTAGCTTCTTTGCTATTGTAATAGCTTTGTACATATGACATTGTAATCTTTTAGGTACCATGCACTATGCACACTCCACATTTGCACATTGTGATCTCTAAGTCACTTGAATATTTGTACATAGATGCACAATTCACTTTCACATCATCATCACTGGTTCATATTTTCACATTGTATAGGGGCTTGGGTTTTTCCCTTGAACTCCCCAAGGGTTTTTTCATCCAAAGCTAGAGACCTTTGTTTGAGTGGGGGAGCACACTCCACATTTGCACATTGTGATCTCTAAGTCACTTGAATATTTGTACATAGATGCACAATTCACTTTCACATCATCATCACTGGTTCATATTTTCACATTGTATAGGGGCTTGGGTTTTTCCCTTGAACTCCCCAAGGGTTTTTTCATCCAAAGCTAGAGACCTTTGTTTGAGTGGGGGAGTAGAGTGAGCCATATATAGCTCCAACACTTTCATGGTTAACCTGAGTAGATATGGACTTCCATGCAATGAGACTAGTAGATGCAAACTTAATGCTCCATGTAAGTCTGGCCAATGCAAAGGTAAATATTGAAAGTTTGGCTTGTATTTAGTTAGTTCATAATATAAAATACATGATGTAAGGGATCAATATGGCTTGCACTCACTATGAAAATCTCTAATTGTTTACCGTGGTCTTTTACCACGTTTTGTAGAGAGAAGGTCCAAAATTAGCTGGACAGGGAAGAGAGAGGAGGATGGGGGGTGCATTCTCAAATATTATCGTGAATATTTCCGCGACCATTATCTTGAAAGTTACCTCTAATATTGCCGCTACTATTACTGCCTTTATTCCCGAAGCACTATTTAGCGCCTAAACGGTTAAATTTTGGCTTAAACATCCCCCCCCCCCCCCCCACCCATGCACCGATCCACCCAATCAAATTTCGGTGTTTCCCTCCTCTTAATAAAAATTAACGAGCATTATATGAAAATTTTAAATTTATAAAAAAGAGATATGAAAACATGGAACGATAGTTAGCTATGTAGGATTGCACTTGGTTACATCTAAACTAATCACTATCACTTGATTAATATAATTTATCATGTTTCACAAAATTAGAGAGAGGAAGAGGGGGGGGGGGGAGAGATGAATGGATGACACGACCAAAAGATTTATTTGTTGTTGAAGTACTTGTTTGCATTTAAAATCACAAAAAACTCTGATTTTGAGGGTAAAAATGCAATAAAGTGTTTTTGTTGACATATTTTCATGGAGTTTTCATGATTGACAAATGTTTAGTATTTAAGAGGACATTTGCAAGAGTTTTGTGTAGAAATATTAAAATTCTGAAAATATGAACTTCATATGCGTATGATGTCTCAAGAGGAATTTGGAGACCAAATTTGACAAATTTGACTGCACGAGAGTGTTCAAAAGGGGGATTCTATCCTAAGTACACCTTGAGACTAGGGTTTTGACCAGCCCTTTTTGACACCCAAAAGACAAAGGACGGAGTGTCAGAAACAGAAAAAAAGAAACTTGTTATTCTGAGCATATTTATTCATGAAAATAGGTAAATCTGCTTGAAACCTAGTGCTGGAGACTTGGAGGATGCTTGTGGTTAAATTCTAGCCAAAAATTCACCAACACTTTTGAAGGGTAATTCTGGTAGCAAAATTGACCTTTTGAATTTACATCCCTATTTTGCATGTTTTGTTGAGCACATACACCAAATTTCATTTCATTTGGATATATAGATTGTGAAGTAAGGGGATTTTAGTCTTTCAGGGGATTTCCTTGTGAAAAAAGTGGTTAATTTGTGCAATTTTGATTTCCAATTTTTTTTGTGAGCACATATGCATGTAGTACATATCAAGGAGCACCTGGGATAGAAATAGAAGTCCATTATGACTAGATAGAAATCATACGTGTATGATGTCTTAGAGGCCATATTTGACGTTGAAAGATACATCTAAGTACACCCTTGTGATCTAGATAATTTAGGAAGCAAATAGGCAAAATTCCATTGAATTTGAAGCATTCTTGGGGTTATAAAGGCCAGGAGATGGATCTAGTCAAGTGAATGATTGTATTGACCATATCTAGCACAAAAGGTGTTAGAATGGAATTCTAAATGCTGGTGTCAGTTGCTTAATGTGAGGTGGGAGACCTCTGTAGTGAGTTTCATTTCAATTTGACCAGAAAGACATCATACACGTATCATGTCTAAAGGGCAATTTTAGGGACCAAAGCTGACATCAGAGCAAACCATGGTGTTTAGCACCAGAAAACAATCTTATTGACCAAATTTCATTGCATTTGAAGCACATAGACATTATACGCATATTCTTGTTGCTTATGATAAGGGGAGGCCTAAGGCAAAGAAAGTTTCAAAATCTAATCACATAGACATCATACATGTATCATGTCTCAAGTCAAGATCTGACAGTTCAATTGAACTTCTGACCACACAAGAGGTTTCGAAATGATGTGTTAAGCTTGTTTGCAAAATTTCATCTCCTTTGGGCACAATTCTTTGAAGTGGTAAGTGAAGGATATCCAAAGGGCTATTTTTTTAATTTGGGTATATAGAGCTTGAAGTGTTGAGTCAATAGGTCATGAAGGCTCCTCAAATGGAGCTACAAGAGGAAAAAAGTGGTAGTTTAAAGTTAAAGTGGTTTGCAAACTCTTGATGGACAGGGCAAGTGCGGATGGAGCATCAGAGTTAAAGTGAATGCATGGGCCTGAAGTTCTCATCTTGCAGAGCATGTCCCTATTTTCAGATCAACAATTGGAGTCAAGGATGTCAAGTTATTGCGAGATAAAGTTTTGCTAGTGGCTGATTTTGAGACAGGTTGACTATTCTGGAAAGCGTTCCATATGGAAGTTTTTGAAGCTCAATCAAGTTTAAGACTATGATATGCAGCACATGGAGCATACAAAAATAGCATTAGAAGACTGCATATTGATTGGAGCCTAGAGCACAAAGTTACGGCATGGAAAGCTGGCAGTTAGTGGCGATCGTAGAGGATCCAATATTTTTGGTCATTTTGGTCCACTCGCTTTGAGACCTTAGAGGAGTAGGGATGCAACATGGAGGAGGGGTATCATGGCGAAGGAGATAGAATTTCAAGTGGAATTTATAGTTTGTGCATTGCGTGAGCACCAAGTGGTAGAGCAACCAAAGTGGGGAGAATAAAGGCATTTATGGAATTTTGCTCATTGCCATACACTCGCTCTTTAGCGTCAGCTCGTAGGTGGAGTGCGGTTGCTTGTGCACTCTTCCTTTGGGCAGAGAGGGCTGTTTTCTTTTGCTGCAGTACACGATGCAGCATTAGATCCCAGCCCTCTCTGCCCAAAAGAAATTTGCAAGGTTTGGTCGTCGGTACAAGTTACAGTATGATTGCAGGTATGGATCACTGAATAGGCCATTGGAATTTAATTTATTAATACCAAGACTTATACCGTTGATTATTCCGACGCTTGTTTATAGGCCTATTTCGATGCCTGCTACACTGATACTTATACCGACGCTACAATATTGGCGCCTCTTTCGAACCTTATTTCAACGCTTACAAGTTTAAAATTTAGCGCTATTTCGTCGGTACCTGCGCCGAATTCTGTACGACCTCTTGTAGTGATAGACCCACATTGTTGTTGTTGTTGTTGTTGTTGTTGTCATTGTGGGAAAGGTGTGTGTGTGTGTGTGTGTGTGTGAGAGTGAGAGAGAGAGAGAGAGAGAGAGAGAGATGGGGGGAAAGGGGAGGGAAGACTATTTACTCACAAAATCCATTCTATTTTTCAACTGCATTCACAAAATTATTTTTGTGCTTTGACTCTATAAATGAGTGCAAAAATGCTACAGGCCCCAAGAGAAGTGGAAAACAAGAAGTTTTGACATGAGCTAGCTAATAACATTTTTGCTTGTCCTTGTAACATCTAGCACGCCTTGTTGATGGGAGCCCCACCGCAAAGACCCTCGTTACCTGGATGGAAGCTGCACCACATTCAAAATGTCAGCATACTAGTAGAGGCAAATAAGCTAAGACTTGAATAGCATATCTGATATATTGGGACACAATGAGAGAGAGAGAGAGAGAGAGAGAGAGAGAGAGAGAGAGACCTGCTAATAGGGTATCGACTGAACGTTGTAGGCAGAAATCCACTTAGGTGATTCCAAGACACATTGCTATTTATAACCATACCATCACAAAAATCACACAATTAGTTGTTTGGAATGCAATGATAGACAATTACTCCCAATGCATTTGAATGGCTAGGCTTCATGAGGCAAGATTGATGGTAATGAATGTTGGAAGAGTGCAGGAGAAGACTTACAAGCCTGAGAGGTCGATGAGACCCAACGATGCCAAAAGTTCCCCTGTCAGTTTATTGTTGTCCAAGCGCCTGCCATATGTATCATCCTCATTCAACGTTTCATGCACCAGAGCATGACAAATTGCAATTCACACTTATTGAAAAATTTGGGAGTCTGTATGTATTATTTAGCTAGTGTGCATGTGCAGCATTACAATCATACCCCACACAGTATTGCCCATAACTCACAGAAAAAGACTCACAGAAACTTAAGGTTGTGGGCGAACTCAAAGTGATCAAACTCTTGAGGTATAGGCCCCGTCAGTAGGTTGGCGAACAAATCCAAGCTTATGAGAGAATGTAGCTTTGCAAGCTCTGGAGGGATTGGCCCGCTCAGAGAATTCTGCTGAAGCTCTCTGCATAAGAGAACATGTAGATCAGTATATCGTCAACACTAAGTATCGTCATTTTCTACACTTATAAGCGTCGCAAAGAAATGTACTCACAAGTATTGCAAGGCATCTAGGTCGCCTAGTTCTGGAGCCAAGCTTCCGACAAGGCCATCTTGTTGCAACTCACTGCTAGAAAATTATTTCATCAAGACGACATTGAAATCCTTGAGCACATCCTATGCAATTCACTTGAAACGCAGAACAAGAAAACCCACAGTCTGATGACACGACGGTTGCCATCGCAAATGACGTTAAAAAATGTGCAAGCGTCTACTAGGTTGGGGTCCCAGCTATCGAGTGCATTGCTGGGATCGCGGTGGACTCGATTCTTGAAGGCAATAAGTGCCGCAACTGCAACAACAACAAGATAAAGTAACCAGACGACAGACGCAATCACACATACATGGGCTTGTGCAGATGCAAGCTGTGATAACTCGATTCTTGAAGGCAATAAGTGCCGCAACTGCAACAACAACAAGATAAAGTAACCAGACGACAGACGCAATCACACATACATGGGCTTGTGCAGATGCAAGCTGTGATATTGTGAGTGTCATGTGTATGTATTAGGGTATAAGCAGTCAAGCTGAAGAGGCCGCATTGCAGCGACGTGTCCAGCTTCATAAAACGCAAGTTGAAGATGTCGCAAACCTAATATGAATCTATGTTATGAAACGCAGGTAAATGTATAATACAAGCATGCAGCGGCTGCAGGTGAATACTAGACGTACCATCGCTTCTTGGATCGCCGCAGTGAGCAACGGTTGCTGCAAACGCAACCCACACCAGAGCGGCTACTGGCGCAAACATATGCATTCTCGTTGTGTGTTTGTGAATTCTGTCAGTCTACGTGCATCTCTTGTTACATTTATACTCCATCTCTAGTCCACACGTCGTTATAGAAGTGTCACCCCATTTAAGGCATTGGCGCTGGGTTCTCTAGAAGTGCCACCTCCACGTGTCATCTCACCACTGGCAATAATTCCAAAAAGCCTCAAGCTATAGGGGACTGGTTGCGCCATCTATAGTCAGTGGTGTGCTTCAGAGAAATTCATTTTTGGGGCTATAGGCTGATTCCGCAAGTCAGTTGATACACACTCCTTGCTGGATTTCAACTTCCACGACCACCGTCCTCCTATCCCACTCAATCAACACCATTGTGGGGCTAAGGTTAGTATGCACATGACACGAACCTAAATTTCGGTTCATCCGGCACCGCCAATTTTGATTACTAGAAATGGCTCCTTTAGAGGTCTCATTCGGCATCAACGTTCAACAAAGCAATACATCAAGGGTGTTTCATCCCCAATCCCCAATTCCCCAATTCCTTCCTGTAAAGCAAGTAATGTCAAAGATGAGAAGCCAAACATGGGTGGTGTCTCCTGAAGAGGCATGGACACTACTTTCTTGGGCTTCGAATATTCCCACAAGAGCGACCCGCATGACATCCATCATGTTCTAGATTGTCCCTTAAAAAGAGAGGTGACCACTTCATCCTGTTATAGCAAAACTCCATTGTCAAAGCCCTCGTCTTTCCACACTTTCCTACCATGAAGTAGCCATCGTTGCAGTTGATCAAGGGTTGGGCTAGCTGGAATTGACTCCCGTATTTGCTAACTTGGTGTCTGATGACTGACTATGCAAGCCTTCTATTGAGCACATGCATGTTTTTGGCTATTTGGCATATGCTTTGGTGCCACAAATGCAGCGTAGAAAATTGGATGATACGGATGTCAAATGTATTTTTGTTGGTTATATAAGTGCTGAAACAGGCTGTATCATCTGCAAACAAAGCGTATCTTGGTCTTACGAGATGTTGTGTTTGTAGAAGATTCTATTCAATCCTTGTTGTCATGTACTAGAGACAATAATGTAAGCTCACAGGACATTTATGACACTTTGTTGCCTCTTTTCAGTGGTGGAAGTTTGAATGTCAATTCCAATGAGGCAAATGTACAACCAATGGAGATTTTTGAAAATGTTACAAATCCGCCTATTATTGATGCATATGTACATGATGTACTTGATGGGAAAAGGGCTGAGAATGAGCAAGCGAAAGATATACCAAAATTGCTAGTCCATACTTTGCGTGACAGCAAATTGGATGCACCTTTGTCTAGTTGTACTCATTCTAGTTCTTGCCATGCATCTTATGCATCAAATTGTTATGCTTTGGTTGTGTCTAGCTTACATGATGTTGAGGAGCCTGTGTCTTTTGATGAAGCACATAATTTAGAAAATTAGATGGCTACCATGCAATCTGAATATGATGTACTTATAGAAAATGACACATGGACTCTATGTGATTTTCCTCCTAGAAAAAAGGCCATTGGTACGAAAAGGTTTTACAAGCTAAAACCCAATTTGGATAGTGAAATTGATCGTTATAAGGCTCAACTTGTTGCAAAGGGTTATGCACAAAAATAAGGCGTTGATTATGTAGAGACTTTTGCTCCCACTTACCGTATGACTATTGTGCATTTTCTATGTGTATTGGCAGCTCATGTTGGTTGGTATGTACATCAGTCAAAAATTGTGATTGCTTCCTTGAATGGCAACATATTTGAGGTAGTTTATGTAATGTGACCTAGCAATTTTTTCATTAAAGGGCAGGAAGATAAAGTGTGAAAATGTAAGAAAGCTTTCTATGGGTTGAAGCTATCTCCTTGTGCTTGGTATGAGAAGGCTGAAACTCATTTGCTCAAACGAGGCTTTCGTAATAGTCCAGCACAAAGCACATTGTAGGTAAAGCATGAGGGTGATGTACTTCTCATTGTCATTCTCTATGTAGATGATTTGCTAATCATTGGACCATATGAGAGACATATTACTGAGTTTAAGGATGATTTGAATGCTACTTTCAAGATGAAAGATTTGGGGTTGTTGGGTATACAGTTTAAGGAGTGTGATGGTGGTATTGCCTTGGTTCAAACAAGTTAACGTAGTGCACAACATCAAATGCCACATTTTTAAGCTTAGTAGACCTATGGGAGTCTGTATTGTGCCCAAATCCTATTGACAATGCTTATCACCATAAAAAATGTCTTTTGGGAATATGCAAACATTGTACATTGATAGGCTATCATTGTGTCTAGCAGAACTGAGTGATGATATCTCTAGAATGATTGTGAAGCTTCTTGATGAGATTCCTACACATGAAGTGGATAAGAAAGGTAGCCCAAAATCTTGCAAAGACCTCATGGTTTGGCGAGTGAGTCTGATGTGTTTCCTTTCCTTGATTCAAAGCAAATCAATGAACGTCATCAAGCACAACTACATCTAGATGGCAAGATAAACTATTCAAGGAATGTTTGCATAACTGCTGTGACAATGTAGTGGTGTTTGTAGTAGATTTTGCGGATAACTGCTCCTTCAAGGTGCAGAATGAGGTTCACTCAATGCATTGGTATTCAATTCAGGTCACAACTTTGGCTCATAGATCATACTTGCATGATGCGCTTCGTGCCATTCAAAAGATGAGTTATTTCTATATCTCTTATGAGAAAACACACGACACTTTGTTTGTGCAAGACTAGATTCTTTTGCACAATGAGTGGCTAAAAAGTCAAGGCTATAGTGTGAAGAGAAACTAGTTGTGGTTTGATGGTGATGTTCCACAATTCAAACCAAGGTAGCATTCTATGTTGTAGTCCAATTCTTGAATATGACTGATATCAAGATAATGCACAATTCTTTGCTTCTATCCAACGATGGGGCTACGACAATGCTAGAAAGATCTTTCCCACATGAGTAGCTGAAATCTCACAGATGTGTGCATCAAAACACTTCAAGTGTTGATGGATTTCAAACTTTCCTTACTCCATGCATTCAAGAGCTAGACAATCTTATAGACGGCTACTTCCATAACACTGAAGCAAATATTTGTAAGACTAGGGGAACTAGTGCCTTGGAGTCCACCTCCCACTATATAGCAAGCTACTAGCCCTTTGGACTCCCTTTCCACACTGCCTAGTCCGGCCTTGCCCTTGTCTAGGCTCTTGTCTAGTCCGGCCTTGCCCTAGTCCTGACATTACTTCCCCCTTAAAGAAGAGTTTTCGTCCTCGAAAACAAAAGTGGGAAACTTCTTCTTAAGAACACTAATGTTTTCCCAAGTGGCACCTTCCTCAGGTCGATCTTTTCACTTGATTAAGGATTATTGACGTACATAACCAAAATCTGTTGGCCAATGACATTGTCATCCCCACGTACCTGCTTACGTAAACGGCTTACATGAAACACTGGATGAATACGAGAATGTGTATGTAGTAGTAACTTGTAGGCCTGATCACGTCCTCGCTTGAGTATTTTGAAAGGCCCACAATATCGTGGAGATAATTTAGGTGTTTGGCCCAGTTTTCAACCTTTCTGAATGTTTTGGCACACGTAAAAATACTTCCTCCCCTTCCTCAAAGGTAGCTTGCCGACGTTTCTTATCAGCGTACTTATTATACCGATCCTGTGCTTTTCGGACATTCTGACGAGCGAGTTTCAACATATCTATGTGGTCTTGGAGAAAATCCTTAACCTATTGGAGTTTTTCGGTTGCCAACCCCACCGTAATAGGTGACCTACGTTGAAAACCATATGTCAGCATGAAAGGACTAAAACTTGAACTTCATATGCGTATGATGTCTTGAACTTCATAAGTGTATGATGTCTCAAGAGGAATTTGGAGACCAAATTTGACAAATCTAACTGCACGCGAGTGTTCAAAAGGGGGATTCTATCCTAAGTACACGAGGAAAAATGTGGTAGTTTAAAGTTAAAGCGGGTTGCAAACTCTCCATGGACAGGGCAAGTGCGGATGGAGCATCAGAGTTAAAGTGAATGCATGGGCCTGAAGTTCTCATCTTGCAGAGCATGTCCCTGTTTTTAGATCAACAATTGGAGTCATGGATGTCAAGTTATTGCGAGATAAAGTTTTGCTAGTGGCTGATTTTGAGTTAGGTTGACTATTTTGGAAAGCGTTCCATATGGAAGTATACAAAAATAGCATTAGAAGACTACATATTGATTGGAGCCTAGAGCACAAAGTTACGGCAGTGGGAACAACTGGCAGTTAGGGGCGATCGTAGAGGAGCTAATATTTTTGGTCATTTTGGTCCACTTGCTTTGAGACCTTAGAGGAGTAGGATGCAGCATGGAGGAGGGGTATCATGGCCAAGGAGATAGAATTTCAAGTGGAATTTATAGTTTGTGCATTGCGTGAGCACCAAATGGTAGAGCAACCAAAGTGGGGAGCATAAAGGCATTTTACGGGATTTTTTTGGTGGTTTTGAGAGGCCCCCCAAGGAGTGAGGCATCCCAAGATGACACATGGAACACAATGCTCCCACGTGTAGAGTCTCAACCTGTGATGGCGTGGTAAAGAGCTATAGTGGGGAGACTCCAGGGAATCACAAGTGGAGTGAGGAGTTCCTTGAGAGCTTGGACCTATGGCGACCTCTGAGGACGCTGCTCTAGTGGTGAATGTTGCATCTGCTGGCGGCGTGCTTGCAAAGTGGATGATGACATGTAAGTAAGCTTAGGTGATGTTCTCGCATACCTATAACAGCGTCAAACTTTTAAATGTGTAGGAGGTTCTCGTGGGGAATAGTCCTACCGTTGTGACTGTTCCTTGGGGCTTAAGAGGTTTTACACATGTAGTGGCTTGGTAATGAATACGAGAGCCAAAAATATCAAGGACTCACATGCAAAAGAAAGCGACCAAAAATAGAAAGCCACCAAAAATAGGGGTGGCCTTCCGTACCCTATATGAAAGCCTTTTTGGACAGTTTTGGGGGGAAGAGAGCTCGCGGAGGAGCTTTGCAAAGAGGGCTCAAAGAAGCCTTGGAGAAGGAGATTGGAGCCATTGAGAACACCAATGACAACGTTTTTTCTCTTGCTTCTCTCAACGAGGAGAGCCCAATGCAGGTGAAGCCGAGGATTGCCCAAGGTTTTTATACACCTTCAGAACGTACCAACGGATCTATGTTGTAGCATCAACTTTCATGGTGTCTGTAGTGGTGTTTTGTTGCAAGATTAAAGAAAACAATAGTTGATTTTTTCACTATTTCTTCCCTCTTTTCCCCCATTTTTGTCTTTGTTCTACTTTATTGTCTGCTTCCGTTTGTGTGAGATGCATGTGCCTCCTCGGGCCTCTATGTGTGAGAGAGAGGAAGAGAGAGTGGTGTGCACGTTGTGTGAAGGTTATAGACGGGAAATATTAGGGTGATGTGTTGTCAATTGCTGGGGTGGATCACATGTGTGTTGGTATGCCTGCGTATAGTGATCTGTTTGCGGATTGTGTGAGTTTTGAAGGTGAAATCTAGTGGATTGGGTGCAGTGAGTATCGTGGTCTATATAAAGACAAATGTTTGTGCATCGGGTGTTTTCTCCTTTCCAACGACATTAACAGCTCTCCACGATGGATATCAATACTCCCTCCTAATATCATGTTTAGAGGTTTTAAACCTACACACCAATGATGGTTGGAGCAATGAAACATTGACAAGCCTCTAAAAGTACCTAGCCGATATTGACAATTTTCTTGGAATTTTGGCACGATACCTATGTTGCTTGCCAGGATTATGGACAAGCTATTACCGAGTGGACATTTACTTTCCTCCTCAAGGCAACATGCAATGAAGCCTATCACATCTGATTATCAATGCATCTATGCATGAATAAATGGTTTAATTTTATGTTGCAATGACCATGTGGAGGAATCACAATTTTCAAAATGTGGAGAAGAAAGGTATACAAAAAAGAGACAGTCGGGTACCATGAAAATTATTGATGGCATTCTTATCATACCCTGCATCTAGCACATGTTCCAAAGCAAGGAGATTTCTACACTCATCTCATTGCACCAAATGCATAAATTGTTGAATGGAAAGGTGTGCTAGCCCCATCAGATGTTTTCAGGTTTTAAAACTTTAAGGTAGAGCCCATGTAGATATTCTTTCAAATTTTAATTTAATATGGATTGAGGTCTAAGAGACTTTCTATACCTTGAACAAGTACAAGGGTCATTATATAGGCCTAAGAGTTGAGATAATGTTGGTGTGCAAGCATCAAATGTAGCATAGGATCTCTAGCCTAGGTGCAAAGTATCTAATCAAGAATTGCTAGTGGAAGTACTCCATGGTGTGAGCTAGGCACAAATTCTATCTATATATATCTATCCATCTCCCCCCCCCCCCCCCCCCCCTCTCTCTCTCTCTCTCTCTCTCTCTCTCTCTTTCTATATATATATACACACACACACACACACACACAAAACACACACGCACATATATATAATATAATATATATATATATATATATATATATATATATATATGTAGAGAGTGAGAGAGAGAGAGAGAGCAATGAAAATAAATAGGTAGAGACTAGACTCAGGAGTGGATATTATAAAGTGCAAGCGGACTTTAAAAAATGGTTTCCAAATTTTGGTGATTTTCTAGAGGTGTTTATTTTCTAATAGCTTTTGGGTTGATGATAAAACCATATGGTTTTTTAGCTTCATGTTCTATTTTAGTATACCAAAAAAGTTACATTTGTCACATCATTCAAGTTTATATAGCCATGCCCATTATTAGCATTAGAAATTTTATTCTAGTTATACTCAAATATTTCAAGGAAACTTGTCACTTAACAGAACGTAGAAGTGTCTTAGAACATAAAAGTGTTGCATCACCAGTCTAGAATCGATCACTTTACTAAGATTGTAGCACTTCACGATTAACATGAGTAGATGTGGACTTCCATGAAATGAAATTAGTAGATGGAAACTTAATGCTCCATGGAAATCTAGCCAATGCAAAGGTAAATGGTGAAAAATTGGCTTGTATTTAGTCAGTTCACGATATATTATACATGATGTAAGGGATCAATATGACTTGCATCATTCTTTAAAAAATCCTTGAAAAAACTACCTAGATTGCCACAATAGGAGCATGCACCTACCAAATGACCCCAATTTAGGTATATAATATGTCCACCAAAAGAATCATGATAAATTTTCATATGGAAGATTTTGGTCCTTTTGCCAAAGTATACAAACCTCATCTCTATAGGGTGGCACATATAGCTCGAGAGAGAAAAAATTCCCTAAGGTATGTGCCAATTCTTCTATTGAAGGCTAGAGAAAGGAGGAAACATCCAAAAGGGACATTCAACCAAAAATTCATATTTGATTGACGTAATTGGTCGCCCAGGGAATGATGCGGACCACTTTTCCAAACATGACAAAGGTAGAGATACACAAAAAAGTGCAAGTTTATCTTCCTTGTTGAAGAATTTCATCCTAAATATGAAATAGGTCCCTTGAAAGAGATACAAGAAAGATGTGGATACAAAGGATTTCAAGAGCATTATGTGCTCCCTTTGATTGTAGAATTGAGATTAACGTCTTTTTAAGTACAAAATCCCAACATAAAATAATAATGGACAATATTGTATGTACGCAAGCAAAGCCCAATTAGTAGCATTCTCACGGTGTACCTAAACAACAAGAGGAGGAGCTACTCGAGAACATTTTAAGGGTTGAGGGATTTCTCATGGAATTCCTTTGAAAGTATGATTCTCTATAAAACAATAAAATAAATAAAGACGATTATACACATGGTCTTAATGGGAGGCCATAGAATACATCTCTATAAAACAATTCTTGTAATGGTTATAGCAAGAATAAAAAATCAAGAATTGGGAAAAAGAAACTCGTGAGAAACATGGTAATTGGATACATCAAGGAGAGAGAGAGAGAGGGGGGGGGGGGGGGGGGGGGGGGGGGGGGGGGGATATTTTTGTGGGGAAGAATATTCATCATGCACTCAAAGAGGGTCACTTTTGTAAACACTATACATCATGTGTGTTCAATTCTATTTGTAGAACCACTTACCTGAAAATGTGAGAAAATATAGAATAATACAATCGCTATTGTTGACTCCACGTGATAGGTAATTTTTAATTATAGTGACCCCCCTCGAGACCATGCATGGAGGACTAGAGCCAATGGCGTACATAGCAATGGAAATTATAGTGCTTTGGACACACCCACATTGTTGTTGTTGTTGTGGTGGTGGTGGTGGTGGTGGTGTGTGTGTGTGTGTGTGTGTGTGTGAGTGAGAGAGTGAGTGAGAGAGAGAGAGAGGGGGGGGGCGGGGGGGGGGGGGGCATTTGAGTCTGTAAGTAAGTGCAAGAATGGTACAAGCCCCGAGAGAAGTGGAAAACAAGAAGTTTTGACATGAGCTAGCTAATCACATTTTTGTTTGTCTATGTAAAATCTAGTATGCCTTATTGATAGAAGAATCATAAACACCCTCGTTACCCGGATAGAAGTTGCACAACATCAAAAACATCAGCATACAAGTAGCTGCAAATAAGCTAAGACTTGAATAGCATATCTGATATATTGGGATAAAATTCCTTACAAAAATACAGAGAGAGAGAGAGAGAGAGAGAGAGAGAGAGAGAGAGACAGAGAGAGAGAGAGACAGAGAGAGAGAGAGAGAGAGAGAGAGAGAGAAAGAGAGAGATGCTAATAGGGTATCGACTTAACATTCTAGGTAGAAACCCACTTACGTGATTCAAAACCATCCCATCATAAAAATCACACAAGGAGCTAAGGTGTCAGATCAAATGATAGCAATGCTTTGGTGGGAATCAACCCTAGTTAAATAATTGAAAAAGGGAATCCCAAATGGTTTTTCTGAAGCCGCATGTAGTGATTGGAAGCATGTCATGCATGCAAATCTCATTTCTATAGGGTGGCACATATAGCTCTAGAGAAAAGAAATTTCCCTAAGGTGTGTGCAAATTCTTCTATGGAAGGCTAGAGAAAGGAGGAAATATCCAAACAGGACATTCAAGTAAAAATTCATTTCTGATTGACCTAATTGGTAGCCCAAGGAATGATGCGGACCACTTCTCCAAACGAGACACACCAAAAAATGCAAGTTATCTTCCTTCTTGAAGATTTGGATCTTAGATAGGCTGAAATCATAGTAGAAATTATGTCCATAGCATTGGGGGGCAGCCTAAGATTAAAGAACACAATTACCACTACTATTTCTTGAAATAGGCCCCTTGAAAAGGATACAAGTAATATGAGGATACAAAGGATTTCAAGAGAGATATATGCTCCGTTTGACTGCAGAGTATGAACAATATCTAACATAAAGAAATCATACACAATATAGTATTTAAGAAAGCAAAGCCCAATTACGAGCATCTCCACGATGTAAAAAACAACAAGAGGAGGAGCCACTCTCTAACATTTTAAGGGTTGAGGGATTTCTCATAAAATGCCTTTGGAAGTGGGGTACATCTATTAGGAAAGGCTATAGAGTGTATGATTCTCTATAGAAAATTAAGAGGAATGGAGAGGATTATACACATGGCCTTAATGGGAGACCATAGAATGATTCTTTAGGAAAAAAATTCTCTCATATTGGTTATAGCAAGAAAAATAAATCAAGAATTAAAAAAAAGAAACTTGTGAAAACATGGTAATTGGACACATCAAGGATAGAGAGAGAGAGAGAGAGAGAGAGAGAGAGAGAGAGAGAGAGAGAGAGAGAGAGAGAGATAGATAGATAGATAGATAGATAGTTCTATTATCGTCCTGGGAGGTCAAATATGACCTATGGGACCAAATGAACATGTCACGTGGTGTGAGTGGAGTTCATAAGTGACTCTCGATGCTCAAAAATGGCTGAAATGAGCGTCGCAATAGAGAGTCCACATCGTGGTTGGGAGAGGAAGGTATGTAGGGAGAGCTCATGGCTGAATATATGGGGAAAAGAGGACCTAATGTGGTTAAAATCTGAGCACTCAAGTAGTGTGTGGTACTCACTCTCTCGCACTTGACGAGGGCATAAGGTGCAAAGTCGATGACACTCCTCGCCAGTGCCCCAACGTCCTGTCTGGCAGCGTAGAGAATGGGAGCTAAGACGAATGGAGGCAATGGTGCGGATCGCACTCAACGGGATGGGCTCAAGGATGTAGGAATGGGTTCGGTTACCTCGTTCCGAGAAGAAGAGAGATTTGTAGTTTGGGGCAACGTGTGTGGTGTAATGGCTGAAGCGAGAACCTCCGGATTTCTCCCAAGCCATGATACATTGGCGTTGTAAGAAGGCCTCATTAACTTGGGAGTCGATCGACGCATCCTTGACCAATTGACATGCATCCCATCTTCCAAACCATTTCTTGATATCAAGCATCCACCCCGAACTTAGTATTTTGCTCTTGCATGTCTTTTGAACCTTTTGACTTGCTTCATATGCGATTCTAGGAAGTCGATGCAAAGGGCTACGTTGTGTCTTACGCATGTACTCCACAACCCTTTCCATGCCCAAGACCTCAATGGGAAGCGATCCGGACTCAAGAAGTAAGAGCATGTAGGGTGTTTGTGTCTTGACTTGGAGAAAGTTGGTGAGAAAACGCTTTTGGACATTCTCAAACTCTTTCAAGTAGACTTCCGATGCTTCCACCCACACCTCCACTCCATAAAGAAGCACCGGTGTCACCAATGTGTCAAGAGGTACTTTTTGAGAGCCCAACACTTGATCTCTCCTGCATTGCACGTGTTCTCAAATGCATAATAAGCCTCTTTCGGCTTCCAAGCGACGCATTGCACAATCCTTCCTTTATGATGGATGGCCTCAAGGCCAAGGTACTTGAAGTGATCTACCACTTCAAGTTTCTCATTGTTGTATACAATGCATGGATTTTCGTCATTGAGGGTCTTTACAAGCATAACCTTGTTTTGGATCCATTCACGATCAGCCGCTATGTAGGCAAAAGCTTTCCAAGACACTCATAAGCTTTTGTGCATCTTCTAAGGTATGTGCCAAGAGCACTACATCATCGGCATAAAGCAAAAGCATGATCACCGCATTTCCAATCTTAACCTTTCTATGCCTTCCTTGCATGCATAAAATCAGAACCATGTACTACTCCAATTCATCAATGAGTAGCCCAAAGAGGGTTGGGGAAAGTGGGCATCCTTGTTTGACACCAATAGTGCTTGCAAAAAATTTTGAAATTCCATCTCCCATACGTAATCGACATATCACTTTTTGGTAGATGCGAAAGACTGCATGCATAAATTCTCTCGGCACTTGAAGGCTTTGCATACGTCTCCAAAGATTTCCTCGCGGTACCATGTCAAAAGCTTTCTTGAAATCCACAAAGCAACAATACAACTTTTTTCCTTTCAATCGAGACGCTTCCATAAGAACTCGAAGAGTGACAAGGTGATCAATAGTGCTATGATGCTTTCGAAAACCTGCTTGTCCAAGCGCACGTTTGCCATTCTTTTCAGCCCATTCACTTATCTTCATCTCCATGATACATCCAAATAACTTTGCATCAAAGAACCAACCATTATAGTGCGATAGTTGTTCACATTGTTTACATCTCCTCCTTTGTGCAAAGGTTTGATCCAATTTGCACTCCAATCATGAGGCATGCCATACTGAAGTGCAAGGTTAAACATATCGCATATCCAATATCGTGTTTTCTTGCTTGTCCATTTAATCATTTCAGCCTTGACACCTTGAAGGTCACCTGCCTTGCGAGTAGCAAGTTTCTCAAGCGCACGGCATACATCTTCAATGGTAAAGAAGGGAGACATAAATGGAAGGGAGCTACAACCCTCCATCTTATCAATATTGGGTTGCTCATAGAGGTTCTTACAATGCATATACATATCCTCAAGAGTCAAGTCACCAAAGCTCTCAACGCGCTTGCCTTTTAGATTTTGCCAAAACTTGCCACATGCATGTGCTTTCTCTTGTGCTAAAAAAAGTTGTTTTTCGACTTCCCACCTTCTCCTCTTCTTTTGAACAAGTGCTTTGTATGTGTGTGAACATTCCAAGTAAACTTCCTTGTCTTTGATTGCATCCAATCTTAGCAAGTGTTTTCGGGCTTGACTACATTCCATGTCAAACCATTTCTTCTTGGTGCTACCCTTCTTAGACCTTTTGCAAGACATGTGTTTCACCGAAAAGCATTCCTTCGCACAAGAGAAAATTACTTCTTTGAAAACTTTCCACTTGCATTCTAATGTTGGGCTCCCTTGATGCTCTATCATGCTTAACATTTGGTCCACCATATCAGCATATATAAGTGCTCGTTTGAAGTCTAGACGTAGGTACAAATGATTCACATCATGATTGGAGGCTACATGCTCGGGCCGTTTACCACACTTGAGGTCAATACATAACATCCTATGATCCGATTCCGGATTCCATTCACCAAGTGTAAAGCTTTGTATGCATTCTAGAGTGGCTTCTGAGAACAAATATAGTCAATCACGCTAGCACCATTGTGCTTTCTACATGTAAAGTCATTGGTGCCTTGCCATAGAGATACACCATTTGCAATGAGCATTCCGGTACTATTGCACATATGTAGAAGTGACTTTCCATAGTGATCCACTTCTTTTGCATCATTAGAACTTCGATTATACATGTATGAGTCATCCACTCTTCTTGATACATGCGGCATGTCGACTTGTTGTGTGTCGTGTTGTTATGTTTGTGCGAGATTCATGTCTCCATTCATGTCAATAACTTCACCTTGATCCTTGTAATGAGCAATGTCTTCCTCTAGTTCAAAAGGCTGAATCTCTATTTCTCATCCATATTCAAGCGAGAGTAAAAGTTGGAATGTGAGAGTGTAGTAGGACAAACCAACTTGACATTTGGATGGGCTGATTTTCAGCAAGTAGCGTGATTTTTATCTTCTTTGACAATGGTCTTCTTTTCAAACCCTTTTTGGTCATACATGCTACGCGCATGCGCGCCTCCTGGCTCTGCGTTGCTTTGCATTGGCCCACATCAAAGAATGTACATCGTATTTGTCAAATCCAAGAATTCGTTGCGCATCATGCTCCATGTGTGACAGAAATTCACATCACATCGTATTCATCATCATAAGCTCATCAATTCCCGCATTCCATGGATACATTACAACCGTCCAAAGCTTATTCGCAAGCGTGAGTTGGTCTCATAGATCATGTGTCCCTATTTGTTGGGTGGACTTGCATCCTCCCAAGTGACTTTTCTTCTTGAGATGATACCTTATTCTTCGCTTCTTGCTTCTTTCGTAGCTTTGCGTAGTACTTTGCATTTTGTTGCACCTATATACATTACAAATTCCTTTGAGGTAGATCCAACCATTGTCACCATGTCAGAGATCTTACTCATTACCTCATCATAGGTACTTTCCTGCCCGAGCGAGGGACTCCTTGTTTTCCAACTCGATGTGCACCATAAGCCATGATTCCTGACATGCCAAAGTGTGTAGCAAAAAACTCTTCAATAGCAACCGCAAGAGATTGGGGGGTTTCCATGCTTTGCTTCCACTCCTTTTGATTCGATTCCGAATGACGTGTTCTTTGAGCGAATTTTTGCTTTTGCAATTCTGAGATTCTCCATGGATGCGTCTTTGCTTGGGGATTGTGGATAGGAGATTTGAAACCAATATCCTTACATATATCATGCCATGATTGGATGCATGCATCTCACATATCATGATCATGTCGTATATATCTATCGTTTCTCTTTCAATACATGATCACTCTCAACTTTCTCAAGCGCTCTTTCACTACATTCTCACCATGTCCCAAGAGGCGTTTACATTCTTGAACTTTCTCAAGATCAAGAGCGTGTTGTTTGCATTGTTCATTCTTCTTGAGACTCATTCCTCTTAAAGTCTTAGTTCATTCTCCATTGCAAGTGCGCGCAACTCTTCACCTTGCTTATTGACGGTTTCTTGTAACGAGATCAAGTAAGCCATGATCATTGCTTCCGTTGTTGTAGACGATGTGGTTGGATTAGCATCCAAATTCCTTGGAGATTTTGCATCATTCTCCATGGCGAGTGTGGCTTTTCCACCCTTGCGAGTTTTGTCTGACATTGCCTTCAAGTCGGCAACAAAAACGCAAAGTTTTGACAGTTTTTTCAGTTCTGAGATGCTGTTACAGCAAAGCCTTTCATTACACAGAAAAATTCTGTCTTTACATCAATGCGTAGAGGGCTTCGTGCTCTTCGATTGAGGCTATAGATCACCTAAATCGGAGTTCGGATGAGCAAGTTATGGTCAAAAGAGTGAACTGCTGCCTACTAGGTCAAAAAACGGCTGTGTGAGAGAGAGAGAGAGGGAAGAGGATTCACCATGCACTCGGAGAGGGGCACTTTATGTAAACGCTTGACATCCTGTGTGTTCCTTTAATTATATTTGTAAAGCCAATTACCTAAAAATGTGAGAAAATATAGAATAATAAATCCCTATTGTTGAAACTACGTGATAAGTATTTTTTAAATATAGTGACCCCCCTCGACATCATGCATGGAGAACTAGAGCCAATGGCATAGCAATGGAGATTATAGCCCTTTGGATACACTACAAGAGGTACTTGAATTTCGGTGCCACATTACCGGCATCACTGGCGGGCGTCGATATATGTGTGTATTTATGGAGGGAGCCAAGGTTTTGTTTTTAAAATCATTTTCAAAATTCTGACGCCTATTTCGAAAGGTGTTCCGATGCCAATGCGAATGCGCATACCGACGCCCCTTCCGTTGGCTATTACGACGTCTCTACCGACAGTTGTACCATCGGTACTTGCAGAAATCGAAACCACGGGCTTTCTCTGCGCATTTCTACTAATTCTTGCGCCAAACCTCAAGGTCTCCTATTCACCCTCTCTCACAGATCTGCTGCGATACACGCCGTCAGAGGTGCTAATCTTGCTTGTGGATTACCACATAACACTAAGGTAACATTATTTTCATGTTTTCTTCTAGATTTAGGGTTTAAGGTTTAACTTTGTGTTTGTGTTTGTGTTTGCATTTTTCCAGGTTCTACGACTTAGGCGACAACTTTTATTGCTCAAATAGGACTAATGTGAGTGCTCAAACCTTTAAATGCATATCAGGTTTATTTAAATTACTTTGTATATTAAAAAAATAAAATTTCATGCTTTAAACTTTGAATGCTTTCAAATTTCAATGCCTTAAAATAAATTAGGATTTGTTATGTGAAATTTCATTTTAAATTATGAAACAAAATTGTTTAAGTTTTGAAAAAATCTTGTTTTAAAGAAATTTTTTATTGAATTATGTCGTTTTTCAAATTATGTAGTTGATGGGGTTTATGTTTTAGGTTAAGTTTAAGTTATAAGTTAATTTAGATTAGGTTAGGTTATGTTAAGTTAAGCTACGTTGTTATGTTAGGTTATAGGTTAGGATAGGTTATCTTATACGTTAGGTTAGATTAAGTTAAGGTACGTTAGGTTAAGCAATATTATGTTACGTTAGGTTAAGCTACGCTAAGTTAAATTAGGTTATCTTATATGTTAGGTTGGGTTAAGTCACGTTAGGTTAGGTAAAACTATATTAGGTTAGGTTAGGTTAAGCTACGTTCGACCAATACAGTTGGCTATAGAGCTTATCCACAGCGCATATTAAAAACAACACAATGGCATTCCATTCGTCAATACGGCAATCTGTAAGGCTTACCCACAACACATATGCATTGTGGGAAAGCTCTATGGCTTTCCATATTGCCAACGGCTCGCCATTGTGTTGTTTATATGTCTGCGAGAGGATTTCAAGTCCTAGAATAGCACCATGGCGAGTGGTTTGGCAATATGGCAAGCCATATATCTTGCTTACAATGTCCGCGAGCGAATTTCAAGTCCTAGAATAGCAACATGGCTTGCCGTATTGCCAAACGGCTCGCCATGGTGTTGTCTATATGTTTGCGAGCCATTTTCAAGCCCTAAAATTACCTCGTGTCCCTAAAAACAACACAATGGCGATCTGTTTGGCAATACGGCAAGCCATAAAGCTTGCCCACAAGGCGTATGCATTGTGGACAAGCTCTATGGCTTGCCATATTGCCAACGGCTCACCATGGTGTTGTCTATATGTCTGCGACCGGTTTTCAGGTCATAAAATCGCTTTGCAACTCTAAAGATAACACAATGGTGAGCCGTTTGCCAATTTGGCAAGCCATAGAGCTTGCCCACATTGGATATGCATTGTGGGCAAGATCTATGGCTTGTCGTTTTGCTAAATGCCTCACCATTGTGTTGTTTTTATGTTAGGTTTAAGTTCTATGTTACGTTAGGTTAGAGCTATCGACGGCATAATAGTCGAGAAAATACAAATGGACTTCGAATGGAATCGGACTTCGAAGTGAGTCGTGTACTTCTAAAAACACAAACGGACTTCGGCTAGACTAGGTTATAGGTTAGGTAGATGTTATAAGATAGGTTACATTACGTTAGGTTAGGTATAGGTTTTACGTTAGGTTAGATTATATTGTAGGTTAGGCATAATGATTATAGGTTAGGTTAGAGCTAGCATCAAATTAATAGTAGTAAAACCGCAATCGAAACTTCGAGGATGACTCATATACTTCTAAAAATGCAAATGGACTTAGGTTAGGTAGATGTTATAAGTTAGGTTATATACATTAAGTTCAGTTAGGTATAGGTTTTACGTTAGGTTAGATAATAGGTTAGGCATAAGGATTATAGGTTAGGTTAATTTTAAGTTATAAGTTAAGTTAGATTAGGTTAGTCTATGTGAAGTTAAGCTACGTTGTTATGTTAGGCTAGGTTAGGTTATCTTATACGTTAGGTTATATGTCACAATAATCAATATCTAATTCTCCTAAATGATTTTCTCATATTAAACTGATCATTTAATGTGGGGAAGTGCTAGGGGAGAAAAGGCTAGAATATTGGTTAAGCTAGCAGACCGGCCACAGTAGGGATCCAAAGGAGGGAAAATAGGGATACAAAGGGGGGACCATCTGCAAAAGAGCCATGTGCAACAATGGGCTCTAAGGTTCAGCCCATTAAGACTTCCAAAATGCTAAGGTTCCAAAATTCAAAGGTTGTGTCCAAAGGTCAACCCTAGGGAAAATTGGATGCTTTGTGTGTGCCCTAAAAGTCTTCTTCAAAGCCTACAAAGGAGGGGGCGAGCCCATTTAGTAGGGGATGAGAGAGAAAGCCACACACACACACACACACACAGGCTCCCTTTACACAAAGGGAATTAGGGACACATGTCAGCTCCCTAGGCCAGATGCTCACAAGGTGTGCCCAATTCCTATTGGATGGCCTTGGAGGTGGACCAATGAGATTTAGACTAGATTAATCTAGTTTAATTAATTTAAAATTATTTAATAAAAGAAACCAATGAGAATTAAGTCTCCTAGAAGGCTATTGGGCAGTCTCCCAAGCGTCCAATGAGCGTTCAGGAGCCCAATGGCTTGCCTGATTCCTATTGGCTAGGAGGCAAAGGGGTCCAATGAGAGTTTAGTTTAATTATTTAATTACCTAAAGCTCTCACAAAAGGGGAAAGGGGGACACATGTCAGAAGGCTATCACTTATGCTGCTTAACACCCATTGGCTTGACTTGGGGAGGTCCAATGAGGCAAAAGCCAGACCAATTTAGCAGGAAGGGCTCGCCCAAGAGAGAGAGGGGGCTGATTTTTGCTTGGCATTAACACACACACAATCACACTTGACCATGTGTGAAGAAAGAATACTCTATCTCCTCCCAAGCTTTAATGGGGAGCTCATCACCTACTCCAAGCTTGTGAGATAGAAGCCTACATCAACACTCTCTTGGCATGTGGATGCAAATCCAACCAAGAGCCAAGATTCAATGCATGCTCATCTTCTCTACCAAGCTAATTACTAAGCTAAGCTAAGCTAATATGAGTGATTATGTGAGGAGATGTACATCTTTCTCATAAGATACTCCTTCTTCCTCTCAATCTACTCTCATACCCTGCTAGCTCTCACCATCTTCGAAGGTGTGTGAGGTCTTGGGTCTGAGAACGGGGATAATTCAAGTTGTGTTGTTAAGTGTTTTGCTTAGTGCATGAAGCTTCCATCTTCATTGCACTAGCTAGTCTTGAAGGAACACAAAGAATTGTATTGTACAATGTCTCTCTTGATGGGAGAAACCATAATACAAAGCCTTTTGGAGGGGGGACCGGCTCCATGAAAATCCGGTCCTCAACTGTTGTCAATAGCTTAATTTCTCTCTCTTTTGAAAGTATTGTTGATGCTATCTAACTAGGTGTTATGGTTTTTGTTGCTCTCTCTCACCCAAGCACTCTTGTAATTCTCATTAGGAATTTATTCTAATGAAATGCCCACTATGTTCATGCTAAATTCCGCTACACATAAGTTATTAGGCCATTAAATGTTACATTATATTAAGTTAAGCTACGTTAGGTTACGTTATATTAGGTTAGGTTATGTTAAGCTAGATTAAGTTAAGCTAGGTTAAGTTAAGTTACGTTACCTTATATGTTAGGTTAGGTTAAGTTACGTTAGGTTAGGTAAAGCTACGTTCGACAATACGGTTGGCTATAGAGCTTACCCACAGCGCATATTAAAAACAACACAATGAGGTTCTTCTCGTCAATACGGAAATCCATAAAGCTTACCCATAACACATATGCATTGTGGGAAAGATCTATGGATTTTTGTATTGCCAACGGCTCGCCATTGTGTTGTTTATATGTCCGGGAGCGGATTTCAAGTCTTAGAATAGCACCATGGCGATCCGTTTGGCAATACGGCAAGCCATAGATCTTGCTTACAATGTCTGCGAGCGGATTTCAAGTCCTAGAATAGCACCATGGCTTGCTGTATTGCCAAACGGCTCGCCATGGTGTTGTCTATATGTTTGCGAGAGATTTTCAAGCGCTAAAATTACCTCCTGTCCCTAAAAAACAACACAATGGAGATCCGTTTGGCAATACGGCAAGCCATAAAGCGTTCCCACAAGGGGTATGCATTCTAGGCAAGCACTATGGCTTACCATATTGCCAACGGCTCGCCATGGTGTTGTCTATATTTCTACGAGCGGTTTTCAAGCCATAAAATCGCTTCGCAACTCTAAAAACAACACACTGGTGAGCCGTTTGCCAAATTGGCAAGCCATAGAGCTTGCCCACATTGCAAATGCATTGTGGACAAGATCTACGGCTTGTCGTTTTGCTATATGCCTCACCATTGTGTTGTTTGTATGTTAGGTTAGGTTATGTTAGGTTTAGGTTATATGTTAGGTTAGGTTAGAGCTATCAACGGTATAATAGTCGAGAAAATACAAACGGACTTCGAATATGATGTATGTACTTCAAAAAAACACAATCTGACTTTGAAGTGACTTGTGTACTTCTAAAAACGCAAACTAGGTTAGGTTATAGGTTAGGTAGATGTTATAAGATAGGTTACATTAAGTTAGGTTAGGTATAGGTTTTACATTAGGTTAGATTATATTATAGGTTAGGCATAATGATTATTGGTTAGGTTAGAGCTAGCGTCAAATTAATAGTAGTAAAAACGCAATTGGACTTCGAGGATGACTCGTGTACTTCTAAAATGCAAACGGACTTCGGTTAGATTAGGTTATAGGTTAGGTTATATACATTAAGTTAAGTTAGGTATAGGTTTCACATTAGGTTAGATAATAGGTTAGACATTATGATTTTAGGTTAGGTCAAGTTTAAGTTATAAGTTAAGTTAGATTACGTTAGGTTATGTTAAGTTAAGCTATGTTGTTATGTTAGGTTATATGTTAAGTTAAGTCAGGTTATCTTATATGTTAGGTTAGATTAAGTTAAGCTACGTTAGGTTAAGTTATATTAGGTTAGGTTAAGTTAAGTTATGCTATCTTATATGTTAGGTTAGGTTAAGTTACGTTAGGTTATGTTACGTTAGGTTATGTTACGTTAGGTTAGGTAAAGCTACATTAGGTTAAGCTACATTCGACAATACGGCAAGCTATAGAGCTTACCTAACCGCATATTAAAAAAAACACAATGGTGTTCCATTCGTCAATACGGCAATCAATAAAGCTCACCCATAACACATATGCATTGTGGGCAAGCTCTATGGCTTTCTGTATTGCCAACGGCTCGCCATTGTGTTGTTTATATGTCCGCGAGTGGATTTGAAGTTCTAGAATAGCACCATGGCGAGCGGTTTGGCAATACGGCAAGCCATAGATCTTGCTTACAATGTTTGCGAGCGTATTTTAAGTCCTAGAATTGCCCCATGGCTTGCCGTATTGCCAAACGGCTCACCATGGTGTTGTCTATATGTTTGCGAGTGATTTTCAAGTGCTAAAATTACCTCGTGTCCCTAGCACTACAAGAGGCTCTTCATATTAGCGACGCTCACACAGCGACGCTCAAAAAAAAAATTCCCGGCATCGCTATGAGCGTCGCTATAAGCGTCGCTATGAGCGTCGCAAATTTACAAAGAAATTTGCGACGCTCATAGCGATGCCAGCTGGGGTAAAAAAAATAACCGAGCGCGCCCAAAAACTCAGATCTCAGATCTGAGTTTTTCGGCGCCCTCAAGCAAAGAGCAGGTAACGCTCTCCCTCACTCTCTCTCTCTCTCTCTCTCTCTCTCTCTCTCTTTTTCTTTTACACACACACACACACACACACACACACACACACACCACACACACCGAGGAGAGGAAGGAGAGCCAGGGTGCTCCTTCCCTCTCCTCATTCTCATGTTCCCTTCCCCTCTTCTCTCTCCCTCTCTCTCTCTCACACAACACACACATAGTGTTTTTGAGAGAGAGAGAGAGAGAGAGAGAGAGAGCGAGAGAGAGTGCAAAAACGCACACACATACATAAACAAAGAATGCACACACCATTGAGAGAGAAAAAGAGAGAGAGAGCATGCATAAACAAAAAACGCACGCATTGAGAGAGGAAAAGAGAGAGAGAACATGCATAAACAAAAAACGCACACATTGAGAGAGGAAAAGAGAAAGAAAACATGCATACGATCCAAAAAAACGCACACACATTGAGAGAGAAAGAAAGAGAAACTAAGGGAGCGTCGTAGGAAACTAATTAAAATTAAAAGACCTAAAGATCTAGCCGAGGAGGAGTTGAACTGAAGACCTATTATTCAAGAGAGAAATGGCATAATCAATCTATCATACTTGGCATGGGTGGGTGATAGAAAGGTTATACCATTTATCTTTTTATTGGCACACACATCCACACACGCGCACACACACAGGAAGAAGAGAGTTATAACGTCGTAGGAAACTATCTTAAAAGACGTTAAAGATTAGGTTATATGTAGACTTACATTAAATTAGATTTAGGTTTATTTTTAACTAGATTTATGTTTATTTAAGCTAGATTTAGATTTACGTTATATTAGATTAGATGGGGTCTCCATAGACTGCGATGCCTGCATGAGAGCAGCGGTGAAGAAAGCCCTCAATGGAATATAGGGTATTGCTGCCTTCACTCATGGTGGGCTCCGTCGATCCAAAAGTACTGGTGAAATGTCTTCAGAAGATAGGGAAGAAGGTGGATCTTCAGGGCGGCAAGAGTCACTACATCCCCGACACAATGACCATCTAGACAACCTCTAGTCATTAGACTTACGTTAAATTAGATTTAGCTTTTTTTTTAGTTAGATTTACGTTTATTTAGATTTACGCTTATTTACGTTAGATCGAGTCCACGCAAGAATTACTTACGGTTTAGGGTTTAGAGTTAGACGAACAGTGAAAAGATCTACTGTGAAAAGATGTTAAGATGTTAAGATGAAGTGAAGTGCTACAGCTAGAGAAGAGGCAAAGGGATTTTGTCCACTACATGCAGTATCATGTAGACGTGGGGTGTCTAGATTTCTTGTACCCACAAATATAGGTATTGACCAATAAAGACGAGATTATAACCCGGTGGTTCTGATCTCCGTGCACCTCTAGACCGAGGTGTGCGGGGATGGGATGATGAGGATTGGACATGACTAGAGAATGTGAGGTAAGAGAGAGAGAGGAGAGTGAGAGAGAGAGAGAGAGAGAGAGAGAGAGAGAGAGAGAGAGAGAGAGAGAGATAAGACGAGAATGCCAATAGAATATTAAATTTGTTGTCCAGGTTATAAGTTTTTTATCCTCATTATGAGTAGCGACGAGGATGTGGGACCGTCCAACCGAAACACCTATCTCTCAACGAGGGTCTTATGTCCTTGTAATCAATGCAAGCATGCTGTGCGACGGACAAGACGTTTTCTTTGCAGCACGTTCGCGAATTTGGCGAGTTCGATCCATCTATTATAGATCGAGTTGTTGCCAATTATAACTCGTCGGACTCTGACGCTGGCCAACAAGCAGCAATCTTGCAACCCAATAGACGTATTCGCAGGCGCTTTGGTCAAGCAGCATATGTGAGGCCACAAGATGTAGCCTCTGACAGCTCGGGGGATGATCATGCAGAGCACATTCCCAACGAGGCAATGTTTGAGCCCGAGATTGATGAAATGATCGAGACGATCATGGATTCAGAAAGGCTTATCTATGATGATATGAAAAGTGAAGCCGATACATCATTGTATAATGGAGCACGTATGTCTAGATTGAAAGCACTCCTGGTTCTTCTCAACATGCAGGAAAGATTTTGCGAAACTTGGGGATGGATTACAATTCTATCCACGCTTGTCCTAATGACTGCATTCTTTTCAGAGGGGAATACACAGACATGGAGAAGTGTCCGAAATGTGATTCCGAAAGATATCGAGTAGATCTCCACGGGACAAAAATTCCACAAAAGGTTTTGCGACATTTTCCTTTGCTTCCTCGCATCAAGCATTTCTTCGAATGTAAGTCCATGGCCGCCCTAGCATCATGGCATGAGGAGAATAAATCTTCGGATGGTGTGCTACGAATTCCTGCAGATTGCGCAGCCTGGAAACATATAGATGGAACATGGTCGGATTTTGCCAGGGAAGCTCGAAATTTGCGCTTAGGCCTGGCTATGGATGGCGTAAATCCATTTGGTCAAAGATCAACATCTTACAGTGTATGGCCCGTTGTCATCGTCAACTACAACATTCCCCCGTGGTTGACTACGAAGAAGGGGCACCTATGGCTAAGCTTGATTGTGCCAGGGCGATATAAAGTGGGGAATATGGATGTGTATCTTCGTCCACTATTGGAAGAGCTACAACAATTGTGGATTGGCATAGAGGTGGTGGATATGAGCCGACACACAGGACGACGGAATGCTTTGATCAGAGGTATTCTAATGTGGACCATGCATGACTATCCCGGGCTAACAGAATGCTCAGGTGATCTATTGACACTCCTCTCTCAGACACTGTAAATCTTGTTTTTCCCATAGTTGATCTATTATCATGTGTATACATGCAGGGCTTCAAACAAGCGGATATAGAGCATGTGTCACATGTGGACCTAGACTGAATGCACGTAGGGCACCCTCACTGAAGAAGCAAATCTACGAAGGTCATCAAGCGTATCTTCCGGAGAATCATGTGTTACGCGACGGCTTTTTGGGAAGAGAGCCACCAAGGATGTCTGCACAAGCATGGTTAGAGCAGAAGGAGATGTGCGATGACGGATTGCCTCCAGGGATGAAGAGACTATCTCTATGGTACGAGTTACCATACTGGCCCCGACTCGTGATCAATCACTTGCTCGATCCAATGCACATATTCAAGAATGTGGGTAATCTACTATGGGACCATTTGACCGGCAAGAAAGATACTTTGGGAGCCAGAGTTGACCTTAGAAATGTGGATCGTATGGAGCAATATTGGCCGCAAACAGCGTCTGATGGATCGATAAAACTTCCTAAAGCACCATGGATTTTCACAGGAGCCCAAGAACGCAAAGTAAAAGAGGCCATTCGATCTTTGCGGACCCCCACTGGCGTAATGCACTCGCTCCGAACGTGTTTTACTAAAGAAGGAAAGCTTACCGGTTTGAAGTCACACGATTGGCATAAAATGTGTCAGGTACGTTCATAGTGGACTTTAATATCATTGCATAAAATGTGGACTTTAATATCATTGCTGCACATACTTTACAGTTTATTTTACCGGTTGCCATTGAGGGATGTTTGTCTCTCGACATCCGTAACACAATCTACAAACTTGCAAAGCTGGTGCAATGGATCTCACAAAAGGAGATCGACGTAGACTCCATACCATTCGCCAAACTAAATGCTGCGGAGCTTGTGTGCATGTTTGAGAAACATTTTCCTACTACAATACTAACCATTCAGGTGCATCTTCTTATTCACATAGTTGATGAGGTGGAAATAGCTGGCACAGTTCATTCCAGATGGATGTTCTTCTTAGAGCGTTTCATGAAAACGCTTAAGGGATATGTGCGTCAAAAGGCACGTCCGGAGGGTAGCATGGCAGAAGGTTGGTTGGTATCAGAGTCCCTAGTGTACATTGGAGAGTGGCTAGACGGATTTGATAAATCCCGGGACACGCTATGGCGAACCATAGATGATGAGCGCATATCTGGGATTGTCATGTGCAATCTCGGTGTTGAGAAGAAGATGACGGAAGATCTAGAGGCTAAAATCAACCGATTTTGCATGCTTCACAATCCAGTGATGCAAAAGTGGATTTCACAATATGAGGATGCAAAGCAAGAGCGACAAAGGGCACGAATCGAGTGGAGACGGGGAAGACGACCACCGATGCACTATCCAGCGGTTCTGGAGAGCCTACCAACCTTCATGAGCTTAAGATGGTTGCACAACCAATTGAAAAGCGCACAACAATGCGGTGACGAAGTGACTGAAGAAGAGTGGGAGTACTCTCGGGGTTGCGCGACCAAGGTAAGTTTGCAATGTACGACTAGCAAGTGACTTTATTTATAAACGTTTGAACGGCCACTCATAATCTTTGTTCGTTGTAGTATAAGTCATACACAGCAGCATGGTGTAAAGGTCGACATTTTAGGGTGGAACGAATCGACAAAAAGCGTTTTACTCAAGATTGTGGAATCATGGCAAAATTTGAACAGTCTAGTCGACGACGTTCCTCTGATGCAGATCCCGTGGTGGCGGAACTCACTTACTTCGGCACGCTGCAAGAGATTTTGAGGATCGATTACAGAGGATTTTTTGTCGACTTGTTCGACGTGCAATGGTTCAAGATAATCATGGAGGGTCGAAACGCTACTGTGCGTAGAGGAGAGTCTGGTTTTCTTGAGGTGGATTCTACTAAGAAATGGACTGACCTAAGAGACACTTTCGTACTACCCGAGCATTGGAACAAGTAAGTATATAAATAGTTAACATCCCCCTTTTACAAGTTATGTGCTTGAAAGCTCTCATGTAAGTTATGTGGCTCTGGCAGGTAGTATTTCATCCTACAAAGTCTACATCAAACTGGTGGTACGTCATAGAGGTAGCCCCTCGTAGTGCAAGGACGTATGAAGGCTACCATGTGCCAATCACAACGACATCAATGGAGGAGATCAGAGAAGATGCTCAATCAGAAGCCGCTGCGGTGGTGCCAGACGAGCATCAAGATGCTACTACTCTATATGGGGTGCATGCAGAGGAGCTACAAAATGAAACAGAGGATATGTGTTTAAACGGAGAGCTCTATATAGATATAGGAAGTTATGCTGAGTTATGCGAGGATGAGAGAGAGATCTCTTAAAGTCACAAATATTGTATTTGAACAATTTTGCTCCGTGCTGTAAAAGCTCTAGCTCTCTAAGTAGCTTCCATGGTGTGTAACGCTCTTTTCTACTCGCGCTCACATCTTTTGATTGAAAATTTTGAGTTTTCGACTTGCCTCTTCTATCACTCGATTCATTGCGTCATTGTATTTATATGCGTCATTACGTCATTGTATTTAATGGTCTTTGCGTCATTGTCTACTCTATTCATTCAATATTAAGTTTAAATATTCGTGTGTTTAATGCAGGTATGGATGATGAGGAGTTTCTTTCTTCTTTGTCACCGCAGCAGAGACAGTGGTACGTGGAGCGTCATCGCTCTGGCGCATCATCGCGCGTTCCTACACCATCCGCATCTCCCTCTCTTTCGGAGCATTCGGCGCGCTCCGAAGCTTCGGCGTCGACGAGACGAGCGTCACACTCGTCTAGACACCGGCGCTCTAGTGGTGGCGGTGGCGGTTGTTGTGGGGATTCCGCCACCGATGCCTCCACACCGCCTCGTGTTCGACGAGGCTCTTTACCCTCCCCTTCTTTGCCCGCCCCCACACCAGCCACAGCATCGCCGTCTACGCCAGGTTTTGCACGGCTGACTGTTCCTAGAAGCTACACACCTCTACCTACTCCGCCAGGAGCCACCCCACTCGACACTCCTCGCTTCGGCGCCCAGACGCCGATGGAGACACCTGACGTCCGTACCCCCATCGACACGCCGCTAGAGACCCCTGCCGGGACACCCAGGTTCACGCGTCACCGGCCAGAGGGCTTGCCTTACTCCGTCGACATCAGCGGCGGCATCATCATGGATGATGACGGCAAGAAGGTGATCTCGCGCATGCGTGGTCTTTGCTCTCAGCTGTTTAGACACTATATACTAAACAAATGGAGTGAAGTACCAAGTGATTTAAAAAACAGAGTCATCAGCATACTTCATGATGAGTTTCCCGTTCCAACACGGGATCAACGCTTCAATGAAGACCTGATGAAGATTCGAATGCGCGAATACTGCAAACACAAGCGTTCCGAAGTGCAAAAAGCAATCAAGAATGGGTGGAATAGGCCAGATTGGCTGGCCAAAGAAGATTGGAAGAATGCGAAGAAAGCAGCGCGCGAGAATCTCGACAAGTGGAAGCAACAAAAGGATGCAGCCAGAGCGCGAGTAGAGGCAGGGAGCTCGCACCACTTGGGGAGCAGTGGATGGGCATCATTTGAGGCCGATTTTGTAAGTCTTTTCACATTGCTCTTTATGCATGTTCGATAGTTTAGGGTTTATGAGTTTTTTAGTTCTAACATAATGAAATCTTTGTATGTTTTGACAGTGGTCGATGACAGGACGTGATCCCACACCGTACGAGCGCGAGTACGCAGGCAGGAAGGGCTTAAACGCCCTGATGGACATTCTCAGTTCTCGCGGCGGCATGGTTAGTATTAGGGTTTACTCTTTTTTATTTTTTGTATTGTTTTATAAATGTTGTTATATGTTTATATTTACTGAAAACTGTCTTATTGTCTTTTTTTGCAGAATCCGACAGATACGCCGCTTGGACGCGATGAGACGTCTGATTAGACGACGTCAGTTTAGCCGTAGCTAGATAGTATTAGTTTAGGGTTTCTCATAGCTTATGTATCATGAGACGGATTTTATACGTCTTTTTGAACCATGTATATTATTACATTTGTCACCGAAATTCCTTTTGCCAATCAATTCTTTATGCCTATGATGTTGTACAATTGTCATTATTACATTTGCCAATCAATTCAGTTTGTCTATGATGTGTACAATTGTCAATTTTGCAAACAATGCGTCTTGTGGGTGACTATTTTGGGTCTATTATTTACCTTTGCACTTTTTTTAAAAAGTGAATCAAGTACAATATGGTTGATGGGTGGCAGGGCATTCAATGCCCTGCCACCAAAAAAATATTCTCTCAGGCGTCGCTATTTATGGCTCTGTAGCGTCGCTATATGCGTCGCTATACTCTTCTGTGAGAGCGTCGCTATAGGCGTCGCTATGAGCGTCGCTATATAGCGACGCCTATAGCGACGCCTATATTGACGCCTATAGCGACGTAGATAGCGACGCTCTCGTAGCGACGCTTTTAGCGACGGTTATAGCGACGCTGGGGGTTATAAAAACCCAGTGTATTTCCGTCGCTAAGAGCGTCACAAGAGCACACAACCTCTTGTAGTGTAGAAACAACACAATGGCGATCCGTTTGGCAATACGGCAATCCATAAAGCTTGCCCAAAAACGTAAACGGACTTCGGTTAGGTTAGGTTATATGTTAGGTAGATGTTATAAGATAGGTTACATTAAGTTAGGTTAGGTATAGGTTTTACATTAGGTTAAATTATATTATAGGTTAGGCATAATGATTAGGTTAGGTTAGAGCTAGCGTCAAATTAATAGTAGTAAAAACGCAATCGGACTTCAAGGATGACTCATATACTTCTAAAAATTCAAATGGACTTCAGTTAGGTTAGGTTGTAGGTTAGGTAGATGTTATAAGCTAGATTATATACATTAAGTTAAGTTAGGTATAGGTTTTACGTTAGGTTAGATAATAGGTTAGGCATAATGATTATAGGTTAGGTGAAGTTTAAGTTAAAAGTTAAGTTAGGTTAGGTTAGGTTATGTTAAGTTAAGCTACATTGTTATGTCACGTTATATGTTAGGTTAGGTTAGTTTATCTTATACGTTAGGTTAGATTAAGTTAAGCTACATTAGGTTAAGTTATATTAGGTTAGGTTAGGTTAAGCTTTGTTAAGTTAAGTTATGTTATCTTATATGTTAGGTTAAGTTAAGTTACGTTAGGTTATGTTACATTAGGTTAGCTAAACCTACATTACGTTAAGTTAGGTTAAGCTACGTTCGACAATACGGCAAGCTATAGAGGTTACCCACAACACATATTAAAAATAACGCAATGGCGTTCCGTTCGTCAATACGGCAATCCATAAAGCTTACCCACAACACATATGCATTTTGGGCAAGCTCTATGGCTTTCCGTATTGGCAACGGCTTGCCATTTTGTTGTTTATATGTCCGTGAGCGGATTTCAAGTCCTACTATAGCACCATGGCGAGGCGTTTGGTAATACGGCAAGCCATAGATCTTGCTTACAATGCATATGCATTGTGGGAAAGATTTATGGCTTGCCCTGTTGCCGAACGGCTCGCCATGGTGTTGTCTATATGTTTGGGAGTGATTTTCAAGTGCTAAAATTACCTCGTGCCCCTAAAAACAACACAATGACGATCCATTTGGCAATACGGTAAGCTCTATGGCTTGCCATATTACCAACGGCTCGCCATGGTGTTGTCTATATGTCTGTGACCGAGTCTGTGACCGATTTTCAGGCCATAAAATCGCTTCGCAACTCTTAAAACAATACAATGGTGAGCTATTTGCCAAATTGGCAAGCCATAGAGCTTTCCCACATCGCATATGCAGTGTGGGCAAGATCTACGGCTTGTCGTTTTGCTAAACGGCTCACCATTGTGTTGTTTCTTTGTTAGGTTAGGTTATGTTAGGTTTAGGTTCTATGTTAGGTTAGGTTAGAGCTACCAACGGCATAATAGTGGAGAAAATACAAACGGACTTCAAATATGACGCGTATACCTGAAAAAACACAATCGGACTTTGAAGTGACTTGTGTACTTCTGAAAACGCAAACGGACTTCAGTTAGGTTAGGTTAGGTTAGGTAGATGTTATAAGATAGGTTACATTAAGTTAGGTTAGGTTAGATTATAGGTTAGGTTAGAGCTAGCGTCAGATTAATAGTAGAAAAACGCAATTGAATTGCAAAAGTGCACATGGACTGAAAGAACCTTAATAAATAGTCATTGACCAATAACGACGAGATTATTACCCTGTGTTCCTAATCTCCGTGCACCTCTAGACCGAGGTGTGTGGGGATCAGGCCTGGCTAGAGAATGTGAGTTTGTTAGAGCTAGCAAAAAATAGTTGAAAAAATGCAATCGGACTTCAAAAGTACACACAGAGTTCAAGAACTTTAAATATATATTCATTGACCAATAGAGACGAGATTATTACCCTGTGGTCCTAATCTCCGTGCACCTCTAGACCAAGGTCTGTGGGGATCGGGCCTGGCTAGCGAAAGTGAGGTTGTGAAAGCTTGTAGTTATAACAGCTAGAGTGTTTTAATTATTTGTTGCATCATTGGTAGATAAATTATGAACGATAGGATGGCATGTCCTTGTGCGCATTGCAAGCATCAGATCTTTTGAAAGTGAAAAAATCTGCAACCAACATATACGCAATCACGATCTCTTTCCGATAGAGAAAGTACAAGACCTGCGTTATCGATATCATGGTCTAGAGATTGAAGGTCAAAGTCCGCAAGTAGATATTGCTCCAACTTCATCCCAGAGAAGACAATTTTCAAATGAGTAGTCATCGACTGAGTTCTCCCAACCAATACCTGAAGCTTTTCAGGTAAACATATTTATCCTATGCATGGTAAAATGCAAAGGGCTGACCATTTTATGTAACGTCAGGTTTTTGGATGAGCAAAAGGGAATCACATGCCCCCTACCCGTCCAGGTGCTAAAAAGCTTCTTACTAATTTGGGCTTGGATTATCAAAAAATACATGCATGTCCTAATGATTGTATACTTTTTCACAATGAGTATGCAGACCTGGAACAGTGTCCGAATTGTGGATCAAACAGGTACAGGGAGGACACACAGGGAAAATTTATTCCAACAAAGGTCCTTCGACACTTTCCTATCATTCCAAGAATAAAGAGCATCTTCAGGTACAAGTCCATAGCCGCCTTGATGACATGGCACGCAAATACTAGATTGACAGATGATGTTATGCGGGTACCTGCTGACTCTCCTGCATGGAAGCACATAGAGAAAAGCTGGCCCACATTTAAGAACGACTCTCGATGTATCCGATTTGGTCTGGCAATGGACACAGTAAACCCGTTCAAATTACGGAGCTCGTGATGGAGCACGTGGCCTATTTTTCTGGTTAATTATAATCTTCCACTATGGCTCGCTATCAAGAAGGGCCATCTGTTGTTGTCTTTGATCGTCCCAGTAAAGTACAAAGCAAAGAACACGGATGTCTATCTGGCACCACTTATAGAAGAGCTCCAAATCTTGTGGACAGGAATCGATGTGGTTGATATGTCCCAACCAATCGGATGATGGAATGTACATGTGCAAGGCATTCTCATGTGGACCATGCACGATTGGCCAGGGTTCGGTAAGTGCTCAGGTAAGTGCCTTTAAAACCCTCACACGCATGTGATTCATGGCTATGTAAACTCTTTTAAACATTAACATGTGATGTTTTACGCTTGAGTTACTTGGGCAATCATGCATGTCTGAAATGTGGTCCTTGACTTGTCTTTCGCCGCTCTGGGCATTTGAGCAAGACAGTTTATGAGGAGCATGGTAGATTTTTGCAAGAAGGACATGAGCTGTGTGGACCAAACATATGCAAACATGATATGCATCCACTGAAAGCGCGTGATTGGAAAAACATGTGGTTGGAGAGGGGAGATTGTATGCCACCTGGAATGAAAAGACTTTCTATTTTCCATGATCTCCCATATTGGAGTGACCTGCATATTAATCATTTGCTCGACCCAATGCACATCTTCAAGAATGTGGGGGAGATCATCTAGAAGACCATCACTGGAAAAAGGGAGAGCAAGGCCCAAAGAGATGACCTGCAGGCTCTCGGTTGAATGCCAGAGATGTGGCCTCGACTTAAACCAAATGGAAAGTGGTCTATACCAAAAGGTCCATGCGTTCTGAGTGGCAAAGAAGAGCAAAAAGTGAAGAAAACTATATCTTCATTCAAGACTCCCACAGGGTGCATGCGATGTTTGAAAACGGCTTTTACGAGAGATGACAATCTCAGTGGTCTTAAGTCCCATAATTGGCACAAATTTTTACAGTTCATCTTACCAATTGCTATAAAGGGTTGTTTGACAGATGACACTAGAAGAACAATGCACAAAATCATTGAGTTGGTACACTAGATTAGTTCAAAAGAGATAAGAGAAGACAACAACGATGTAGCACGCTTAAATGCTATTGAAGCAGTGTTCATGGTGGAGAAGTACTTTCCAACAAACATTCTTACCATCCAAATGCATGTACTTGTGCATTTGATCGATGAAGTTGCAGTGGTCCATAGCAGGTGGATGTTCTTCTTGGTGAGATTTATGAAGACTTTAAAGAGGTTTGTTCGTCAAAGGGCTTGCCCCGAGGGTAGCATGGCCGAAGGATGGCTTGTACAAGAGTCTCTTGTCCTCATCAGTGAATGTTTGGTCTCAATTGATCCAGAGATGCCCCGAATGTGGACTATTGAGGTCAACGTCAAGGTGATAGGGGACAAGCCACAGGGACAAGGCATCATTAGGAAGATGGACATTACAATGCGAGAAAAGGTTATGAGATTTTGCCTTCTCAACTCAGACATCTTGCAAAAGTGTCTAGAGAGGTACGAAGGGGAAAAGAAACATGGTTTGACAGATCGCCTTTAATTCAAGCGCAACCGTGCAACTAGAAACCTTCCTTTTCCAGACCATCTTCAGAAATTGCTTGATTTTCCAATTGGGCGGTGGTTAGATGCGACACTCTCAGAGGCAAAGAGGAGTGGAGTGTTGATTATTGAAGAGGAAGAGGAGATGTCAAGGAGTTGCGATTGGCATGTACATTTCACAACTTTCTTTTTGAGATGTACATGAAAATTAGTTTGCTTTAATAACTTTTAGTGTATTTCAATTTTGTGGCTGCAGTATCACAAATATGGAGCTTTGTGGTCGCATGGGAAGCACTTCAGAGTGCAACAGATAGACAAACAAAGGGTCACTTTTGACAGTGGTGTTAGGGCAAGCTTTGTCCAAGAAAGTAGGAGTAGTGCTAGGGATGAGAATACAGAGACTGGCCACCTTGAATACTTTGGCTACATCCAAGACATCTTGAAGATTAGCTTTAGAAAGTTTGATATGTTTATCTTTGATGTCAAGTGGTTCAAAGTTATTACCAACGGCCCTAATGCAACTGTGCGCAAAGACAAGAGTGGATTGATTTAAGTGAACTCTAGGCGGGAGTGGACATATGTGCGGGATACATTCGTACTTACGCATCATTGTGAACAAGTTTTGTTCATACACGATCCACTATGGACAGAAGCTGATGAGAATGATATGTCTAAACCCTTCTGGCTCTATGTCGTTCAAGTTGCTCCAACTAGCAAGAAAGTGTTTGAAGAATTGGATGTTGAGCTCGAAGAGGTGATTCATGAACAAAGCGCAGGACCGAATCCAACTTTAAGTGTATATTTTGAGGTGAATGTCAACATTGAGTAATTGTCTGAACCTAGAGATGAGGTGTCAAATAGTGAAGCTGATGCGCAGAGCGACGAAGAAGTAGAGTTCGACGACGAAGATGCAGAAGTACAGATTGAGATAGACATCTTTGGTGCATCAAATCTCATAGAGGATGAGAGATTTACTAATGACTTTTGCTAGGAAACCTTTTGCATGGCTCTTTTTATTAGTCTACAATACACTTTAGATTTTGTTCATTTATGTAGCAGTTTTATTGATTTGTTTCATTTGTGTAGCAGTTTCGTTGATTTGTTGTTTGTATTGATTAAGCATTTCTTACGTAAACAAACGTATTTTGTGTGTTTTGTTTGTGTATGATTAGCCATGGCCGATGACGATGAGCCCTACTCTCCTAGTTTTAGTTTTCCAGTCACTCTGGCCGGCATGTCACCCGAGAAGATGGGCTCATTTTTGTCTCAGTTCACACCTGAGCAGATCGCCATGGCACAACACCTTTGGGATGCAGGTGCAGGTACCTCTAGACCTACTACGACCGACCCTACGCCTGGGACTAGTGTAGTCCCTAGACCGAGGGGCCTCACAACTCAGCCTAGTGTGCCCCCTGCGCCTAGGACTCGTGTGTCCTCTACACTGATGGGTGGTTCATCCTCGAGACGACATCGCCGTCATTCTGGAGGCGGTGGTTGCTATGGTAGCGGTTCTACCGATGCGTCCACACCACCGAGAGAGCGCCCACTACTCTATTCAGTAGATAGTTCATCGATGGGTACACCATGTGCACCTTGGGGATCACACGAGCATAATCCTAGCAAGGTGTACAGGAGCAGGGATGGGGCTGTTGTGGCAGATGAGGTGGGAAAGAAAATGCGATAGAGGATTCAACAGCTCTGTACAATTCAGTTTGTTCCTACTGTGATAGAGATTTAGGAAATTCTCGATCTTGAGAGAAAGAATTACATTGTCGATACCATTCAGAGAGAGTACAGACAGCGGAAGAGGGGTACGATAAGGTCTCGAACACCTGGATTTTAAGTGTGGCACCACAATGTCACACCGTCAGTCAGAGGCCAGAGACAGATTCAATGATGGCGATCTCAAGCCGGCATGGTTGGACGTAGTGGATTGGGATTGCACTAGAGCTACAAGACAATCCCAATAGATTTCAGCAGCAGAGAGATGAAGCCAGAGCACATTTAGAGTCTGCTGGAGCGTCACATCTTGGGAGTGGAGGCTACGATACGCTTTGATATGAGTTTGTAAGTATTATATGTATGCTTTAAATTATTGATACTATATATGTTATTTGAAGATTTATCTAATGATTAAACCATAATTTTGCAGGAACTTTCCGTGAAGCGCCTTCCGACACGCCAAGACGAGAAGTATGGGTACAGGCATGGACTTGTGACCCTTTTGACCCAACTGGAGGAGGAGGGAGAGGATGTCAATTGGCAGGTATTACCATGAGGGCTTCTCACTCAGTGACCTCTTGCATATGTACAGTTTTGTAGTACTTATGTTTCTGGTTTATGGTTATGTTTATGGTATGGTTAAGGTTTGACAGTCAATTTATATTTATGGTTTATGGTTATGGTTATAGTTATGGTTGTGCAAGGTTATGGTTTTGGCAATCGTGTTATGATTATGGTTTTGCTATGGTTATGCTTGTGTAAGGTTATGGTTATGGTTAAGGTTGTGCAAGGTTATGATTATGGTTTTGGTTTTGGTTCAGGTGATGGTTATGGTTATGGTTTTGCTATGATGGTATAGCAATCGTGCTATGGTTATTGTTATGGTTATGCAAGGTTATGGTTATGGTTTTCGTTCAGGTGATGATTATGGTTTTGCTATGATGGTATAGCAATTGTGTGATGGCTATGGTTATGATATGGCACACAGGTTATGTTTATGGTTTTATAGTTTTTACTCATGTTAACAAGTTATGTTATTCTTACAATTTTGCTAATTGCCATACACTCGCTCTTTAGCGGCAGCTTGTAAGTGGAGTGCGGTTGCTTGTGCACTCTTCCTTTGGGCAGAGAGGGCTGTTTTTTTTTGCTGCAGTACATGATGCAGCATTAGTTCCCAACCCTCTCTGCCCCAAAAAAAATTCGCAGGTTTTGGTCGTCGGTATAGGTTACCGTATGATTGCCAGTATGGATCACGGAATAGGCATTGGAATTTAATTTATTAATACCAAGGCTTATACCATTGATTATTTCGACGCTTGTTTATAGGCCTACTCCGACGCGTGCTACACTGATACTTATACCAACGCCTCTTTCCAACCTTATTTCAACGCTTATAAGTTTAAAATTTAGCGCTATTTCGTCGGTATACCTGTGCCGAATTCTGCGCGACCTCTTGTAGTGATAGACCCACATTGTTGTTTTTGCTGTTGTTGTCATTGTGGCGAAGGTATGTGTGTGTGTGTATTGTGTATGTGTGTGTGTGTGGGTGTGTGTGAGAGAGTGAGAGATAGAGAGAGAGAGAGGGCGACAGGGGGGGAAGACTGTTTAGTCATAAAATCCATTCTATTTTTCAAGTGCATTCACAAAATTATTTTTGTGCTTTGACTCTATAAATGAGTGCAAGAATGCTACAAGCCCCAAGAGAAGTGGAAAACAAGAAGTTTTGACATGAGCTAGCTAATAACATTTTTGTTTGTCCTTGTAACATCTAGCACACCTTGTTGATGGGATCCCCACCGTAAAGACCCTCGTTACCTGGATGGAAGCTGCACCACATTAAAAACGTCAGCATACTAGTAGAGGCAAATACGCTAAGACTTGAATAGCATATATGATATATTGGGACACAATGAGAGAGAGAGAGAGAGAGAGAGAGAGAGATAGAGAGAAGAGAGAGAGAAAGATTTGCTAATAGGGTATCGACTGAACGTTGTAGGCAAAAATCCACTTAGGTGATTCCAGAACACATTGCTATTTATAACCCTACCATCACAAAAATCACACAATTAGTTGTTTGGAATGCAATGATAGACAATTACTCCCAATGTATTTGAATGGCTAGGCTTCATGAGGCCAGATTGATGGTAATGAATGTTGGAAGAGTGCAGGAGAAGACTTACAAGCGTGAGAGGTCGATGAGACCCAACGATGCCAAAAGTTCCCTTGTTAGTTTATTGTTGTCTAAGCGCCTGCAATATGTATCATCCTCATTCAACGTTTCATGCACAAGAGCATGACAAAATGCAATTCACACTTATTGAAAAATTTGGGAGTCTATATGTATTATTTAGCTAGTGTGCATGTGCAGTATTACAATCATACCCCACACAGTATTGCCCATACTGACATCGAGAAAAAGACTCACAGAAACTTAAGGTTGTGGGCGAACTCTTGAGGTATAGGCCCCGTCAGTAGGTTGGCGAACAAATCCAAGCTTATGAGAGAATGTACCTTTGCAAGCTGTGGAGGGATTGGCCCGCTCAGAGAATTCTGCTGAAGCTCTCTGCATAACACAACATGTAGATCAGTATATCGTCAACACTAAGTATCATGCAAAAGTTGTCATTTTCTACACTTATAAGCGTCGCAAAGAATTGTACTCACAAGTATTGCAAGGCATCTAGGTCCCCTACTTCTGGAGCCAAGCTTCCGACAAGGCCTTCTTGTTGCTACTCACTGCTAGAAAATTATTTCACCAAGACGACATTGAAATCCTTGAGCACATCCTATGCAATTCATTGAAATGCTGGGATCGCGGTGGACTCGATTCTTGAAGGCAATAAGTGCCGCAACTGCAACAACAACAAGATAAAGTAACCAGACGACAGATGCAATCACACATACATGGGCTTGTGTAGATGCAAGCTGTGATATTGTGAGTGTGCAATATTGCAGCGACGGTGTCCAGCTTCATAAAACGCAAGTTGAAGATGTCGTAAACCTAATATGAATCTATGTTATGAAAGGCAAGGTAAATGTATAAGACAAGCATGCAGCGGCTGGTGAGTACTAGACGTACCATCGCTTCTTGGATCGTAACCCACACCAGAGCGGCTACTGGCGCAAACATATGCATTCTCGTTGTGTGTTTGTGAATTCTGTCAGTCTACGTGCATCTCTTGTTACATTTATACTCCATCTCTAGTGTGTCACCGCATTTAAGGCATCGGCGCTGGGTTCTCTAGAAGTGCCACCTCCACGGGTCATCTCACCACTGGCAATAATTCCAAAAAGCCTCTATAGTCAGTGGTGTGCCATCTATAGTCAGTGGTGTGCTTCAGAGAAATTCATTTTTGGGGCTGATTCCGCAAGTCAGTTGATACACACTCCTTGCTGGATTTCAACTTCCACGACCACCGTCCTCCTATCCCACTCAATCAACACCGTTGTGGGGCTAAGGTTAGTATGCACATGACACGAACCTAAATTTCGGTTCATCCCGCACCGCCAATTTTGATTACTAGAAATGGATCCTTTAGAGCTCTCATTCGGCATCATTGTTTAACAAAGCAATACATCAAGGGTGTTTCATCCCCAATCCCCAGTTCCCCAATTCCTCCCTGTAAAGCAAGTAATGTCAAAGATGAGAAGCCAAACATGGGTGGTGTCTTCTGATGAGGCATGGACACTACTTTCTTGGGCTTCGAATATTCCCACAAGAGCGACCCGCATGACATCCATCGTGTTCTAGATTGTCCCTCAAAAAGAGAGGCGGCCACTTCATCTTGTTATAGCAAAACTCCATTGTCAAAGCCCTCGTCTTTCCACACTTTCCTACCATGAAGACGGTACGATGGATTTAAAAATGAAGAGAATGCGGATTGGATGACATTGGAGATGGCTTTTTGTCGTCAATATGTGTCGGATGTGCAACTGCATAAAGTAAAGCAGAAGCTAGTTGGTCTAATGCAAAGCTTCGATGGAGATTTTCAAAAATTTTGTGTGGGAATTCAAAGCCCTTTGGAGAGATCTAATGGAGGTAACTCCTACCCAGAGTGTTGATTTTCTAAAGTTGAGCAAGTTTTTTGATTGCTTGCATGAGGAGGTCAGAGATTAAGTGGAGACATGGGCCGGTGACATATGCAGAAGTGGTTAATTTGGAAGAGGACGAACCAAGAAGATCTTGAAGAAGCGGCAAGCAAGGCAAAGATTGTCAAATGCGTTGTTTCCCAGGTCAATCCAAGTGGCAAAAGTGAATCCAAGGGTGATGCAAAGGGAAGAGAGTACGATGCAAGAGGAACCAAGGGCTTTGGGGTTGCAAAGAGGTGGAGTGGTTCAGTGTTAGAAAAAAACCGGGGTACAGTGTATTTTAACCGACCAAAATCATAAAATCCCGGTTAGATTTTGACCTTGCATTGAAGAAAACCGACAAATTTACACAAGTTTTAGTGTAAATACCGGCAAAAGCTTCAAATTTTAGAATTTCAAGTTTGCCCTTATTTTCTTCAGTTAGGAAAAATGTATTTTTCTAGCCCCGGAGTGGTTTCAATGCCCAAGATGCCAATTAGGGAAGCTCCAACTACTATGGGAGAAGAGAAAAGGGTTACATAGTGGGTAGAAGAAGCAGACAAAAACTCAGATATGACTGAGGAAACTTCATTGATGAGTAAAAGGAGATCCCAAATCTTGAGATGGAAGAGGAATTGGAAACAAATGACAACAGTTCTATGGATGTTGTACTACATGGGAAACAAATTTTTCCTACTCAAGGTATGAGGAGATGATCTTCTGCATGTGGATAAGAAATGAAAGTTGTGCTGGAGAAGCAGGATAAGTGCAGATCAATGTGGCAGATGAAGTCCAAGTGGAGGGATCCAGGCCTATGGGAGTGGACATGTAGGTAAAGATGCTATGCGGTGTGATGTTGATGGGTATGCTTATGGAAGTTGTAGTGGAATGTGCTACAGTGGTGCAGAAGGTATAGAATTTTGTTGTGAAAGATAAACCAAGCTTGCTTTTGGAAGGAGACTAGGGTAGGGCCGTAGAGGATGATTCTCTATCCTCTTTGGCAAGGGATGAAGTAGAAGAGAAGGTAGGTGACATTGACGAGGTAGAGGTTCTGATTGACCTCTCAGAGCCGATTGATGAAGAAGGGCTTGATGATGTTTTCATTGAGTTTTAAGAAGAGATGAAGAAAAGCGTGGAGCCAACAAAAAATTGATGCAGCAAGTGTGCTCTATGGATGATGAAGAATACTTCTAGGATGTGTCCAAGCTTTCAAAAGAGGTTTGTGATTCATGGTTGAGAAGTATGCTTGTGAGTGCAGCACTGCAGTTTGCTATCTGTTAGATATGCAATTTAGAGTTTCTATCCTAGTTAAAATACCATATATGTCAACGATAATCAATAAACTTATTAGCTTCATTGGTTAGAATTGCCCATTATGCCAATTTGAATTAAATATGTAGGTTACACAGTATAATCATATGCTTCATCTAATAAATACAAGACAACATTAATGTAAGTAGAACAACAAGTTGAAGTAGTTATCTAGTGTAAGTACACATAATTGGCTTATTGTAGGCGAGTGTCGCAATCATAGTGAAGTAAACCTTCCCATCAGCATGTATGTATTTATTTATTTGTAGAGAGACATATACCTAAATAGATAGTTAGAGAGTAGATATATATTTAAAGATAGGTATAATGCACAGGTGAACTTCAAAAACCCATTCTATGTGTGTGTGTGTGTGTGTGTGTGTGTGTGTGTGTGTGTGTAGAGAGAGTAAGTAGACACAAATTTAGTCTATCAGATATTTTTATAAGAATAAACCATTAGAAACCTAATTCTAGCACTTAGATATTTCAAGGAAACTTGTCACTTAACAGAACATAGAAGTGTTGCATTACCATCCTAGTGTTGATCACTTTGCCAAGATTGTATCATTGAGAAAAATATGTTTCATAAGGATAGCTAGATTTTCTAGCTATTTTATGTGGTCAAAATTATAGTATGCCCATGCTTTCACGGTGAGAATTATAGTATGCCCATTCTTTCATGGTTAACCTGAGTAGATATGGACTTCCATGCAATGAGACTAGTAGATGCAAACTTAATGCTCCATGTAAGTCTGGCCAATGCAAAGGTAAATATTGAAAGTTTGGCTTGTATTTAGTTAGTTCATAATATAAAATACATGATGTAAGGGATCAATATGGCTTGCACTCACTATGAAAATCTCTAATTGTTTACCGTGGTCTTTTACCACGTTTTGTAGAGAGAAGGTCCAAAATTAGCTGGACAGGGAAGAGAGAGGAGGATGGGGGGTGCATTCTCAAATATTACCGTGAATATTTCCGCGACCATTATCTTGAAAGTTACCTCTAATATTGCCGCTACTATTACTGCCTTTATTCCCGAAGCACTATTTAGCGCCTAAACGGTTAAATTTTGGCTTAAACATCCCCCCCCCCCCCCCACCCATGCACCGATCCACCCAATCAAATTTCGGTGTTTCCCTCCTCTTAATAAAAATTAACGAGCATTATATGAAAATTTTAAATTTATAAAAAAGAGATATGAAAACATGGAACGATAGTTAGCTATGTAGGATTGCACTTGGTTACATCTAAACTAATCACTATCACTTGATTAATATAATTTATCATGTTTCACAAAATTAGAGAGAGGAAGAGGGGGGGGGGAGAGATGAATGGATGACACGACCAAAAGATTTATTTGTTGTTGAAGTACTTGTTTGCATTTAAAATCACAAAAAACTCTGATTTTGAGGGTAAAAATGCAATAAACTGTTTTTGTTGACATATTTTCATGGAGTTTTCATGATTGACAAATGTTCTGTATTTAAGAGGACATTTGCAAGAGTTTTGTGTAGAAATATTAAAATTCTGAAAACATGAACTTCATATGCGTATGATGTCTCAAGAGGAATTTGGAGACCAAATTTGACAAATTTGACTGCACGAGAGTGTTCAAAAGGGGGATTCTATCCTAAGTACACCTTGAGACTAGGGTTTTGACCAGCCCTTTTTGACACCCAAAAGACAAAGGACGGAGTGTCAGAAACAGAAAAAAAAGAAACTTGTTATTCTGAGCATATTTATTCATGAAAATAGGTAAATCTGCTTGAAACCTAGTGCTGGAGACTTGGAGGATGCTTGTGGTTAAATTCTAGCCAAAAATTCACCAACACTTTTGAAGGGTAATTCTGGTAGCAAAATTGACCTTTTGAATTTACATCCCTATTTTGCATGTTTTGTTGAGCACATACACCAAATTTCATTTCATTTGGATATATAGATTGTGAAGTAAGGGGATTTTAGTCTTTCAGGGGATTTCCTTGTGAAAAAAGTGGTTAATTTGTGCAATTTTGATTTCCAATTTTTTTTGTGAGCACATATGCATGTAGTACATATCAAGGAGCACCTGGGATAGAAATAGAAGTCCATTATGACTAGATAGAAATCATACGTGTATGATGTCTTAGAGGCCATATTTGACGTTGAAAGATACATCTAAGTACACCCTTGTGATCTAGATAATTTAGGAAGCAAATAGGCAAAATTCCATTGAATTTGAAGCATTCTTGGGGTTATAAAGGCCAGGAGATGGATCTAGTCAAGTGAATGATTGTATTGACCATATCTAGCACAAAAGGTGTTAGAATGGAATTCTAAATGCTGGTGTCAGTTGCTTAATGTGAGGTGGGAGACCTCTGTAGTGAGTTTCATTTCAATTTGACCAGAAAGACATCATACACGTATCATGTCTAAAGGGCAATTTTAGGGACCAAAGCTGACATCAGAGCAAACCATGGTGTTTAGCACCAGAAAACAATCTTATTGACCAAATTTCATTGCATTTGAAGCACATAGACATTATACGCATATTCTTGTTGCTTATGATAAGGGGAGGCCTAAGGCAAAGAAAGTTTCAAAATCTAATCACATAGACATCATACATGTATCATGTCTCAAGTCAAGATCTGACAGTTCAATTGAACTTCTGACCACACAAGAGGTTTCGAAATGATGTGTTAAGCTTGTTTGCAAAATTTCATCTCCTTTGGGCACAATTCTTTGAAGTGGTAAGTGAAGGATATCCAAAGGGCTATTTTTTTAATTTGGGTATATAGAGCTTGAAGTGTTGAGTCAATAGGTCATGAAGGCTCCTCAAATGGAGCTACAAGAGGAAAAAAGTGGTAGTTTAAAGTTAAAGTGGTTTGCAAACTCTTGATGGACAGGGCAAGTGCGGATGGAGCATCAGAGTTAAAGTGAATGCATGGGCCTGAAGTTCTCATCTTGCAGAGCATGTCCCTATTTTCAGATCAACAATTGGAGTCATGGATGTCAAGTTATTGCGAGATAAAGTTTTGCTAGTGGCTGATTTTGAGACAGGTTGACTATTCTGGAAAGCGTTCCATATGGAAGTTTTTGAAGCTCAATCAAGTTTAAGACTATGATATGCAGCACATGGAGCATACAAAAATAGCATTAGAAGACTGCATATTGATTGGAGCCTAGAGCACAAAGTTACGGCATGGAAAGCTGGCAGTTAGTGGCGATCGTAGAGGATCCAATATTTTTGGTCATTTTGGTCCACTCGCTTTGAGACCTTAGAGGAGTAGGGATGCAACATGGAGGAGGGGTATCATGGCGAAGGAGATAGAATTTCAAGTGGAATTTATAGTTTGTGCATTGCGTGAGCACCAAGTGGTAGAGCAACCAAAGTGGGGAGAATAAAGGCATTTTATGGAATTTTGATCATTGCCATACACTCGCTCTTTAGCGTTAGCTCGTAGGTGGAGTGCGGTTGCTTGTGCACTCTTCCTTTGGGCAGAGAGGGCTGTTTTCTTTTGCTGCAGTACACGATGCAGCATTAGATCCCAGCCCTCTCTGCCCAAAAGAAATTTGCAGGTTTTGGTCGTCGGTACAAGTTACAGTATGATTGCAGGTATGGATCACTGAATAGGCCATTGGAATTTAATTTATTAATACCAAGACTTATACCGTTGATTATTCCGACGCTTGTTTATAGGCCTATTTCGATGCCTGCTACACTGATACTTATACCGACGCTACAATATTGGCGCCTCTTTCGAACCTTATTTCAACGCTTACAAGTTTAAAATTTAGCGCTATTTCGTCGGTACCTGCACCGAATTCTGTATGACCTCTTGTAGTGATAGACCCACATTGTTGTTGTTGTTGTTGTCATTGTGGGAAAGGTGTGTGTGTGTGTGTGTGTGTGTGTGAGAGAGAGAGAGAGAGAGAGAGAGAGAGAGAGGGGGGGAAAGGGGGGGGAAGACTATTTACTCACAAAATCCATTCTATTTTTCAACTGCATTCACAAAATTATTTTTGTGCTTTGACTCTATAAATGAGTGCAAAAATGCTACAGGCCCCAAGAGAAGTGGAAAACAAGAAGTTTTGACATGAGCTAGCTAATAACATTTTTGCTTGTCCTTGTAACATCTAGCACGCCTTGTTGATGGGAGCCCCACCGCAAAGACCCTCGTTACCTGGATGGAAGCTGCACCACATTCAAAATGTCAGCATACTAGTAGAGGCAAATAAGCTAAGACTTGAATAGCATATCTGATATATTGGGACACAATGAGAGAGAGAGAGAGAGAGAGAGAGAGAGAGAGAGACCTGCTAATAGGGTATCGACTGAACGTTGTAGGCAGAAATCCACTTAGGTGATTCCAAGACACATTGCTATTTATAACCATACCATCACAAAAATCACACAATTAGTTGTTTGGAATGCAATGATAGACAATTACTCCCAATGCATTTGAATGGCTAGGCTTCATGAGGCAAGATTGATGGTAATGAATGTTGGAAGAGTGCAGGAGAAGACTTACAAGCCTGAGAGGTCGATGAGACCCAACGATGCCAAAAGTTCCCCTGTCAGTTTATTGTTGTCCAAGCGCCTGCCATATGTATCATCCTCATTCAACATTTCATGCACCAGAGCATGACAAAATGCAATTCACACTTATTGAAAAATTTGGGAGTCTGTATGTATTATTTAGCTAGTGTGCATGTGCAGCATTACAATCATACCCCACACAGTATTGCCCATAACTCACAGAAAAAGACTCACAGAAACTTAAGGTTGTGGGCGAACTCAAAGTGATCAAACTCTTGAGGTATAGGCCCCGTCAGTAGGTTGGCGAACAAATCCAAGCTTATGAGAGAATGTAGCTTTGCAAGCTCTGGAGGGATTGGCCCGCTCAGAGAATTCTGCTGAAGCTCTCTGCATAAGAGAACATGTAGATCAGTATATCGTCAACACTAAGTATCGTCATTTTCTACACTTATAAGCGTCGCAAAGAAATGTACTCACAAGTATTGCAAGGCATCTAGGTCGCCTAGTTCTGGAGCCAAGCTTCCGACAAGGCCATCTTGTTGCAACTCACTGCTAGAAAATTATTTCATCAAGACGACATTGAAATCCTTGAGCACATCCTATGCAATTCACTTGAAACGCAGAACAAGAAAACCCACAGTCTGATGACACGACGGTTGCCATCGCAAATGACGTTAAAAAATGTGCAAGCGTCTACTAGGTTGGGGTCCCAGCTATCGAGTGCATTGCTGGGATCGCGGTGGACTCGATTCTTGAAGGCAATAAGTGCCGCAACTGCAACAACAACAAGATAAAGTAACCAGACGACAGACGCAATCACACATACATGGGCTTGTGCAGATGCAAGCTGTGATAACTCGATTCTTGAAGGCAATAAGTGCCGCAACTGCAACAACAACAAGATAAAGTAACCAGACGACAGACGCAATCACACATACATGGGCTTGTGCAGATGCAAGCTGTGATATTGTGAGTGTCATGTGTATGTATTAGGGTATAAGCAGTCAAGCTGAAGAGGCCGCATTGCAGCGACGGTGTCCAGCTTCATAAAACGCAAGTTGAAGATGTCGCAAACCTAATATGAATCTATGTTATGAAACGCAGGTAAATGTATAATGCAAGCATGCAGCGGCTGCAGGTGAATACTAGACGTACCATCTCTTCTTGGATCGCCGCAGTGAGCAACGGTTGCTGCAAACGCAACCCACACCAGAGCGGCTACTGGCGCAAACATATGCATTCTCGTTGTGTGTTTGTGAATTCTGTCAGTCTACGTGCATCTCTTGTTACATTTATACTCCATCTCTAGTCCACACGTCGTTATAGAAGTGTCACCCCATTTAAGGCATTGGCGCTGGGTTCTCTAGAAGTGCCACCTCCACGTGTCATCTCACCACTGGCAATAATTCCAAAAAGCCTCAAGCTATAGGGGACTGGTTGCGCCATCTATAGTCAGTGGTGTGCTTCAGAGAAATTCATTTTTGGGGCTATAGGCTGATTCCGCAAGTCAGTTGATACACACTCCTTGCTGGATTTCAACTTCCACGACCACCGTCCTCCTATCCCACTCAATCAACACCATTGTGGGGCTAAGGTTAGTATGCACATGACACGAACCTAAATTTCGGTTCATCCGGCACCGCCAATTTTGATTACTAGAAATGGCTCCTTTAGAGGTCTCATTCGGCATCAACGTTCAACAAAGCAATACATCAAGGGTGTTTCATCCCCAATCCCCAGTTCCCCAATTCCTTCCTGTAAAGCAAGTAATGTCAAAGATGAGAAGCCAAACATGGGTGGTGTCTCCTGAAGAGGCATGGACACTACTTTCTTGGGCTTCGAATATTCCCACAAGAGCGACCCGCATGACATCCATCATGTTCTAGATTGTCCCTTAAAAAGAGAGGTGACCACTTCATCCTGTTATAGCAAAACTCCATTGTCAAAGCCCTCGTCTTTCCACACTTTCCTACCATGAAGTAGCCATCGTTGCAGTTGATCAAGGGTTGGGCTAGCTGGAATTGACTCCCGTATTTGCTAACTTGGTGTCTGATGACTGACTATGCAAGCCTTCTATTGAGCACATGCATGTTTTTGGCTATTTGGCATATGCTTTGGTGCCACAAATGCAGCGTAGAAAATTGGATGATACGGATGTCAAATGTATTTTTGTTGGTTATATAAGTGCTGAAACAGGCTGTATCATCTGCAAACAAAGCGTATCTTGGTCTTACGAGATGTTGTGTTTGTAGAAGATTCTATTCAATCCTTGTTGTCATGTACTAGAGACAATAATGTAAGCTCACAGGACATTTATGACACTTTGTTGCCTCTTTTCAGTAGTGGAAGTTTGAATGTCAATTCCAATGAGGCAAATGTACAACCAATGGAGATTTTTGAAAATGTTACAAATCCGCCTATTATTGATGCATATATACATGATGTACTTGATGGGAAAAGGGCTGAGAATGAGCAAGCGAAAGATATACCAAAATTGCTAGTCCATACTTTGTGTGACAGCAAATTGGATGCACCTTTGTCTAGTTGTACTCATTCTAGTTCTTGCCATGAATCTTATGCATCAAATTGTTATGCTTTGGTTGTGTCTAGCTTACATGATGTTGAGGAGCCTGTGTCTTTTGATGAAGCACATAATTTAGAAAATTAGATGGCTACCATGCAATCTGAATATGATGTACTTATAGAAAATGACACATGGACTCTATGTGATTTTCCTCCTAGAAAAAAGGCCATTGGTACGAAAAGGTTTTACAAGCTAAAACCCAATTTGGATAGTGAAATTGATCGTTATAAGGCTCGACTTGTTGCAAAGGGTTATGCACAAAAATAAGGCGTTGATTATGTAGAGACTTTTGCTCCCACTTACCGTATGACTATTGTGCATTTTCTATGTGTATTGGCAGCTCATGTTGGTTGGTATGTACATCAGTCAAAAATTGTGATTGCTTCCTTGAATGGCAACATATTTGAGGTAGTTTATGTAATGCGACCTAGCAATTTTTTCATTAAAGGGCAGGAAGATAAAGTGTGAAAATGTAAGAAAGCTTTCTATGGGTTGAAGCTATCTCCTTGTGCTTGGTATGAGAAGGCTGAAACTCATTTGCTCAAACGAGGCTTTCGTAATAGTCCAGCACAAAGCACATTGTAGGTAAAGCATGAGGGTGATGTACTTCTCATTGTCATTCTCTATGTAGATGATTTGCTAATCATTGGACCATATGAGAGACATATTACTGAGTTTAAGGATGATTTGAATGCTACTTTCAAGATGAAAGATTTGGGGTTGTTGCATCATTACTTGGGTATACAGTTTAAGGAGTGTGATGGTGGTATTGCCTTGGTTCAAACAAGTTAACGTAGTGCACAACATCAAATGCCACATTTTTAAGCTTAGTAGACCTATGGGAGTCTGTATTGTGCCCAAATCCTATTGACAATGCTTATCACCATAAAAAATGTCTTTTGGGAATATGCAAACATTGTACATTGATAGGCTATCATTGTGTCTAGCAGAACTGAGTGATGATATCTCTAGAATGATTGTGAAGCTTCTTGATGAGATTCCTACACATGAAGTGGATAAGAAAGGTAGCCCAAAATCTTGCAAAGACCTCGTGGTTTGGCCAGTGAGTCTGATGTGTTTCCTTTCCTTGATTCAAAGCAAATCAATGAACGTCATCAAGCACAACTACATCTAGATGGCAAGATAAACTATTCAAGGAATGTTTGCATAACTGCTGTGACAATGTAGTGGTGTTTGTAGTAGATTTTGCGGATAACTGCTCCTTCAAGGTGCAGAATGAGGTTCACTCAATGCATTGGTATTCAATTCAGGTCACAACTTTGGCTCATAGGTCATACTTGCGTGATGCGCTTCGTGCCATTCAAAAGATGAGTTATTTCTATATCTCTTATGAGAAAACACACGACACTTTGTTTGTGCAAGACTAGATTCTTTTGCACAATGAGTGGCTAAAAAGTCAAGGCTATAGTGTGAAGAGAAACTAGTTGTGGTTTGATGGTGATGTTCCACAATTCAAACCAAGGTAGCATTCTATGTTGTAGTCCAATTCTTGAATATGACTAATATCAAGATAATGCACAATTCTTTGCTTCTATCCAACGATGGGGCTACGACAATGCTAGAAAGATCTTTCCCACATGAGTAGCTGAAATCTCACAGATGTGTGCATCAAAACACTTCAAGTGTTGATGGATTTCAAACTTTCCTTACTCCATGCATTCAAGAGCTAGACAATCTTATAGACGGCTACTTCCATAACACTGAAGCAAATATTTGTAAGACTAGGGGAACTAGTGCCTTGGAGTCCACCTCCCACTATATAGCAAGCTACTAGCCCTTTGGACTCCCTTTCCACACTGCCTAGTCCGGCCTTGCCCTTGTCTAGGCTCTTGTCTAGTCCGGCCTTGCCCTAGTCCTGACATTACTTCCCCCTCAAAGAAGAGTTTTCGTCCTCGAAAACAAAAGTGGGAAACTTCTTCTTAAGAACACTAATGTTTTCCCAAGTGGCACCTTCCTCAGGTCGATCTTTTCACTTGATTAAGGATTATTGACGTACATAACCAAAATCTGTTGGCCAATGACATTGTCATCCCCACGTACCTGCTTACGTAAACGGCTTACATGAAACACTGGATGAATACGAGAATGTGTATGTAGTAGTAACTTGTAGGCCTGATCACGTCCTCGCTTGAGTATTTTGAAAGGCCCACAATATCGTGGAGATAATTTAGGTGTTTGGCCCAGTTTTCAACCTTTCTGAATGTTTTGGCACACGTAAAAATACTTCCTCCCCTTCCTCAAAGGTAGCTTGCCGACGTTTCTTATCAGCGTACTTATTATACCGATCCTGTGCTTGTCGGACATTCTGACGAGCGAGTTTCAACATATCTATGTGGTCTTGGAGAAAATCCTTAACCTATTGGAGTTTTTCGGTTGCCAACCCCACCGTAATAGGTGACCTACGTTGAAAACCATATGTCAGCATGAAAGGACTAAAACTTGAACTTCATATGCGTATGATGTCTTGAACTTCATAAGTGTATGATGTCTCAAGAGGAATTTGGAGACCAAATTTGACAAATCTAACTGCACGCGAGTGTTCAAAAGGGGGGTTCTATCCTAAGTACACGAGGAAAAATGTGGTAGTTTAAAGTTAAAGCGGGTTGCAAACTCTCCATGGACAGGGCAAGTGCGGATGGAGCATCAGAGTTAAAGTGAATGCATGGGCCTGAAGTTCTCATCTTGCAGAGCATGTCCCTGTTTTTAGATCAACAATTGGAGTCATGGATGTCAAGTTATTGCGAGATAAAGTTTTGCTAGTGGCTGATTTTGAGTCAGGTTGACTATTTTGGAAAGCGTTCCATATGGAAGTATACAAAAATAGCATTAGAAGACTACATATTGATTGGAGCCTAGAGCACAAAGTTACGGCAGTGGGAACAACTGGCAGTTAGGGGCGATCGTAGAGGAGCTAATATTTTTGGTCATTTTGGTCCACTTGCTTTGAGACCTTAGAGGAGTAGGATGCAGCATGGAGGAGGGGTATCATGGCCAAGGAGATAGAATTTCAAGTGGAATTTATAGTTTGTGCATTGCGTGAGCACCAAATGGTAGAGCAACCAAAGTGGGGAGCATAAAGGCATTTTACGGGATTTTTTTGGTGGTTTTGAGAGGCCCCCCAAGGAGTGAGGCATCCCAAGATGACACATGGAACACAATGCTCCCACGTGTAGAGTCTCAACCTGTGATGGCGTGGTAAAGAGCTATAGTGGGGAGACTCCAAGGGAATCACAAGTGGAGTGAGGAGTTCCTTGAGAGCTTGGACCTATGGCGACCTCTGAGGACGCTGCTCTAGTGGTGAATGTTGCATCTGCTGGCGGCGTGCTTGCAAAGTGGATGATGACATGTAAGTAAGCTTAGGTGATGTTCTCGCATACCTATAACAGCGTCAAACTTTTAAATGTGTAGGAGGTTCTCGTGGGGAATAGTCCTACCGTTGTGACTGTTCCTTGGGGCTTAAGAGGTTTTACACATGTAGTGGCTTGGTAATGAATACGAGAGCCAAAAATATCAAGGACTCACATGCAAAAGAAAGCGACCAAAAATAGAAAGCCACCAAAAATAGGGGTGGCCTTCCGTACCCTATATGAAAGCCTTTTTGGACAGTTTTGGGGGGAAGAGAGCTCGCGGAGGAGCTTTGCAAAGAGGGCTCAAAGAAGCCTTGGAGAAGGAGATTGGAGCCATTGAGAACACCAATGACAACGTTTTTTCTCTTGCTTCTCTCAACGAGGAGAGCCCAATGCAGGTGAAGCCGAGGATTGCCCAAGGTTTTTATACACCTTCAGAACGTACCAACGGATCCATGTTGTAGCATCAACTTTCATGGTGTCTGTAGTGGTGTTTTGTTGCAAGATTAAAGAAAACAATAGTTGATGTTTTCACTATTTCTTCCCTCTTTTCCCCCATTTTTGTCTTTGTTCTACTTTATTGTCTGCTTCCGGTTGTGTGAGATGCATGTGCCTCCTCGGGCCTCTATGTGTGAGAGAGAGGAAGAGAGAGTGGTGTACACGTTGTGTGAAGGTTATAGACGGGAAATATTAGGGTGATGTGTTGTCAATTGCTGGGGTGGATCACATGTGTGTTGGTATGCCTGCGTATAGTGATCTGTTTGCGGATTGTGTGAGTTTTGAAGGTGAAATCTAGTGGATTGGGTGCAGTGAGTATCGTGGTCTATATAAAGACAAATGTTTGTGCATCGGGTGTTTTCTCCTTTCCAACGACATTAACAGCTCTCCACGATGGATATCAATACTCCCTCCTAATATCATGTTTAGAGGTTTTAAACCTACACACCAATGATGGTTGGAGCAATGAAACATTGACAAGCCTCTAAAAGTACCTAGCCGATATTGACAATTTTCTTGGAATTTTGGCACGATACCTATGTTGCTTGCCAGGATTATGGACAAGCTATTACCGAGTGGCAATTTACTTTCCTCCTCAAGGCAACATGCAATGAAGCCTATCACATCTGATTATCAATGCATCTATGCATGAATAAATGGTTTAATTTTATGTTGCAATGACCATGTGGAGGAATCACAATTTTCAAAATGTGGAGAAGAAAGGTATACAAAAAAGAGACAGTCGGGTACCATGAAAATTATTGATGGCATTCTTATCATACCCTGCATCTAGCACATGTTCCAAAGCAAGGAGATTTCTACACTCATCTCATTGCACCAAATGCATAAACTGTTGAATGGAAAGGTGTGCTAGCCCCATCAGATGTTTTCAGGTTTTAAAACTTTAAGTAGAGCCCATGTAGATATTCTTTCAAATTTTAATTTAATATGGATTGAGGTCTAAGAGACTTTCTATACCTTGAACAAGTACAAGGGTCATTATATAGGCCTAAGAGTTGAGATAATGTTGGTGTGCAAGCATCAAATGTAGCATAGGATCTCTAGCCTAGGTGCAAAGTATCTAATCAAGAATTGCTAGTGGAAGTACTCCATGGTGTGAGCTAGGCACAAATTCTATCTATATATATCTATCCATCTCCCCCCCCCCCCCCCCCTCTCTCTCTCTCTCTCTCTCTCTCTCTCTCTCTCTCTCTCTTTCTATATATACACACACACACACACACACACTTATCTATAGATAGTCATTTGTGAAGTCCGCTATATTTTTTGTACATATTATATGCACATAATGTGTGTGTGTGTGTGTGTGTGTGTGTATACATACAAATGCACACACACACACAAACACACACGCACATATATATATATATATATGTAGAGAGTGAGAGAGAGAGAGAGAGCAATGAAAATAAATAGGTAGAGACTAGACTCAGGAGTGGATATTATAAAGTGCAAGCGGACTTTAAAAAATGGTTTCCAAATTTTGGTGATTTTCTAGAGGTGTTTATTTTCTAATAGCTTTTGGGTTGATGATAAAACCATATGGTTTTTTAGCTTCATGTTCTATTTTAGTATACCAAAAAAGTTACATTTGTCACATCATTCAAGTTTATATAGCCATGCCCATTATTAGCATTAGAAATTTTATTCTAGTTATACTCAAATATTTCAAGGAAACTTGTCACTTAACAGAACGTAGAAGTGTCTTAGAACATAAAAGTGTTGCATCACCAGTCTAGAATCGATCACTTTACTAAGATTGTAGCACTTCACGATTAACATGAGTAGATGTGGACTTCCATGAAATGAAATTAGTAGATGGAAACTTAATGCTCCATGGAAATCTAGCCAATGCAAAGGTAAATGGTGAAAAATTGGCTTGTATTTAGTCAGTTCACGATATATTATACATGATGTAAGGGATCAATATGACTTGCATCATTCTTTAAAAAATCCTTGAAAAAACTACCTAGATTGCCACAATAGGAGCATGCACCTACCAAATGACCCCAATTTAGGTATATAATATGTCCACCAAAAGAATCATGATAAATTTTCATATGGAAGATTTTGGTCCTTTTGCCAAAGTATACAAACCTCATCTCTATAGGGTGGCACATATAGCTCGAGAGAGAAAAAATTCCCTAAGGTATGTGCCAATTCTTCTATTGAAGGCTAGAGAAAGGAGGAAACATCCAAAAGGGACATTCAACCAAAAATTCATATTTGATTGACGTAATTGGTCGCCCAGGGAATGATGCGGACCACTTTTCCAAACATGACAAAGGTAGAGATACACAAAAAAGTGCAAGTTTATCTTCCTTGTTGAAGAATTTCATCCTAAATATGAAATAGGTCCCTTGAAAGAGATACAAGAAAGATGTGGATACAAAGGATTTCAAGAGCATTATGTGCTCCCTTTGATTGTAGAATTGAGATTAACGTCTTTTTAAGTACAAAATCCCAACATAAAATAATAATGGACAATATTGTATGTACGCAAGCAAAGCCCAATTAGTAGCATTCTCACGGTGTACCTAAACAACAAGAGGAGGAGCTACTCGAGAACATTTTAAGGGTTGAGGGATTTCTCATGGAATGCCTTTGAAAGTATGATTCTCTATAAAACAATAAAATAAATAAAGACGATTATACACATGGCCTTAATGGGAGGCCATAGAATACATCTCTATAAAACAATTCTTGTAATGGTTATAGCAAGAATAAAAAATCAAGAATTGGGAAAAAGAAACTCGTGAGAAACATGGTAATTGGACACATCAAGGAGAGAGAGAGAGAGGGGGGGGGGGGGGGGGGGGGGGGGAGGGGGGCGGGGATATTTTTGTGGGGAAGAATATTCATCATGCACTCAAAGAGGGTCACTTTTGTAAACACTATACATCATGTGTGTTCAATTCTATTTGTAGAACCACTTACCTGAAAATGTGAGAAAATATAGAATAATACAATCGCTATTGTTGACTCCACGTGATAGGTAATTTTTAATTATAGTGACCCCCCTCGAGACCATGCATGGAGGACTAGAGCCAATGGCGTACATAGCAATGGAAATTATAGTGCTTTGGACACACCCACATTGTTGTTGTTGTTGTGGTGGTGGTGGTGGTGGTGGTGTGTGTGTGTGTGTGTGTGAGTGAGAGAGTGAGTGAGAGAGAGAGAGAGAGAGAGGGGGGGCGGGGGGGGGGGGGGGGCATTTGAGTCTGTAAGTAAGTGCAAGAATGGTACAAGCCCCGAGAGAAGTGGAAAACAAGAAGTTTTGACATGAGCTAGCTAATCACATTTTTGTTTGTCTATGTAAAATCTAGTATGCCTTATTGATAGAAGCATCATAAACACCCTCGTTACCCGGATAGAAGTTGCACAACATCAAAAACATCAGCATACAAGTAGCTGCAAATAAGCTAAGACTTGAATAGCATATCTGATATATTGGGATAAAATTCCTTACAAAAATACAGAGAGAGAGAGAGAGAGAGAGAGAGAGAGAGAGAGAGAGAGAGAGAGAGAGAGAGAGAGAGAGAGAAAGAGAGAGATGCTAATAGGGTATCGACTTAACATTCTAGGTAGAAACCCACTTACGTGATTCAAAACCATCCCATCATAAAAATCACACAAGGAGCTAAGGTGTCAGATCAAATGATAGCAATGCTTTGGTGGGAATCAACCCTAGTTAAATAATTGAAAAAGGGAATCCCAAATGGTTTTTCTGAAGCCGCATGTAGTGATTGGAAGCATGTCATGCATGCAAATCTCATTTCTATAGGGTGGCACATATAGCTCTAGAGAAAAGAAATTTCCCTAAGGTGTGTGCAAATTCTTCTATGGAAGGCTAGAGAAAGGAGGAAATATCCAAACAGGACATTCAAGTAAAAATTCATTTCTGATTGACCTAATTGGTAGCCCAAGGAATGATGCGGACCACTTCTCCAAACGAGACACACCAAAAAATGCAAGTTATCTTCCTTCTTGAAGATTTGGATCTTAGATAGGCTGAAATCATAGTAGAAATTATGTCCATAGCATTGGGGGGCAGCCTAAGATTAAAGAACACAATTACCACTACTATTTCTTGAAATAGGCCCCTTGAAAAGGATACAAGTAATATGAGGATACAAAGGATTTCAAGAGAGATATATGCTCCGTTTGACTGCAGAGTATGAACAATATCTCAACATAAAGAAATCATGCACAATATAGTATTTAAGAAAGCAAAGCCCAATTACGAGCATCTCCACGATGTAAACAAACAACAAGAGGAGGAGCCACTCTCTAACATTTTAAGGGTTGAGGGATTTCTCATAAAATGCCTTTGGAAGTGGGGTACATCTATTAGGAAAGGCTATAGAGTGTATGATTCTCTATAGAAAATTAAGAGGAATGGAGAGGATTATACACATGGCCTTAATGGGAGGCCATAGAATGATTCTTTAGGAAAAAAATTCTCTCATATTGGTTATAGCAAGAAAAATAAATCAAGAATTAAAAAAAAGAAACTTGTGAAAACATGGTAATTGGACACATCAAGGATAGAGAGAGAGAGAGAGAGAGAGAGAGAGAGAGAGAGAGAGAGAGAGGGAAGAGGATTCACCATGCACTCGGAGAGGGGCACTTTATGTAAACGCTTGACATCCTATGTGTTCCTTTAATTATATTTGTAAAGCCAATTACCTAAAAATGTGAGAAAATATAGAATAATAAATCCCTATTGTTGAAACTACGTGATAAGTATTTTTTAAATATAGTGACCCCCCTCGACATCATGCATGGAGAACTAGAGCCAATGGCATAGCAATGGAGATTATAGCCCTTTGGATACACTACAAGAGGTACTTGAATTTCGGTGCCACATTACCGGCATCACTGGCGGGCGTCGATATATGTGTGTATTTATGGAGGGAGCCAAGGTTTTGTTTTTAAAATCATTTTCAAAATTCTGACGCCTATTTCGAAAGGTGTTCCGATGCCAACGCGAATGCGCATACCGACGCCCCTTCCGTTGGTTGTTACAACGTCTCTACCGACAGTTGTACCATTGGTACTTGAAGAAATCGAAACCACGGGCTTTCTCTGCGCATTTCTACTAATTCTTGTGCCAAACCTCAAGGTCTCCTATTCACCCTCTCTCACAGATCTGCTGCGATACACGCCGTCAGAGGTGCTAATCTTGCTTGTGGATTACCACATAACACTAAGGTAACATTATTTTCATGTTTTCTTCTAGATTTAGGGTTTAAGGTTTAACTTTGTGTTTGTGTTTGTGTTTGCATTTTTCCAGGTTCTACGACTTAGGCGACAACTTTTATTGCTCAAATAGGACTAATGTGAGTGCTCAAACCTTTAAATGCATATCAGGTTTATTTAAATTACTTTGTATATTAAAAAAATAAAATTTCATGCTTTAAACTTTGAATGCTTTCAAATTTCAATGCTTTAAAATAAATTAGGATTTGTTATGTGAAATTTCATTTTAAATTATGAAACAAAATTGTTTAAGTTTTTGAAAAAATCTCGTTTTAAAGAAATTTTTTATTGAATTATGTCGTTTTTTAAATTATGTAGTTGATGGGGTTTATGTTTTAGGTTAAGTTTAAGTTATAAGTTAATTTAGATTAGGTTAGGTTATGTTAAGTTAAGCTACGTTGTTATGTTAGGTTATAGGTTAGGATAGGTTATCTTATACGTTAGGTTAGATTAAGTTAAGGTACGTTAGGTTAAGCTATATTATGTTACGTTAGGTTAAGCTATGCTAAGTTAAATTAGGTTATCTTATATGTTAGGTTGGGTTAAGTCACGTTAGGTTAGGTAAAGCTATATTAGGTTAGGTTAGGTTAAGCTACGTTCGACCAATACAGTTGGCTATAGAGCTTATCCACAGCGCATATTAAAAACAACACAATGGCATTCCATTCGTCAATACGGCAATCTGTAAGGCTTACCCACAACACATATGCATTGTGGGAAAGCTCTATGGCTTTCCATATTGCCAACGGCTCGCCATTGTGTTGTTTATATGTCTGCGAGAGGATTTCAAGTCCTAGAATAGCACCATGGCGAGTGGTTTGGCAATACGGCAAGCCATATATCTTGCTTACAATGTCCGCGAGCGAATTTCAAGTCCTAGAATAGCAACATGGCTTGCCGTATTGCCAAACGGCTCGCCATGGTGTTGTCTATATGTTTGCGAGCCATTTTCAAGCCCTAAAATTACCTCGTGTCCCTAAAAACAACACAATGGCGATCTGTTTGGCAATACGGCAAGCCATAAAGCTTGCCCACAAGGCGTATGCATTGTGGACAAGCTCTATGGCTTGCCATATTGCCAACGGCTCACCATGGTGTTGTCTATATGTCTGCGATCGGTTTTCAGGTCATAAAATCGCTTTGCAACTCTAAAGATAACACAATGGTGAGCCGTTTGCCAAATTGGCAAGCCATAGAGCTTGCCCACATTGGATATGCATTGTGGGCAAGATCTATGGCTTGTCGTTTTGCTAAATGCCTCACCATTGTGTTGTTTTTATGTTAGGTTTAAGTTCTATGTTACGTTAGGTTAGAGCTATCGACGGCATAATAGTCGAGAAAATACAAATGGATTCGAATGGAATCGGACTTCGAAGTGAGTCGTGTACTTCTAAAAACACAAACGGACTTCGGCTAGACTAGGTTATAGGTTAGGTAGATGTTATAAGATAGGTTACATTACGTTAGGTTAGGTATAGGTTTTACGTTAGGTTAGATTATATTGTAGGTTAGGCATAATGATTATAGGTTAGGTTAGAGCTAGCATCAAATTAATAGTAGTAAAACCGCAATCGAAACTTCGAGGATGACTCATATACTTCTAAAAATGCAAATGGACTTAGGTTAGGTTAGGTTATAGGTTAGGTAGATGTTATAAGTTAGGTTATATACATTAAGTTCAGTTAGGTATAGGTTTTACGTTAGGTTAGATAATAGGTTAGGCATAAGGATTATAGGTTAGGTTAATTTTAAGTTATAAGTTAAGTTAGATTAGGTTAGTCTATGTGAAGTTAAGCTACGTTGTTATGTTAGGCTAGGTTAGGTTATCTTATACGTTAGGTTATATGTCACAATAATCAATATCTAATTCTCCTAAATGATTTTCTCATATTAAACTGATCATTTAATGTGGGGAAGTGCTAGGGGAGAAAAAGCTAGAATATTGGTTAAGCTAGCAGACCGGCCACAGTAGGGATCCAAAGGAGGGAAAATAGGGATACAAAGGGGGGACCATCTGCAAAAGAGCCATGTGCAACAATGGGCTAAAAAGACCCTAAGGTTCAGTCCATTAAGACTTCCAAAATGCTAAGGTTCCAAAATTCAAAGGTTGTGTCCAAAGGTCAACCCTAGGGAAAATTGGATGCTTTGTGTGTGCCCTAAAAGTCTTCTTCAAAGCCTACAAAGGAGGGGGCGAGCCCATTTAGTAGGGGATGAGAGAGAAAGCCACACACACACACACACAGGCTCCCTTTACACAAAGGGAATTAGGGACACATGTCAGCTCCCTAGGCCAGATGCTCACAAGGTGTGCCCAATTCCTATTGGATGGCCTTGGAGGTGGACCAATGAGATTTAGACTAGATTAATCTAGTTTAATTAATTTAAAATTATTTAATAAAAGAAACCAATGAGAATTAAGTCTCCTAGAAGGCTATTGGGCAGTCTCCCAAGAGTCCAATGAGCATTCAGGAGCCCAATGGCTTGCCTGATTCCTATTGGCTAGGAGGCAAAGGGGTCCAATGAGAGTTTAGTTTAATTATTTAATTACCTAAAGCTCTCACAAAAGGGGAAAGGGGGACACATGTCAGAAGGCTATCACTTATGCTGCTTAACACCCATTGGCTTGACTTGGGGAGGTCCAATGAGGCAAAAGCCAGACCAATTTAGCAGGAAGGGCTCGCCCAAGAGAGAGAGGGGGCTGATTTTTGCTTGGCATTAACACACACACAATCACACTTGACCATGTGTGAAGAAAGAATACTCTATCTCCTCCCAAGCTTTAATGGAGAGCTCATCACCTACTCCAAGCTTGTGAGATAGAAGCCTACATCAACACTCTCTTGGCATGTGGATGCAAATCCAACCAAGAGCCAAGATTCAATGCATGCTCATCTTCTCTACCAAGCTAATTACTAAGCTAAGCTAAGCTAATATGAGTGATTATGTGAGGAGATGTACATCTTTCTCATAAGATACTCCTTCTTCCTCTCAATCTACTCTCATACCCTGCTAGCTCTCACCATCTTCGAAGGTGTGTGAGGTCTTGGGTCTGAGAACGGGGATAATTCAAGTTGTGTTGTTAAGTGTTTTACTTAGTGCATGAAGCTTCCATCTTCATTGCACTAGCTAGTCTTGAAGGAACACAAAGAATTGTATTGTACAATGTCTCTCTTGATGGGAGAAACCATAATACAAAGCCTTTTGGAGGGGGGACCGGCTCCATGAAAATCCGGTCCTCAACTGTTGTCAATAGCTTAATTTCTCTCTCTTTTGAAAGTATTGTTGATGCTATCTAACTAGGTGTTATGCTTTTTGTTGCTCTCTCTCCACCCAAGCACTCTTGTAATTCTCATTAGGAATTTATTCTAATGAAATGCCCACTATGTTCATGCTAAATTCCGCTACACATAAGTTATTAGGCCATTAAATGTTACATTATATTAAGTTAAGCTACGTTAGGTTACGTTATATTAGGTTAGGTCATGTTAAGCTAGATTAAGTTAAGCTAGGTTAAGTTAAGTTACGTTACCTTATATGTTAGGTTAGGTTAAGTTACGTTAGGTTAGGTAAAGCTACGTTCGACAATACGGTTGGCTATAGAGCTTACCCACAGCGCATATTAAAAACAACACAATGAGGTTCTGCTCGTCAATACGGAAATCCATAAAGCTTACCCATAACACATATGCATTGTGGGAAAGATCTATGGATTTTTGTATTGCCAACGGCTCGCCATTGTGTTGTTTATATGTCCGGGAGCGGATTTCAAGTCTTAGAATAGCACCATGGCGAGCCGTTTGGCAATACGGCAAGCCATAGATCTTGCTTACAATGTCTGCGAGCGGATTTCAAGTCCTAGAATAGCACCATGGCTTGCTGTATTGCCAAACGGCTCGCCATGGTGTTGTCTATATGTTTGCGAGAGATTTTCAAGCGCTAAAATTACCTCCTGTCCCTAAAAACAACACAATGGAGATCCGTTTGGCAATACGGCAAGCCATAAAGCGTTCCCACAAGGGGTATGCATTCTAGGCAAGCACTATGGCTTACCATATTGCCAACGGCTCGCCATGGTGTTGTCTATATTTCTACGAGCGGTTTTCAAGCCATAAAATCGCTTCGCAACTCTAAAAACAACACAGTGGTGAGCCGTTTGCCAAATTGGCAAGCCATAGAGCTTGCCCACATTGCAAATGCATTGTGGACAAGATCTACGGCTTGTCGTTTTGCTATATGCCTCACCATTGTGTTGTTTGTATGTTAGGTTAGGTTATGTTAGGTTTAGGTTATATGTTAGGTTAGGTTAGAGCTATCAACGGTATAATAGTCGAGAAAATACAAACGGACTTCGAATATGATGTATGTACTTCAAAAAAACACAATCTGACTTTGAAGTGACTTGTGTACTTCTAAAAACGCAAACTAGGTTAGGTTATAGGTTAGGTAGATGTTATAAGATAGGTTACATTAAGTTAGGTTAGGTATAGGTTTTACATTAGGTTAGATTATATTATAGGTTAGGCATAATGATTATTGGTTAGGTTAGAGCTAGCGTCAAATTAATAGTAGTAAAAACGCAATTGGACTTCGAGGATGACTCGTGTACTTCTAAAATGCAAACGGACTTCGGTTAGATTAGGTTATAGGTTAGGTTATATACATTAAGTTAAGTTAGGTATAGGTTTCACATTAGGTTAGATAATAGGTTGGACATTATGATTTTAGGTTAGGTCAAGTTTAAGTTATAAGTTAAGTTAGATTACGTTAGGTTATGTTAAGTTAAGCTATGTTGTTATGTTAGGTTATACGTTAAGTTAAGTCAGGTTATCTTATATGTTAGGTTAGATTAAGTTAAGCTACGTTAGGTTAAGTTATATTAGGTTAGCTAGGTTAAGTTAAGTTATGCTATCTTATATGTTAGGTTAGGTTAAGTTACGTTAGGTTATGCTACGTTAGGTTAGGTAAAGCTACATTAGGTTAAGCTACATTCGACAATACGGCAAGCTATAGAGCTTACCTAACCGCATATTAAAAACAACACAATGGTGTTCCATTCGTCAATACGGCAATCAATAAATCTCACCCATAACACATATGCATTGTGGGCAAGCTCTATGGCTTTCTGTATTGCCAACGGCTCGCCATTGTGTTGTTTATATGTCCGCGAGCGGATTTGAAGTTCTAGAATAGCACCATGGCGAGCGGTTTGGCAATACGGCAAGCCATAGATCTTGCTTACAATGTTTGCGAGCGTATTTTAAGTCCTAGAATTGCCCCATGGCTTGCCGTATTGCCAAACGGCTCACCATGGTGTTGTCTATATGTTTGCGAGTGATTTTCAAGTGCTAAATTACCTCGTGTCCCTAGAAACAACACAATGGCGATCCGTTTGGCAATACGGCAATCCATAAAGCTTGCCCAAAAACGTAAACGGACTTCGGTTAGGTTAAGTTATATGTTAGGTAGATGTTATAAGATAGGTTACATTAAGTTAGGTTAGGTATAGGTTTTACATTAGGTTAAATTATATTATAGGTTAGGCATAATGATTAGGTTAGGTTAGAGCTAGCGTCAAATTAATAGTAGTAAAAACGCAATCGGACTTCAAGGATGACTCATATACTTCTAAAAATTCAAATGGACTTCAGTTAGGTTAGGTTGTAGGTTAGGTAGATGTTATAAGCTAGATTATATACATTAAGTTAAGTTAGCTATAGGTTTTACGTTAGGTTAGATAATAGGTTAGGCATAATGATTATAGGTTAGGTGAAGTTTAAGTTAAAAGTTAAGTTAGGTTAGGTTAGGTTATGTTAAGTTAAGCTACATTGTTATGTCACGTTATATGTTAGGTTAGGTTAGTTTATCTTATACGTTAGGTCAGATTAAGTTAAGCTACATTAGGTTAAGTTATATTAGGTTAGGTTAGGTTAAGCTTTGTTAAGTTAAGTTATGTTATCTTATATGTTAGGTTAAGTTAAGTTACGTTAGGTTATGTTACATTAGGTTAGCTAAACCTACATTACGTTAAGTTAGGTTAAGCTACGTTCGACAATACGGCAAGCTATAGAGGTTACCCACAGCACATATTAAAAACAACGCAATGGCGTTCCGTTCGTCAATACGGCAATCCATAAAGCTTACCCACAACACATATGCATTTTGGGCAAGCTCTATGGCTTTCCGTATTGGCAACGGCTTGCCATTTTGTTGTTTATATGTCCGTGAGCGGATTTCAAGTCCTAATATAGCACCATGGCGAGGCGTTTGGTAATACGGCAAGCCATAGATCTTGCTTACAATGCATATGCATTGTGGGAAAGATTTATGGCTTGCCCTGTTGCCGAACGGCTCGCCATGGTGTTGTCTATATGTTTGGGAGTGATTTTCAAGTGCTAAAATTACCTCGTGCCCCTAAAAACAACACAATGACGATCCATTTGGCAATACGGTAAGCTCTATGGCTTGCCATATTACCAACGGCTCGCCATGGTGTTGTCTATATGTCTGTGACCGAGTCTGTGACCGATTTTCAGGCCATAAAATCGCTTCGCAACTCTTAAAACAATACAATGGTGAGCTATTTGCCAAATTGGCAAGCCATAGAGCTTTCCCACATCGCATATGCAGTGTGGGCAAGATCTACGGCTTGTCGTTTTGCTAAACGGCTCACCATTGTGTTGTTTCTTTGTTAGGTTAGGTTATGTTAGGTTTAGGTTCTATGTTAGGTTAGGTTAGAGCTACCAACGGCATAATAGTGGAGAAAATACAAACGGACTTCAAATATGACGCGTATACCTGAAAAAACACAATCGGACTTTGAAGTGACTTGTGTACTTCTGAAAACGCAAACGGACTTCAGTTAGGTTAGGTTAGGTTAGGTAGATGTTATAAGATAGGTTACATTAAGTTAGGTTAGGTTAGATTATAGGTTAGGTTAGAGCTAGCGTCAGATTAATAGTAGAAAAACGCAATTGAATTGCAAAAGTGCACATGGACTGAAAGAACCTTAATAAATAGTCATTGACCAATAACGACGAGATTATTACCCTGTGTTCCTAATCTCCGTGCACCTCTAGACCGAGGTGTGTGGGGATCAGGCCTGGCTAGAGAATGTGAGTTTGTTAGAGCTAGCAAAAAATAGTTGAAAAAATGCAATCGGACTTCAAAAGTACACACAGAGTTCAAGAACTTTAAATATATATTCATTGACCAATAGAGACGAGATTATTACCCTGTGGTCCTAATCTCCGTGCACCTCTAGACCAAGGTCTGCGGGGATCGGGCCTGGCTAGCGAAAGTGAGGTTGTGAAAGCTTGTAGTTATAACAACTAGAGTGTTTTAATTATTTGTTGCATCATTGGTAGATAAATTATGAACGATAGGATGGCATGTCCTTGTGCGCATTGCAAGCATCAGATCTTTTGAAAGTGAAAAATCTGCGACCAACATATACGCAATCACGATCTCTTTCCGATAGAGAAAGTACAAGACCTGCGTTATCGATATCATGGTCTAGAGATTGAAGGTCAAAGTCCGCAAGTAGATATTGCTCCAACTTCATCCCAGAGAAGACAATTTTCAAATGAGTAGTCATCGACTGAGTTCTCCCAACCAATACCTGAAGCTTTTCAGGTAAACATATTTATCCTATGCATGGTAAAGTGCAAAGGGCTGACCATTTTATGTAACGTCAGGTTTTTGGATGAGCAAAAGGGAATCACATGCCCCCTACCCGTCCAGGTGCTAAAAAGCTTCTTACTAATTTGGGCTTGGATTATCAAAAAATACATGCATGTCCTAATGATTGTATACTTTTTCACAATGAGTATGCAGACCTGGAACAGTGTCCGAATTGTGGATCAAACAGGTACAGGGAGGACACACAGGGAAAATTTATTCCAGCAAAGGTCCTTCGACACTTTCCTATCATTCCAAGAATAAAGAGCATCTTCAGGTACAAGTCCATAGCCGCCTTGATGACATGGCACGCAAATACTAGATTGACAGATGATGTTATGCGGGTACCTGCTGACTCTCCTGCATGGAAGCACATAGAGAAAAGCTGGCCCACATTTAAGAACGACTCTCGATGTATCCGATTTGGTCTGGCAATGGACACAGTAAACCCGTTCAAATTACGGAGCTCGTGATGGAGCACGTGGCCTATTTTTCTGGTTAATTATAATCTTCCACTATGGCTCGCTATCAAGAAGGGCCATCTGTTGTTGTCATTGATCGTCCCAGGAAAGTACAAAGCAAAGAACACGGACGTCTATCTGGCACCACTTATAGAAGAGCTCCAAATCTTGTGGACAGGAATCGATGTGGTTGATATGTCCCAACCAATCGGATGATGGAATGTACATGTGCAAGGCATTCTCATGTGGACCATGCACGATTGGCCAGGGTTCGGTAAGTGCTCAGGTAAGTGCCTTTAAAACCCTCACACGCATGTGATTCATGGCTATGTAAACTCTTTTAAACATTAACATGTGATGTTTTACGCTTGAGTTACTTGGGCAATCATGCATGTCTGAAATGTGGTCCTTGACTTGTCTTTCGCCGCTCTGGGCATTTGAGCAAGACAGTTTATGAGGAGCATGGTAGATTTTTGCAAGAAGGACATGAGCTGTGTGGACCAAACATATGCAAACATGATATGCATCCACTGAAAGCGCGTGATTGGAAAAACATGTGGCTGGAGACGGGAGATTGGATGCCACCTGGAATGAAAAGACTTTCTATTTTCCATGATCTCCCATATTGGAGTGACCTGCATATTAATCATTTGCTCGACCCAATGCACATCTTCAAGAATGTGGGGGAGATCATCTAGAAGACCATCACTGGAAAAAGGGAGAGCAAGGCCCAAAGAGATGACCTGCAGGCTCTCGGTTGAATGCCAGAGATGTGGCCTCGACTTAAACCAAATGGAAAGTGGTCTATACCAAAAGGTCCATGCGTTCTGAGTGGCAAAGAAGAGCAAAAAGTGAAGAAAACTATATCTTCATTCAAGACTCCCACAGGGTGCATGCGATGTTTGAAAACGGCTTTTACGAGAGATGACAATCTCAGTGGTCTTAAGTCCCATAATTGGCACAAATTTTTACAGTTCATCTTACCAATTGCTATAAAGGGTTGTTTGACAGATGACACTAGAAGAACAATGCACAAAATCATTGAGTTGGTACACTAGATTAGTTCAAAAGAGATAAGAGAAGACAACAACGATGTAGCACGCTTAAATGCTATTGAAGCAGTGTTCATGGTGGAGAAGTACTTTCCAACAAACATTCTTACCATCCAAATGCATGTACTTGTGCATTTGATCGATGAAGTTGCAGTGGTCCATAGCAGGTGGATGTTCTTCTTGGTGAGATTTATGAAGACTTTAAAGAGGTTTGTTCGTCAAAGGGCTTGCCCCGAGGGTAGCATGGCCGAAGGATGGCTTGTACAAGAGTCTCTTGTCCTCATCAGTGAATGTTTGGTCTCAATTGATCCAGAGATGCCCCGAATGTGGACTATTGAGGTCAACGTCAAGGTGATAGGGGACAAGCCACAGGGACAAGGCATCATTAGGAAGATGGACATTACAATGCGAGAAAAGGTTATGAGATTTTGCCTTCTCAACTCAGACATCTTGCAAAAGTGTCTAGAGAGGTACGAAGGGGAAAAGAAACATGGTTTGACAGATCGCCTTTAATTCAAGCGCAACCGTGCAACTAGAAACCTTCCTTTTCCAGACCATCTTCAGAAATTGCTTGATTTTCCAATTGGGCGGTGGTTAGATGCGACACTCTCAGAGGCAAAGAGGAGTGGAGTGTTGATTATTGAAGAGGAAGAGGAGATGTCAAGGAGTTGCGATTGGCATGTACATTTCACAACTTTCTTTTTGAGATGTACATGAAAATTAGTTTGCTTTAATAACTTTTAGTGTATTTCAATTTTGTGGCTGCAGTATCACAAATATGGAGCTTTGTGGTCGCATGGGAAGCACTTCAGAGTGCAACAGATAGACAAACAAAGGGTCACTTTTGACAGTGGTGTTAGGGCAAGCTTTGTCCAAGAAAGTAGGAGTAGTGCTAGGGATGAGAATACAGAGACTGGCCACCTTGAATACTTTGGCTACATCCAAGACATCTTGAAGATTAGCTTTAGAAAGTTTGATATGTTTATCTTTGATGTCAAGTGGTTCAAAGTTATTACCAACGGCCCTAATGCAACTGTGCGCAAAGACAAGAGTGGATTGATTTAAGTGAACTCTAGGCGGGAGTGGACATATGTGCGGGATACATTCGTACTTACGCATCATTGTGAACAAGTTTTGTTCATACACGATCCACTATGGACAGAAGCTGATGAGAATGATATGTCTAAACCCTTCTGGCTCTATGTCGTTCAAGTTGCTCCAACTAGCAAGAAAGTGTTTGAAGAATTGGATGTTGAGCTCGAAGAGGTGATTCATGAACAAAGCGCAGGACCGAATCCAACTTTAAGTGTATATTTTGAGGTGAATGTCAACATTGAGTAATTGTCTGAACCTAGAGATGAGGTGTCAAATAGTGAAGCTGATGCGCAGAGCGACGAAGAAGTAGAGTTCGACGACGAAGATGCAGAAGTACAGATTGAGATAGACATCTTTGGTGCATCAAATCTCATAGAGGATGAGAGATTTACTAATGACTTTTGCTAGGAAACCTTTTGCATGGCTCTTTTTATTAGTCTACAATACACTTTAGATTTTGTTCATTTATGTAGCAGTTTTATTGATTTGTTTCATTTGTGTAGCAGTTTCGTTGATTTGTTGTTTGTATTGATTAAGCATTTCTTACGTAAACAAACGTATTTTGTGTGTTTTGTTTGTGTATGATTAGCCATGGCCGATGACGATGAGCCCTACTCTCCTAGTTTTAGTTTTCCAGTCACTCTGGCCGGCATGTCACCCGAGAAGATGGGCTCATTTTTGTCTCAGTTCACACCTAAGCAGATCGCCATGGCACAACACCTTTGGGATGCAGGTGCAGGTACCTCTAGACCTACTACGACCGACCCTACGCCCGGGACTAGTGTAGTCCCTAGACCGAGGGGCCTCACAACTCAGCCTAGTGTGCCCCCTGCGCCTAGGACTCGTGTGTCCTCTACACTGATGGGTGGTTCATCCTCGAGACGACATCGCCGTCATTCTGGAGGCGGTGGTTGCTATGGTAGCGGTTCTACCGATGCGTCCACACCACCGAGAGAGCGCCCACTACTCTATTCAGTAGATAGTTCATCGATGGGTACACCATGTCCACCTTGGGGATCACACGAGCATAATCCTAGCAAGGTGTACAGGAGCAGGGATGGGGCTGTTGTGGCAGATGAGGTGGGAAAGAAAATGCGACAGAGGATTCAACAGCTCTGTACAATTCAGTTTGGTCCTACTGTGATAGAGATTTAGGAAATTCTCGATCTTGAGAGAAAGAATTACATTGTCGATACCATTCAGAGAGAGTACAGACAGCGGAAGAGGGGTACGATAAGGTCTCGAACACCTGGATTTTAAGTGTGGCACCACAATGTCACACCGTCAGTCAGAGGCCAGAGACAGATTCAATGATGGCGATCTCAAGCCGGCATGGTTGGACGTAGTGGATTGGGATTGCACTAGAGCTACAAGACAATCCCAATAGATTTCAGCAGCAGAGAGATGAAGCCAGAGCACGTTTAGAGTCTGCTGGAGCGTCACATCTTGGGAGTGGAGGCTACGATACGCTTTGATATGAGTTTGTAAGTATTATATGTATGCTTTAAATTATTGATAGTATATATGTTATTTGAAGATTTATCTAATGATTAAACGATAATTTTGCAGGAACTTGCCGTGAAGCGCCTTCCGACACGCCAAGACGAGAAGTATGGGTACATGCATGGACTTGTGACCCTTTTGACCCAACTGGAGGAGGAGGGAGAGGATGTCAATTGGCAGGTATTACCATGAGGGCTTCTCACTCAGTGACCTCTTGCATATGTACAGTTTTGTAGTACTTATGTTTCTGGTTTATGGTTATGTTTATGGTATGGTTAAGGTTTGACAGTCAACTTATATTTATGGTTTATGGTTATGGTTATAGTTATGGTTGTGCAAGGTTATGGTTTTGGCAATCGTGTTATGATTATGGTTTTGCTATGGTTATGCTTGTGTAAGGTTATGGTTATGGTTAAGGTTGTGCAAGGTTATGATTATGGTTTTGGTTTTGGTTCAGGTGATGGTTATGGTTATGGTTTTGCTATGATGGTATAGCAATCGTGCTATGGTTATTGTTATGGTTATGCAAGGTTATGGTTATGGTTTTCGTTCAGGTGATGATTATGGTTTTGCTATGATGGTATAGCAATTGTGTGATGGCTATGGTTATGATATGGCACACAGGTTATGTTTATGGTTTTATAGTTTTTCACTCATGTTAACAAGTTATGTTATTCTTACAATTTTGCTAATTGCCATACACTCGCTCTTTAGCGGCAGCTTGTAAGTGGAGTGCGGTTGCTTGTGCACTCTTCCTTTGGGCAGAGAGGGCTGTTTTTTTTTGCTGCAGTACATGATGCAGCATTAGTTCCCAACCCTCTCTGCCCCAAAAAAAATTCGCAGGTTTTGGTCGTCGGTATAGGTTACGGTATGATTGCCAGTATGGATCACGGAATAGGCATTGGAATTTAATTTATTAATACCAAGGCTTATACCATTGATTATTCCGACGCTTGTTTATAGGCCTACTCCGACGCGTGCTACACTGATACTTATACCAACGCCTCTTTCCAACCTTATTTCAACGCTTATAAGTTTAAAATTTAGCGCTATTTCGTCGGTACCTGTGCCGAATTCTGCGCGACCTCTTGTAGTGATAGACCCACATTGTTGTTTTTGCTGTTGTTGTCATTGTGGCGAAGGTATGTGTGTGTGTGTATTGTGTATGTGTGTGGTGTGGGTGTGTGTGAGAGAGTGAGAGATAGAGAGAGAGAGAGGGCGACAGGGGGGGAAGACTGTTTAGTCACAAAATCCATTCTATTTTTCAACTGCATTCACAAAATTATTTTTGTGCTTTGACTCTATAAATGAGTGCAAGAATGCTACAAGCCCCAAGAGAAGTGGAAAACAAGAAGTTTTGACATGAGCTAGCTAATAACATTTTTGTTTGTCCTTGTAACATCTAGCACGCCTTGTTGATGGGAGCCCCACCGTAAAGACCCTCGTTACCTGGATGGAAGCTGCACCACATTAAAAACGTCAGCATACTAGTAGAGGCAAATACGCTAAGACTTGAATAGCATATATGATATATTGGGACACAATGAGAGAGAGAGAGAGAGAGAGAGAGAGAGAGAGAGAGAGAGAGAGAGAGAGAGAGAGAGAGAGAGAGAGATAGAGAGAAGAGAGAGAAAGATTTGCTAATAGGGTATCGACTGAACGTTGTAGGCAAAAATCCACTTAGGTGATTCCAAAACACATTGCTATTTATAACCATACCATCACAAAAATCACACAATTAGTTGTTTGGAATGCAATGATAGACAATTACTCCCAATGTATTTGAATGGCTAGGCTTCATGAGGCCAGATTGATGGTAATGAATGTTGGAAGAGTGCAGGAGAAGACTTACAAGCGTGAGAGGTCGATGAGACCGACGATGCCAAAAGTTCCCTTGTCAGTTTATTGTTGTCCAAGCGCCTGCAATATGTATCATCCTCATTCAACGTTTCATGCACAAGAGCATGACAAAATGCAATTCACACTTATTGAAACATTTGGGAGTCTATATGTATTATTTAGCTAGTGTGCATGTGCAGTATTACAATCATACCCCACACAGTATTGCCCATACTGACATCGAGAAAAAGACTCACAGAAACTTAAGGTTGTGGGCGAACTCTTGAGGTATAGGCCCCGTCAGTAGGTTGGCGAACAAATCCAAGCTTATGAGAGAATGTACCTTTGCAAGCTGTGGAGGGATTGGCCCGCTCAGAGAATTCTGCTGAAGCTCTCTGCATAACACAACATGTAGATCAGTATATCGTCAACACTAAGTATCATGCAAAAGTTGTCATTTTCTACACTTATAAGCGTCGCAAAGAATTGTACTCACAAGTATTGCAAGGCATCTAGGTCGCCTACTTCTGGAGCCAAGCTTCCGACAAGGCCTTCTTGTTGCTACTCACTGCTAGAAAATTATTTCACCAAGACGACATTGAAATCCTTGAGCACATCCTATGCAATTCATTGAAATGCAGAACAAGAAAACCCACAGTCTGATGACACGATGGTTGCCATCGCAAAAGACGTTAAAAAATGTGCAAGCGTCTACTAGGTTTGGGTCCCGGCTATCGAGTGCATTGCTGGGATCGCGGTGGACTCGATTCTTGAAGGCAATAAGTGCCGCAACTGCAACAACAACAAGATAAAGTAACCAGACGACAGATGCAATCACACATACATGGGCTTGTGTAGATGCAAGCTGTGATATTGTGAGTGTGCAATATTGCAGCGACGGTGTCCAGCTTCATAAAACGCAAGTTGAAGATGTCGTAAACCTAATATGAATCTATGTTATGAAAGGCAAGGTAAATGTATAAGACAAGCATGCAGCGGCTGGTGAGTACTAGACGTACCATCGCTTCTTGGATCGTAACCCACACCAGAGCGGCTACTGGCGCAAACATATGCATTCTCGTTGTGTGTTTGTGAATTCTGTCAGTCTACGTGCATCTCTTGTTACATTTATACTCCATCTCTAGTGTGTCACCGCATTTAAGGCATCGGCGCTGGGTTCTCTAGAAGTGCCACCTCCACGTGTCATCTCACCACTGGCAATAATTCCAAAAAGCCTCTATAGTCAGTGGTGTGCTTCAGAGAAATTCATTTTTGGGGCTGATTCCGCAAGTCAGTTGATACACACTCCTTGCTGGATTTCAACTTCCATGACCACCGTCCTCCTATCCCACTCAATCAACACCGTTGTGGGGCTAAGGTTAGTATGCACATGACACGAACCTAAATTTCGGTTCATCCCGCACCGCCAATTTTGATTACTAGAAATGGATCCTTTAGAGCTCTCATTCGGCATCATTGTTCAACAAAGCAATACATCAAGGGTGTTTCATCCCCAATCCCCAGTTCCCCAATTCCTCCCTGTAAAGCAAGTAATGTCAAAGATGAGAAGCCAAACATGGGTGGTGTCTTCTGATGAGGCATGGACACTACTTTCTTGGGCTTTGAATATTCCCACAAGAGCGACCCGCATGACATCCATCGTGTTCTAGATTGTCCCTCAAAAAGAGAGGCGGCCACTTCATCTTGTTATAGCAAAACTCCATTGTCAAAGCCCTCGTCTTTCCACACTTTCCTACCATGAAGACGGTACGATGGATTTAAAAATGAAGAGAATGCGGATTGGATGACATTGGAGATGGCTTTTTGTCGTCAATATGTGTCGGATGTGCAACTGCATAAAGTAAAGCAGAAGCTAGTTGGTCTAATGCAAAGCTTCGATGGAGATTTTCAAAAATTTTGTGTGGGAATTCAAAGCCCTTTGGAGAGATCTAATGGAGGTAACTCCTACCCAGAGTGTTGATTTTCTAAAGTTGAGCAAGTTTTTTGATTGCTTGCATGAGGAGGTCAGAGATTAAGTGGAGACATGGGCCGGTGACATATGCAGAAGTGGTTAATTTGGAAGGGGACGAACCAAGAAGATCTTGAAGAAGCGGCAAGCAAGGCAAAGATTGTCAAATGCGTTGTTTCCCAGGTCAATCCAAGTGGCAAAAGTGAATCCAAGGGTGATGCAAAGGGAAGAGAGTACGATGCAAGAGGAACCAAGGGCTTTGGGGTTGCAAAGAGGTGGAGTGGTTCAGTGTTAGAAAAAAACCGGGGTACAGTGTATTTTAACCGACCAAAATCATAAAATCCCGGTTAGATTTTGACCTTGCATTGAAGAAAACCGACAAATTTACACAAGTTTTAGTGTAAATACCGGCAAAAGCTTCAAATTTTAGAATTTCAAGTTTGCCCTTATTTTCTTCAGTTAGGAAAAATGTATTTTTCTAGCCCCGGAGTGGTTTCAATGCCCAAGATGCCAATTAGGGAAGCTCCAACTACTATGGGAGAAGAGAAAAGGGTTACATAGTGGGTAGAAGAAGCAGACAAAAACTCAGATATGACTGAGGAAACTTCATTGATGAGTAAAAGGAGATCCCAAATCTTGAGATGGAAGAGGAATTGGAAACAAATGACAACAGTTCTATGGATGCTGTACTACATGGGAAACAAATTTTTCCTACTCAAGGTATGAGGAGATGATCTTCTGCATGTGGATAAGAAATGAAAGTTGTGCTGGAGAAGCAGGATAAGTGCAGATCAATGTGGCAGATGAAGTCCAAGTGGAGGGATCCAGGCCTATGGGAGTGGACATGTAGGTAAAGATGCTATGCGGTGTGATGTTGATGGGTATGCTTATGGAAGTTGTAGTGGAATGTGCTACAGTGGTGCAGAAGGTATAGAATTTTGTTGTGAAAGATAAACCAAGCTTGCTTTTGGAAGGAGACTAGGGTAGGGCCGTAGAGGATGATTCTCTATCCTCTTTGGCAAGGGATGAAGTAGAAGAGAAGGTAGGTGACATTGACGAGGTAGAGGTTCTGATTGACCTCTCAGAGCCGATTGATGAAGAAGGGCTTGATGATGTTTTCATTGAGTTTTAAGAAGAGATGAAGAAAAGCGTGGAGCCAACAAAAAATTGATGCAGCAAGTGTGCTCTATGGATGATGAAGAATACTTCTAGGATGTGTCCAAGCTTTCAAAAGAGGTTTGTGATTCATGGTTGAGAAGTATGCTTGTGAGTGCAGCACTGCAGTTTGCTATCTGTTAGATATGCAATTTAGAGTTTCTATCCTAGTTAAAATACCATATATGTCAACGATAATCAATAAACTTATTAGCTTCATTGGTTAGAATTGCCCATTATGCCAATTTGAATTAAATATGTAGGTTACACAGTATAATCATATGCTTCATCTAATAAATACAAGACAACATTAATGTAAGTAGAACAACAAGTTGAAGTAGTTATCTAGTGTAAGTACACATAATTGGCTTATTGTAGGCGAGTGTCGCAATCATAGTGAAGTAAACCTTCCCATCAGCATGTATGTATTTATTTATTTGTAGAGAGACATATACCTAAATAGATAGCTAGAGAGTAGATATATATTTAAAGATAGGTATAATGCACAGATGAACTTCAAAAACCCATTCTATGTGTGTGTGTGTGTGTGTGTGTGTGTGTGTGTGTGTGTGTGTGTGTAGAGAGAGTAAGTAGACACAAATTTAGTCTATCAGATATTTTTATAAGAATAAACCATTAGAAACCTAATTCTAGCACTTAGATATTTCAAGGAAACTTGTCACTTAACAGAACATAGAAGTGTTGCATTACCATCCTAGTGTTGATCACTTTGCCAAGATTGTATCATTGAGAAAAATATGTTTCATAAGGATAGCTAGATTTTCTAGCTATTTTATGTGGTCAAAATTATAGTATGCCCATGCTTTCACGGTGAGAATTATAGTATGCCCATTCTTCCATGGTTAACCTGAGTAGATATGGACTTCCATGCAATGAGACTAGTAGATGCAAACTTAATGCTCCATGTAAGTCTGGCCAATGCAAAGGTAAATATTGAAAGTTTGGCTTGTATTTAGTTAGTTCATAATATAAAATACATGATGTAAGGGATCAATATGGCTTGCACTCACTATGAAAATCTCTAATTGTTTACCGTGGTCTTTTACCACGTTTTGTAGAGAGAAGGTCCAAAATTAGCTGGACAGGGAAGAGAGAGGAGGATGGGGGGTGCATTCTCAAATATTACCGTGAATATTTCCGCGACCATTATCTTGAAAGTTACCTCTAATATTGCCGCTACTATTACTGCCTTTATTCCCGAAGCACTATTTAGCGCCTAAACGGTTAAATTTTGGCTTAAACATCCCCCCCCCCCCCCCACCCATGCACCGATCCACCCAATCAAATTTCGGTGTTTCCCTCCTCTTAATAAAAATTAACGAGCATTATATGAAAATTTAAAATTTATAAAAAAGAGATATGAAAACATGGAACGATAGTTAGCTATGTAGGATTGCACTTGGTTACATCTAAACTAATCACTATCACTTGATTAATATAATTTATCATGTTTCACAAAATTAGAGAGAGGAAGAGGGGGGGGGGAGAGATGAATGGATGACACGACCAAAAGATTTATTTGTTGTTGAAGTACTTGTTTGCATTTAAAATCACAAAAAACTCTGATTTTGAGGGTAAAAATGCAATAAAGTGTTTTTGTTGACATATTTTCATGGAGTTTTCATGATTGACAAATGTTCTGTATTTAAGAGGACATTTGCAAGAGTTTTGTGTAGAAATATTAAAATTCTGAAAACATGAACTTCATATGCGTATGATGTCTCAAGAGGAATTTGGAGACCAAATTTGACAAATTTGACTGCACGAGAGTGTTCAAAAGGGGGATTCTATCCTAAGTACACCTTGAGACTAGGGTTTTGACCAGCCCTTTTTGACACCCAAAAGACAAAGGACGGAGTGTCAGAAACAGAAAAAAAAGAAACTTGTTATTCTGAGCATATTTATTCATGAAAATAGGTAAATCTGCTTGAAACCTAGTGCTGGAGACTTGGAGGATGCTTGTGGTTAAATTCTAGCCAAAAATTCACCAACACTTTTGAAGGGTAATTCTGGTAGCAAAATTGACCTTTTGAATTTACATCCCTATTTTGCATGTTTTGTTGAGCACATACACCAAATTTCATTTCATTTGGATATATAGATTGTGAAGTAAGGGGATTTTAGTCTTTCAGGGGATTTCCTTGTGAAAAAAGTGGTTAATTTGTGCAATTTTGATTTCCAATTTTTTTTGTGAGCACATATGCATGTAGTACATATCAAGGAGCACCTGGGATAGAAATAGAAGTCCATTATGACTAGATAGAAATCATACGTGTATGATGTCTTAGAGGCCATATTTGACGTTGAAAGATACATCTAAGTACACCCTTGTGATCTAGATAATTTAGGAAGCAAATAGGCAAAATTCCATTGAATTTGAAGCATTCTTGGGGTTATAAAGGCCAGGAGATGGATCTAGTCAAGTGAATGATTGTATTGACCATATCTAGCACAAAAGGTGTTAGAATGGAATTCTAAATGCTGGTGTCAGTTGCTTGTGAGGTGGGAGACCTCTGTAGTGAGTTTCATTTCAATTTGACCAGAAAGACATCATACACGTATCATGTCTAAAGGGCAATTTTAGGGACCAAAGCTGACATCAGAGAAAACCATGGTGTTTAGCACCAGAAAACAATCTTATTGACCAAATTTCATTGCATTTGAAGCACATAGACATTATACGCATATTCTTGTTGCTTATGATAAGGGGAGGCCTAAGGCAAAGAAAGTTTCAAAATCTAATCACATAGACATCATACATGTATCATGTCTCAAGTCAAGATCTGACAGTTCAATTGAACTTCTGACCACACAAGAGGTTTCGAAATGATGTGTTAAGCTTGTTTGCAAAATTTCATCTCCTTTGGGCACAATTCTTTGAAGTGGTAAGTGAAGGATATCCAAAGGGCTATTTTTTTAATTTGGGTATATAGAGCTTGAAGTGTTGAGTCAATAGGTCATGAAGGCTCCTCAAATGGAGCTACAAGAGGAAAAAAGTGGTAGTTTAAAGTTAAAGTGGTTTGCAAACTCTTGATGGACAGGGCAAGTGCGGATGGAGCATCAGAGTTAAAGTGAATGCATGGGCCTGAAGTTCTCATCTTGCAGAGCATGTCCCTATTTTCAGATCAACAATTGGAGTCATGGATGTCAAGTTATTGCGAGATAAAGTTTTGCTAGTGGCTGATTTTGAGACAGGTTGACTATTTTGGAAACCGTTCCATATGGAAGTTTTTGAAGCTCAATCAAGTTTAAGACTATGATATGCAGCACATGGAGCATACAAAAATAGCATTAGAAGACTGCATATTGATTGGAGCCTAGAGCACAAAGTTACGGCATGGAAAGCTGGCAGTTAGTGGCGATCGTAGAGGATCCAATATTTTTGGTCATTTTGGTCCACTCGCTTTGAGACCTTAGAGGAGTAGGGATGCAACATGGAGGAGGGGTATCATGGCGAAGGAGATAGAATTTCAAGTGGAATTTATAGTTTGTGCATTGCGTGAGCACCAAGTGGTAGAGCAACCAAAGTGGGGAGAATAAAGGCATTTTATGGAATTTTGCTCATTGCCATACACTCGCTCTTTAGCGTCAGCTCGTAGGTGGAGTGCGGTTGCTTGTGCACTCTTCCTTTGGGCAGAGAGGGCTGTTTTCTTTTGCTGCAGTACACGATGCAGCATTAGATCCCAGCCCTCTCTGCCCAAAAGAAATTTGCAGGTTTTGGTCGTCGGTACAAGTTACAGTATGATTGCAGGTATGGATCACGGAATAGGCCATTGGAATTTAATTTATTAATACCAAGACTTATACCGTTGATTATTCCGACGCTTGTTTATAGGCCTATTTCGATGCCTGCTACACTGATACCTATACCGACGCTACAATATTGGCGCCTCTTTCGAACCTTATTTCAACGCTTACAAGTTTAAAATTTAGCGCTATTTCGTCGGTACCTACGCCGAATTCTGTACGACCTCTTGTAGTGATAGACCCACATTGTTGTTGTTGTTGTTGTTGTTGTTGTTATTGTTGTCATTGTGGGAAAGGTGTGTGTGTGTGTGTGTGTGTGTGTGTGTGAGAGAGAGAGAGAGAGAGAGAGAGAGAGAGAGAGAGAGAGAGAGGGGGAAAGGGGGGGGAAGACTATTTACTCACAAAATCCATTCTATTTTTCAACTGCATTCACAAAATTATTTTTGTGCTTTGACTCTATAAATGAGTGCAAAAATGATACAGGCCCCAAGAGAAGTGGAAAACAAGAAGTTTTGACATGAGCTAGCTAATAACATTTTTGCTTGTCCTTGTAACATCTAGCACGCCTTGTTGATGGGAGCCCCACCGCAAAGACCCTCGTTACCTGGATGGAAGCTGCACCACATTCAAAATGTCAGCATACTAGTAGAGGCAAATAAGCTAAGACTTGAATAGCATATCTGATATATTGGGACACAATGAGAGAGAGAGAGAGAGAGAGAGAGAGAGAGAGAGAGAGAGAGAGAGAGAGAGAGAGAGAGAGAGAGAGAGAGAGAGAGAGAGACCTGCTAATAGGGTATCGACTGAACGTTGTAGGCAGAAATCCACTTAGGTGATTCCAAGACACATTGCTATTTATAACCATACCATCACAAAAATCACACAATTAGTTGTTTGGAATGCAATGATAGACAATTACTCCCAATGCATTTGAATGGCTAGGCTTCATGAGGCAAGATTGATGGTAATGAATGTTGGAAGAGTGCAGGAGAAGACTTACAAGCCTGAGAGGTCGATGAGACCCAACGATGCCAAAAGTTCCCCTGTCAGTTTATTGTTGTCCAAGCGCCTGCCATATGTATCATCCTCATTCAACGTTTCATGCACCAGAGCATGACAAATTGCAATTCACACTTATTGAAAAATTTGGGAGTCTGTATGTATTATTTAGCTAGTGTGCATGTGCAGCATTACAATCATACCCCACACAGTATTGCCCATAACTCACAGAAAAAGACTCACAGAAACTTAAGGTTGTGGGCGAACTCAAAGTGATCAAACTCTTGAGGTATAGGCCCAGTAAGTAGGTTGGCGAACAAATCCAAGCTTATGAGAGAATGTAGCTTTGCAAGCTCTGGAGGGATTGGCCCGCTCAGAGAATTCTGCTGAAGCTCTCTGCATAAGAGAACATGTAGATCAGTATATCGTCAACACTAAGTATCGTCATTTTCTACACTTATAAGCGTCGCAAAGAAATGTACTCACAAGTATTGCAAGGCATCTAGGTCGCCTAGTTCTGGAGCCAAGCTTCCGACAAGGCCATCTTGTTGCAACTCACTGCTAGAAAATTATTTCATCAAGACGACATTGAAATCCTTGAGCACATCCTATGCAATTCACTTGAAACGCAGAACAAGAAAACCCACAGTCTGATGACACGACGGTTGCCATCGCAAATGACGTTAAAAAATGTGCAAGCGTCTACTAGGTTGGGGTCCCAGCTATCGAGTGCATTGCTGGGATCGCGGTGGATTGGATTCTTGAAGGCAATAAGTGCCGCAACTGCAACAACAACAAGATAAAGTAACCAGACGACAGACGCAATCACACATACATGGGCTTGTGCAGATGCAAGCTGTGATAACTCGATTCTTGAAGGCAATAAGTGCCGCAATTGCAACAACAACTAGATAAAGTAACCAGACGGCAGACGCAATCACACATACATGGGCTTGTGCAGATGCAAGCTGTGATATTGTGAGTGTCATGTGTATGTATTAGGGTATAAGCAGTCAAGCTGAAGAGGCCGCATTGCAGCGACGGTGTCCAGCTTCATAAAACGCAAGTTGAAGATGTCGCAAACCTAATATGAATCTATGTTATGAAACGCAGGTAAATGTATAATACAAGCATGCAGCGGCTGCAGGTGAATACTAGACGTACCATCGCTTCTTGGATCGCCGCAGTGAGCAACGGTTGCTGCAAACGCAACCCACACCAGAGCGGCTACTGGCGAAAACATATGCATTCTCGTTGTGTGTTTGTGAATTCTGTCAGTCTACGTGCATCTCTCGTTACATTTATACTCCATCTCTAGTCCACACGTCGTTATAGAAGTGTCACCCCATTTAAGGCATTGGCGCTGGGTTCTCTAGAAGTGCCACCTCCACGTGTCATCTCACCACTGGCAATAATTCCAAAAAGCCTCAAGCTATAGGGGACTGGTTGCGCCATCTATAGTCAGTGGTGTGCTTCAGAGAAATTCATTTTTGGGGCTATAGGCTGATTCCGCAAGTCAGTTGATACACACTCCTTGCTGGATTTCAACTTCCACGACACCGTCCTCCTATCCCACTCAATCAACACCATTGTGGGGCTAAGGTTAGTATGCACATGACACGAACCTAAATTTCGGTTCATCCGGCACCGCCAATTTTGATTACTAGAAATGGCTCCTTTAGAGGTCTCATTCGGCATCAACGTTCAACAAAGCAATACATCAAGGGTGTTTCATCCCCAATCCCCAATTCCCCAATTCCTTCCTGTAAAGCAAGTAATGTCAAAGATGAGAAGCCAAACATGGGTGGTGTCTCCTGAAGAGGCATGGACACTACTTTCTTGGGCTTCGAATATTCCCACAAGAGCGACCCGCATGACATCCATCATGTTCTAGATTGTCCCTTAAAAAGAGAGGTGACCACTTCATCCTGTTATAGCAAAACTCCATTGTCAAAGCCCTCGTCTTTCCACACTTTCCTACCATGAAGTAGCCATCGTTGCAGTTGATCAAGGGTTGGGCTAGCTGGAATTGACTCCCGTATTTGCTAACTTGGTGTCTGATGACTGACTATGCAAGCCTTCTATTGAGCACATGCATGTTTTTGGCTATTTGGCATATGCTTTGGTGCCACAAATGCAGCGTAGAAAATTGGATGATACGGATGTCAAATGTATTTTTGTTGGTTATATAAGTGCTGAAACAGGCTGTATCATCTGCAAACAAAGCGTATCTTGGTCTTACGAGATGTTGTGTTTGTAGAAGATTCTATTCAATCCTTGTTGTCATGTACTAGAGACAATAATGTAAGCTCACAGGACATTTATGACACTTTGTTGCCTCTTTTCAGTGGTGGAAGTTTGAATGTCAATTCCAATGAGGCAAATGTACAACCAATGGAGATTTTTGAAAATGTTACAAATCCGCCTATTATTGATGCATATGTACATGATGTACTTGATGGGAAAAGGGCTGAGAATGAGCAAGCGAAAGATATACGAAAATTGCTAGTCCATACTTTGCGTGACAGCAAATTGGATGCACCTTTGTCTAGTTGTACTCATTCTAGTTCTTGCCATGCATCTTATGCATCAAATTGTTATGCTTTGGTTGTGTCTAGCTTACATGATGTTGAGGAGCCTGTGTCTTTTGATGAAGCACATAATTTAGAAAATTAGATGGCTACCATGCAATCTGAATATGATGTACTTATAGAAAATGACACATGGACTCTATGTGATTTTCCTCCTAGAAAAAAGGCCATTGGTACGAAAAGGTTTTACAAGCTAAAACCCAATTTGGATAGTGAAATTGATCGTTATAAGGCTCGACTTGTTGCAAAGGGTTATGCACAAAAATAAGGCGTTGATTATGTAGAGACTTTTGCTCCCACTTACCCTATGACTATTGTGCATTTTCTATGTGTATTGGCAGCTCATGTTGGTTGGTATGTACATCAGTCAAAAATTGTGATTGCTTCCTTGAATGGCAACATATTTGAGGTAGTTTATGTAATGTGACCTAGCAATTTTTTCATTAAAGGGCAGGAAGATAAAGTGTGAAAATGCAAGAAAGCTTTCTATGGGTTGAAGCTATCTCCTTGTGCTTGGTATGAGAAGGCTGAAACTCATTTGCTCAAACGAGGCTTTCGTAATAGTCCAGCACAAAGCACATTGTAGGTAAAGCATGAGGGTGATGTACTTCTCATTGTCATTCTCTATGTAGATGATTTGCTAATCATTGGACCATATGAGAGACATATTACTGAGTTTAAGGATGATTTGAATGCTACTTTCAAGATGAAAGATTTGGGGTTGTTGCATCATTACTTGGGTATACAGTTTAAGGAGTGTGATGGTGGTATTGCCTTGGTTCAAACAAGTTAACGTAGTGCACAACATCAAATGCCACATTTTTAAGCTTAGTAGACCTATGGGAGTCTGTATTGTGCCCAAATCCTATTGACAATGCTTATCACCATAAAAAATGTCTTTTGGGAATATGCAAACATTGTACATTGATAGGCTATCATTGTGTCTAGCAGAACTGAGTGATGATATCTCTAGAATGATTGTGAAGCTTCTTGATGAGATTCCTACACATGAAGTGGATAAGAAAGGTAGCCCAAAATCTTGCAAAGACCTCGTGGTTTGGCGAGTGAGTCTGATGTGTTTCCTTTCCTTGATTCAAAGCAAATCAATGAATGTCATCAAGCACAACTACATCTAGATGGCAAGATAAACTATTCAAGGAATGTTTGCATAACTGCTGTGACAATGTAGTGGTGTTTGTAGTAGATTTTGCGGATAACTGCTCCTTCAAGGTGCAGAATGAGGTTCACTCAATGCATTGGTATTCAATTCAGGTCACAACTTTGGCTCATAGGTCATACTTGCGTGATGCGCTTCGTGCCATTCAAAAGATGAGTTATTTCTATATCTCTTATGAGAAAACACACGACACTTTGTTTGTGCAAGACTAGATTCTTTTGCACAATGAGTGGCTAGAAAGTCAAGGCTATAGTGTGAAGAGAAACTAGTTGTGGTTTGATGGTGATGTTCCACAATTCAAACCAAGGTAGCATTCTATGTTGTAGTCCAATTCTTGAATATGACTGATATCAAGATAATGCACAATTCTTTGCTTCTATCCAACGATGGGGCTACGACAATGCTAGAAAGATCTTTCCCACATGAGTAGCTGAAATCTCACAGATGTGTGCATCAAAACACTTCAAGTGTTGATGGATTTCAAACTTTCCTTACTCCATGCATTCAAGAGCTAGACAATCTTATAGACGGCTACTTCCATAACACTGAATCAAATATTTGTAAGACTAGGGGAACTAGTGCCTTGGAGTCCACCTCCCACTATATAGCAAGCTACTAGCCCTTTGGACTCCCTTTCCACACTGCCTAGTCCGGCCTTGCCCTTGTCTAGGCTCTTGTCCAGTCCGGCCTTGCCCTAGTCCTGACATTACTTCCCCCTTAAAGAAGAGTTTTCGTCCTCGAAAACAAAAGTGGGAAACTTCTTCTTAAGAACACTAATGTTTTCCCAAGTGGCACCTTCCTCAGGTCGATCTTTTCACTTGATTAAGGATTATTGACGTACATAACCAAAATCTGTTGGCCAATGACATTGTCATCCCCACGTACCTGCTTACATAAACGGCTTACATGAAACACTGGATGAATACGAGAATGTGTATGTAGTAGTAACTTGTAGGCCTGATCACGTCCTCGCTTGAGTATTTTGAAAGGCCCACAATATCGTGGAGATAATTTAGGTGTTTGGCCCAGTTTTCAACCTTTCTGAATGTTTTGGCACACGTAAAAATACTTCCTCCCCTTCCTCAAAGGTAGCTTGCCGACGTTTCTTATCAGCGTACTTATTATACCGATCCTGTGCTTGTCGGACATTCTGACGAGCGAGTTTCAACATATCTATGTGGTCTTGGAGAAAATCCTTAACCTATTGGAGTTTTTCGGTTGCCAACCCCACCGTAATAGGTGACCTACGTTGAAAACCATATGTCAGCATGAAAGGACTAAAACTTGAACTTCATATGCGTATGATGTCTTGAACTTCATAAGTGTATGATGTCTCAAGAGGAATTTGGAGACCAAATTTGACAAATCTAACTGCACACGAGTGTTCAAAAGGGGGGTTCTATCCTAAGTACACGAGGAAAAATGTGGTAGTTTAAAGTTAAAGCGGGTTGCAAACTCTCCATGGACAGGGCAAGTGCGGATGGAGCATCAGAGTTAAAGTGAATGCATGGGCCTGAAGTTCTCATCTTGCAGAGCATGTCCCTGTTTTTAGATCAACAATTGGAGTCATGGATGTCAAGTTATTGCGAGATAAAGTTTTGCTAGTGGCTGATTTTGAGTCAGGTTGACTATTTTGGAAAGCGTTCCATATGGAAGTATACAAAAATAGCATTAGAAGACTACATATTGATTGGAGCCTAGAGCACAAAGTTACGGCATGGAAAGCTGGCAGTTAGTGGCGATCGTAGAGGATCCAATATTTTTGGTCATTTTGGTCCACTTGCTTTGAGACCTTAGAGGAGTAGGATGCAACATGGAGGAGGGGTATCATGGCCAAGGAGATAGAATTTCAAGTGGAATTTATAGTTTGTGCATTGCGTGAGCACCAAATGGTAGAGCAACCAAAGTGGGGAGCATAAAGGCATTTTACGGGATTATTTTCATGTTTTCTTCTAGATTTAGGGTTTAACGTTTAACTTTGTGTTTGTGTTTGTGTTTGCATTTTTCCAGGTTCTACGACTTAGGCGACAACTTTTATTGCTCAAATAGGACTAATGTGAGTGCTCAAACCTTTAAATGCATATCAGGTTTATTTAAATTACTTTGTATATTAAAAAAATAAAATTTCATGCTTTAAACTTTGAATGCTTTCAAATTTCAATGCCTTAAAATAAATTAGGATTTGTTATGTGAAATTTCATTTTAAATTATGAAACAAAATTGTTTAAGTTTTTGAAAAAATCTTGTTTTAAAGAAATTTTTTATTGAATTATGTCGTTTTTCAAATTATGTAGTTGATGGGGTTTATGTTTTAGGTTAAGTTTAAGTTATAAGTTAATTTAGATTAGGTTATGTTATGTTAAGTTAAGCTACGTTGTTATGTTAGGTTATAGGTTAGGATAGGTTATCTTATACGTTAGGTTAGATTAAGTTAAGGTACGTTAGGTTAAGCTATATTATGTTACGTTAGGTTAAGCTACGCTAAGTTAAATTAGGTTATCTTATATGTTAGGTTGGGTTAAGTCACGTTAGGTTAGGTAAAGCTATATTAGGTTAGGTTAGGTTAAGCTACGTTCGACCAATACAGTTGGCTATAGAGCTTATCCACAGCGCATATTAAAAACAACACAATGGCATTCCATTCGTCAATACGGCAATCTGTAAGGCTTACCCACAACACATATGCATTGTGGGAAAGCTCTATGGCTTTCCATATTGCCAACGGCTCGCCATTGTGTTGTTTATATGTCTGCGAGAGGATTTCAAGTCCTAGAATAGCACCATGGCGAGTGGTTTGGCAATACGGCAAGCCATATATCTTGCTTACAATGTCCGCGAGCGAATTTCAAGTCCTAGAATAGCAACATGGCTTGCCGTATTGCCAAACGGCTCGCCATGGTGTTGTCTATATGTTTGCGAGCCATTTTCAAGCCCTAAAATTACCTCGTGTCCCTAAAAGCAACACAATGGCGATCTGTTTGGCAATACCGCAAGCCATAAAGCTTGCCCACAAGGCGTATGCATTGTGGACAAGCTCTATGGCTTTCCATATTGCCAACGGCTCACCATGGTGTTGTCTATATGTCTGCGATCGGTTTTCAGGTCATAAAATCGCTTTGCAACTCTAAAGATAACACAATGGTGAGCCGTTTGCCAAATTGGCAAGCCATAGAGCTTGCCCACATTGGATATGCATTGTGGGCAAGATCTATGGCTTGTCGTTTTGCTAAATGCCTCACCATTGTGTTGTTTTTATGTTAGGTTTAAGTTCTATGTTACGTTAGGTTAGAGCTATCGACGGCATAATAGTCGAGAAAATACAAATGGACTTCGAATGGAATCGGACTTCGAAGTGAGTCGTGTACTTCTAAAAACACAAACGGACTTCGGCTAGACTAGGTTATAGGTTAGGTAGATGTTATAAGATAGGTTACATTACGTTAGGTTAGGTATAGGTTTTACGTTAGGTTAGATTATATTGTAGGTTAGGCATAATGATTATAGGTTAGGTTAGATTTTTTATATTTTTAATAGTAGTAAATCCGCAAACGAAACTTCGAGGATGATGACTCATATACTTCTAAAAATGCAAATGGACTTAGGTTAGGTTAGGTTATAGGTTAGGTAGATGTTATAAGTTAGGTTATATACATTAAGTTCAGTTAGGTATAGGTTTTACGTTATGTTAGATAATAGGTTAGGCATAAGGATTATAGGTTAGGTTAATTTTAAGTTATAAGTTAAGTTAGATTAGGTTAGTCTATGTGAAGTTAAGCTATGTTGTTATGTTAGGCTAGGTTAGGTTATCTTATACGTTAGGTTATATGTCACAATAATCAATATCTAATTCTCCTAAATGATTTTCTCATATTAAACTGATCATTTAATGTGGGGAAGTGCTAGGGGAGAAAAGGCTAGAATATTGGTTAAGCTACAGACCGGCCACAGTAGGGATCCAAAGGAGGAAAAATAGAGATACAAAGGGGGGACCATCTGCAAAAGAGCCATGTGCAACAATGGGCTAAAAAGACCCTAAGGTTCAGCCCATTAAGACTTCCAAAATGCTAAGGTTCCAAAATTCAAAGGTTGTGTCCAAAGTTCAACCCTAGGGAAAATTGGATGCTTTGTGTGTGCCCTAAAAGTCTTCTTCAAAGCCTACAAAGGAGGGGGCGAGCCCATTTAGTAGGGGATGAGAGAGAAAGCCACACACACACACACACACACACAGGCTCCCTTTACACAAAGGGAATTAGGGACACATGTCAGCTCCCTAGGCCAGATGCTCACAAGGTGTGCCCAATTCCTATTGGATGGCCTTGGAGGTGGACCAATGAGATTTAGACTAGATTAATCTAGTTTAATTAATTTAAAATTATTAATAAAAGAAACAATGAGAATTAAGTCTCCTAGAAGGCTATTGGGCAGTCTCCCAAGGGTCCAATGAGCATTCAGGAGCCCAATGGCTTGCCTGATTCCTATTGGCTAGGAGGCAAAGGGGTCCAATGAGAGTTTAGTTTAATTATTTAATTACCTAAAGCTCTCACAAAAGGGGAAAGGGGGACACATGTCAGAAGGCTATCACTTATGCTGCTTAACACCCATTGGCTTGACTTGGGGAGGTCCAATGAGGCAAAAGCCAGACCAATTTAGCAGGAAGGGCTCGCCCAAGAGAGAGAGGGGGCTGATTTTTGCTTGGCATTAACACACACACAATCACACTTGACCATGTGTGAAGAAAGAATACTCTATCTCCTCCCAAGCTTTAATGGAGAGCTCATCACCTACTCCAAGCTTGTGAGATAGAAGCCTACATCAACACTCTCTTGGCATGTGGATGCAAATCCAACCAAGAGCCAAGATTCAATGCATGCTCATCTTCTCTACCAAGCTAATTACTAAGCTAAGCTAAGCTAATATGAGTGATTATGTGAGGAGATGTACATCTTTTCATAAGATACTCCTTCTTCCTCTCAATCTACTCTCATACCCTGCTAGCTCTCACCATCTTCGAAGGTGTGTGAGGTCTTGGGTCTGAGAACGGGGATAATTCAAGTTGTGTTGTTAAGTGTTTTGCTTAGTGCATGAAGCTTCCATCTTCATTGCACTAGCTAGTCTTGAAGGAACACAAAGAATTGTATTGTACAATGTCTCTCTTGATGGGAGAAACCATAATACAAAGCCTTTTGGAGGGGGGGACCGGCTCCATGAAAATCCGGTCCTCAACTGTTGTCAATAGCTTAATTTCTCTCTCTTTTGAAAGTATTGTTGATGCTATCTAACTAGGTGTTATGCTTTTTGTTGCTCTCTCTCCACCCAAGCACTCTTGTAATTCTCATTAGGAATTTATTCTAATGAAATGCCCACTATGTTCATGCTAAATTCCGCTACACATAAGTTATTAGGCCATTAAATGTTACATTATATTAAGTTAAGCTACGTTAGGTTACGTTATATTAGGTTAGGTCATGTTAAGCTAGATTAAGTTAAGCTAGGTTAAGTTAAGTTACGTTACCTTATATGTTAGGTTAGGTTAAGTTACGTTAGGTTAGGTAAAGCTACGTTCGACAATACGGTTGGCTATAGAGCTTACCCACAGCGCATATTAAAAACAACACAATGAGGTTCTGCTCGTCAATACGGAAATCCATAAAGCTTACCCATAACACATATGCATTGTGGGAAAGATCTATGGATTTTTGTATTGCCAACGGCTCGCCATTGTGTTGTTTATATGTCCGGGAGCGGATTTCAAGTCTTAGAATAGCACCATGGCGAGCCGTTTGGCAATACGACAAGCCATAGATCGTGCTTACAATGTCTGCGAGCAGATTTCAAGTCCTAGAATAGCACCATGGCTTGCTGTATTGCCAAACGGCTCGCCATGGTGTTGTCTATATGTTTGCGAGAGATTTTCAAGCGCTAAAATTACCTCCTGTCCCTAAAAACAACACAATGGAGATCCGTTTGGCAATACGGCAAGCCATAAAGCGTTCCCACAAGGGGTATGCATTCTAGGCAAGCACTATGGCTTACCATATTGCCAATGGCTCGCCATGGTGTTGTCTATATTTCTACGAGCGGTTTTCAAGCCATAAAATCGCTTCGCAACTCTAAAAACAACACAGTGGTGAGCCGTTTGCCAAATTGGCAAGCCATAGAGCTTGCCCACATTGCAAATGCATTGTGGACAAGATCTACGGCTTGTCGTTTTGCTATATGCCTCACCATTGTGTTGTTTGTATGTTAGGTTAGGTTATGTTAGGTTTAGGTTATATGTTAGGTTAGGTTAGAGCTATCAACGGTATAATAGTCGAGAAAATACAAACGGACTTCGAATATGATGTATGTACTTCAAAAAAACACAATCTGACTTTGAAGTGACTTGTGTACTTCTAAAAAACGCAAACTAGGTTAGGTTATAGGTTAGGTAGATGTTATAAGATAGGTTACATTAAGTTAGGTTAGGTATAGGTTTTACATTAGGTTAGATTATATTATAGGTTAGGCATAATGATTATTGGTTAGGTTAGAGCTAGCGTCAAATTAATAGTAGTTAAAAACGCAATTGGACCGAGGATGACTCGTGTACTTCTAAAATGCAAACGGACTTCGGTTAGATTAGGTTATAGGTTAGGTTATATACATTAAGTTAAGTTAGGTATAGGTTTCACATTAGGTTAGATAATAGGTTGGACATTATGATTTTAGGTTAGGTCAAGTTTAAGTTATAAGTTAAGTTAGATTACGTTAGGTTATGTTAAGTTAAGCTATGTTGTTATGTTAGGTTACGTTAAGTTAAGTCAGGTTATCTTATATGTTAGGTTAGATTAAGTTAAGCTACGTTAGGTTAGTTAAGTTATTAGTTATTAGGTTAGCTAGGTTAAGTTAAGTTATGCTATCTTATATGTTAGGTTAGGTTAAGTTGTTAGGTTATGCTACGTTAGGTTAGGTAAAGCTACATTAGGTTAAGCTACATTCGACAATACGGCAAGCTATAGAGCTTACCTAACGCATATTAAAAACAACACAATGGTGTTCCATTCGTCAATACGGCAATCAATAAATCTCACCCATAACATATGCATTGTGGGCAAGCTCTATGGCTTTCTGTATTGCCAACGGCTCGCCATTGTGTTGTTTATATGTCCGCGAGCGGATTTGAAGTTCTAGAATAGCACCATGGCGAGCGGTTTGGCAATACGGCAAGCCATAGATCTTGCTTACAATGTTTGCGAGCGTATTTTAAGTCCTAGAATTGCCCATGGCTTGCCGTATTGCCAAACGGCTCACCATGGTGTTGTCTATATGTTTGCGAGTGATTTTCAAGTGCTAAAATTACCTCGTGTCCCTAGAAACAACACAATGGCGATCCGTTTGGCAATATGGCAATCCATAAAGCTTGCCCAAAAACGTAAACGGACTTCGGTTAGGTTAAGTTATATGTTAGGTAGATGTTATAAGATAGGTTACATTAAGTTAGGTTAGGTATAGGTTTTACATTAGGTTAAATTATATTATAGGTTAGGCATAATGATTAGGTTAGGTTAGAGCTAGCGTCAAATTAATAGTAGTAAAAACACAATCGGACTTCAAGGATGACTCATATACTTCTAAAAATTCAAATGGACTTCAGTTAGGTTAGGTTGTAGGTTAGGTAGATGTTATAAGCTAGATTATATACATTAAGTTAAGTTAGGTATAGGTTTTACGTTAGGTTAGATAATAGGTTAGGCATAATGATTATAGGTTAGGTGAAGTTTAAGTTAAAAGTTAAGTTAGGTTAGGTTAGGTTATGTTAAGTTAAGCTACATTGTTATGTCATGTTATATGTTAGGTTAGGTTAGTTTATCTTATACGTTAGGTTAGATTAAGTTAAGCTACATTAGGTTAAGTTATATTAGGTTAGGTTAGGTTAAGCTTTGTTAAGTTAAGTTATGTTATCTTATATGTTAGGTTAAGTTAAGTTACGTTAGGTTAGCTAAACCTACATTACGTTAAGTTAGGTTAAGCTACGTTCGACAATACGGCAAGCTATAGAGGTTACCCACAACACATATTAAAAACAACGCAATGGCGTTCCGTTCGTCAATACGGCAATCCATAAAGCTTACCCACAACACATATGCATTTTGGGCAAGCTCTATGGCTTTCCGTATTGGCAACGGCTTGCCATTTTGTTGTTTATATGTCCGTGAGCGGATTTCAAGTCCTAATATAGCACCATGGCGAGGCGTTTGGTAATACGGCAAGCCATAGATCTTGCTTACAATGCATATGCATTGTGGGAAAGATTTATGGCTTGCCCTGTTGCCGAACGGCTCGCCATGGTGTTGTCTATATGTTTGGGAGTGATTTTCAAGTGCTAAAATTACCTCGTGCCCCTAAAAACAACACAATGACGATCCATTTGGCAATACGGTAAGCTCTATGGCTTGCCATATTACCAACGGCTCGCCATGGTGTTGTCTATATGTCTGTGACCGAGTCTGTGACCGATTTTCAGGCCATAAAATCGCTTCGCAACTCTTAAAACAATACAATGGTGAGCTATTTGCCAAATTGGCAAGCCATAGAGCTTTCCCACATCGCATATGCAGTGTGGGCAAGATCTACGGCTTGTCGTTTTGCTAAACGGCTCACCATTGTGTTGTTTCTTTGTTAGGTTAGGTTATGTTAGGTTTAGGTTCTATGTTAGGTTAGGTTAGAGCTACCAACGGCATAATAGTGGAGAAAATACAAACGGACTTCAAATATGACGCGTATACCTGAAAAAACACAATCGGACTTTGAAGTGACTTGTGTACTTCTGAAAACGCAAACGGACTTCAGTTAGGTTAGGTTAGGTTAGGTAGATGTTATAAGATAGGTTACATTAAGTTAGGTTAGGTTAGATTATAGGTTAGGTTAGAGCTAGCGTCAGATTAATAGTAGAAAAACGCAATTGAATTGCAAAAGTGCACATGGACTGAAAGAACCTTAATAAATAGTCATTGACCAATAACGACGAGATTATTACCCTGTGTTCCTAATCTCCGTGCACCTCTAGACCGAGGTGTGTGGGGATCAGGCCTGGCTAGAGAATGTGAGTTTGTTAGAGCTAGCAAAAAATAGTTGAAAAAATGCAATCGGACTTCAAAAGTACACACAGAGTTCAAGAACTTTAAATATATATTCATTGACCAATAGAGACGAGATTATTACCCTGTGGTCCTAATCTCCGTGCACCTCTAGACCAAGGTCTGCGGGGATCGGGCCTGGCTAGCGAAAGTGAGGTTGTGAAAGCTTGTAGTTATAACAACTAGAGTGTTTTAATTATTTGTTGCATCATTGGTAGATAAATTATGAACGATAGGATGGAATGTCCTTGTGCGCATTGCAAGCATCAGATCTTTTGAAAGTGAAAAATCTGCGACCAACATATACGCAATCACGATCTCTTTCCGATAGAGAAAGTACAAGACCTGCGTTATCGATATCATGGTCTAGAGATTGAAGGTCAAAGTCCGCAAGTAGATATTGCTCCAACTTCATCCCAGAGAAGACAATTTTCAAATGAGTAGTCATCGACTGAGTTCTCCCAACCAATACCTGAAGCTTTTCAGGTAAACATATTTATCCTATGCATGGTAAAGTGCAAAGGGCTGACCATTTTATGTAACGTCAGGTTTTTGGATGAGCAAAAGGGAATCACATGCCCCCTACCCGTCCAGGTGCTAAAAAGCTTCTTACTAATTTGGGCTTGGATTATGAAAAATTACATGCATGTCCTAATGATTGTATACTTTTTCACAATGAGTATGCAGACCTGGAACAGTGTCCGAATTGTGGATCAAACAGGTACAGGGAGGACACACAGGGAAAATTAATTCCATCAAAGGTCCTTCGACACTTTCCTATCATTCCAAGAATAAAGAGCATCTTCAGGTACAAGTCCATAGCCGCCTTGATGACATGGCACGCAAATACTAGATTGACAGATGATGTTATGCGGGTACCTGCTGACTCTCCTGCATGGAAGCACATAGAGAAAAGCTTGCCCACATTTAAGAACGACTCTCGATGTATCCGATTTGGTCTGGCAATGGACACAGTAAACCCGTTCAAATTACGAAGCTCGTGATGGAGCACGTGGCCTATTTTTCTGGTTAATTATAATCTTCCACTATGGCTCGCTATCAAGAAGGGCCATCTGTTGTTGTCATTGATCGTCCCAGGAAAGTACAAAGCAAAGAACACGGACGTCTATCTGGCACCACTTATAGAAGAGCTCCAAATCTTGTGGACAAGAATCGATGTGGTTGATATGTCCCAACCAATCGGATGATGGAATGTACATGTGCAAGGCATTCTCATGTGGACCATGCACGATTGGCCAGGGTTCGGTAAGTGCTCAGGTAAGTGCCTTTAAAACCCTCACACGCATGTGATTCATGGCTATGTAAACTCTTTTAAACATTAACATGTGATGTTTTACGCTTGAGTTACTTGGGCAATCATGCATGTCTGAAATGTGGTCCTTGACTTGTCTTTCGCCGCTCTGGGCATTTGAGCAAGACAGTTTATGAGGAGCATGGTAGATTTTTGCAAGAAGGACATGAGTTGTGTGGACCAAACATATGCAAACATGATATGCATCCACTGAAAGCGCGTGATTGGAAAAACATGTGGCTGGAGACGGGAGATTGGATGCCACCTGGAATGAAAAGACTTTCTATTTTCCGTGATCTCCCATATTGGAGTGACCTGCATATTAATCATTTGCTCGACCCAATGATCATCTTCAAGAATGTGCCCAAAGAGATGACCTGCAGGCTCTCGGTTGAATGCCAGAGATGTGGCCTCGACTTAAACCAAATGGAAAGTGGTCTATACCAAAAGGTCCATGCGTTCTGAGTGGCAAAGAAGAGCAAAAAGTGAAGAAAACTATATCTTCATTCAAGACTCCCACAGGGTGCATGCGATGTTTGAAAACGGCTTTTACGAGAGATGACAATCTCAGTGGTCTTAAGTCCCATAATTGGCACAAATTTTTACAGTTCATCTTACCAATTGCTATAAAGGGTTGTTTGACCGATGACACTAGAAGAACAATGCACAAAATCATTGAGTTGGTACACTAGATTAGTTCAAAAGAGATAAGAGAAGACAACAACGATGTAGCACGCTTAAATTCTATTGAAGCAGTGTTCATGGTGGAGAAGTACTTTCTAACAAACATTCTTACCATCCAAATGCATGTACTTGTGCATTTGATCGATAAAGTTGCAGTGGTCCATAGCAGGTGGATGTTCTTCTTGGTGAGATTTATGAAGACTTTAAAGAGGTTTGTTCGTCAAAGGGCTTGCCCCGAGGGTAGCATGGCCGAAGGATGGCTTGTACAAGAGTCTCTTGTCCTCATCAGTGAATGTTTGGTCTCAATTGATCCAGAGATGCCCCGAATGTGGACTATTGAGGTCAACGTCAAGGTGATAGGGGACAAGCCACAGGGACAAGGCATCATTAGGAAGATGGACATTACAATGCGAGAAAAGGTTATGAGATTTTGCCTTCTCAACTCAGACATCTTGCAAAAGTGTCTAGAGAGGTACGAAGGGGAAAAGAAACATCGTTTGACAGATCGCCTTTAATTCAAGCGCAACCGTGCAACTAGAAACCTTCCTTTTCCAGACCATCTTCAGAAATTGCTTGATTTTCCAATTGGGCGGTGGTTAGATGCGACACTCTCAGAGGCAAAGAGGAGTGGAGTGTTGATTATTGAAGAGGAAGAGGAGATGTCAAGGAGTTGCGATTGGCATGTACATTTCACAACTTTCTTTTTGAGATGTACATGAAAATTAGTTTGCTTTAATAACTTTTAGTGTATTTCAATTTTGTGGCTGCAGTATCACAAATATGGAGCTTTGTGGTCGCATGGGAAGCACTTCAGAGTGCAACAGATAGACAAACAAAGGGTCACTTTTGACAGTGGTGTTAGGGCAAGCTTTGTCCAAGAAAGTAGGAGTAGTGCTAGGGATGAGAATACAGAGACTGGCCACCTTGAATACTTTGGCTACATCCAAGACATCTTGAAGATTAGCTTTAGAAAGTTTGATATGTTTATCTTTGATGTCAAGTGGTTCAAAGTTATTACCAACGGCCCTAATGCAACTGTGCGCAAAGACAAGAGTGGATTGATTTAAGTGAACTCTAGGCGGGAGTGGACATATGTGCGGGATACATTCGTACTTACGCATCATTGTGAACAAGTTTTGTTCATACACGATCCACTATGGACAGAAGCTGATGAGAATGATATGTCTAAACCCTTCTGGCTCTATGTCGTTCAAGTTGCTCCAACTAGCAAGAAAGTGTTTGAAGAATTGGATGTTGAGCTCGAAGAGGTGATTCATGAACAAAGCGCAGGACCGAATCCAACTTTAAGTGTATATTTTGAGGTGAATGTCAACATTGAGTAATTGTCTGAACCTAGAGATGAGGTGTCAAATAGTGAAGCTGATGCGCAGAGCGACGAAGAAGTAGAGTTCGACGACGAAGATGCAGAAGTACAGATTGAGATAGACATCTTTGGTGCATCAAATCTCATAGAGGATGAGAGATTTACTAATGACTTTTGCTAGGAAACCTTTTGCATGGCTCTTTTTATTAGTCTACAATACACTTTAGATTTTGTTCATTTATGTAGCAGTTTTATTGATTTGTTTTATTTGTGTAGCAGTTTCGTTGATTTGTTGTTTGTATTGATTAAGCATTTCTTACGTAAACAAACGTATTTTGTGTGTTTTGTTTGTGTATGATTAGCCATGGCCGATGACGATGAGCCCTACTCTCCTAGTTTTAGTTTTCCAGTCACTCTGGCCGGCATGTCACCCGAGAAGATGGGCTCATTTTTGTCTCAGTTCACACCTGAGCAGATCGCCATGGCACAACACCTTTGGGATGCAGGTGCAAGTACCTCTAGACCTACTACGACCGACCCTACGCCCGGGACTAGTGTAGTCCCTAGACCGAGGGGCCTCACAACTCAGCCTAGTGTGCCCTCTGCGCCTAGGACTCGTGTGTCCTCTACACTGATGGGTGGTTCATCCTCGAGACGACATCGCCGTCATTCTGGAGGCGGTGGTTGCTATGGTAGCGGTTCTACCGATGCGTCCACACCACGGAGAGAGCGCCCACTACTCTATTCAGTAGATAGTTCATCGATGGGTACACCATGTCCACCTTGGGGATCACACGAGCATAATCCTAGCAAGGTGTACAGGAGCAGGGATGGGGCTATTGTGGCAGATGAGGTGGGAAAGAAAATGCGACAGAGGATTCAACAGCTCTGTACAATTCAGTTTGGTCCTACTGTGATAGAGATTTAGGAAATTCTCGATCTTGAGAGAAAGAATTACATTGTCGATACCATTCAGAGAGAGTACAGACAGCGGAAGAGGGGTACGATAAGGTCTCGAACACCTGGATTTTAAGTGTGGCACCACAATGTCACACCGTCAGTCAGAGGCCAGAGACAGATTCAATGATGGCGATCTCAAGCCGGCATGGTTGGACGTAGTGGATTGGGATTGCACTAGAGCTACAAGACAATCCCAATAGATTTCAGCAGCAGAGAGATGAAGCCAGAGCACGTTTAGAGTCTGCTGGAGCGTCACATCTTGGGAGTGGAGGCTACGATACGCTTTGATATGAGTTTGTAAGTATTATATGTATGCTTTAAATTATTGATAGTATATATGTTATTTGAAGATTTATCTAATGATTAAACCATAATTTTGCAGGAACTTGCCGTGAAGCGCCTTCCGACACGCCAAGACGAGAAGTATGGGTACAGGCATGGACTTGTGACCCTTTTGACCCAACTGGAGGAGGAGGGAGAGGATGTCAATTGGCAGGTATTACCATGAGGGCTTCTCACTCAGTGACCTCTTGCATATGTACAGTTTTGTAGTACTTATGTTTCTGGTTTATGGTTATGTTTATGGTATGGTTAAGGTTTGACAGTCAACTTATATTTATGGTTTATGGTTATGGTTATAGTTATGGTTGTGCAAGGTTATGGTTTTGGCAATCGTGTTATGATTATGGTTTTGCTATGGTTAGTTATGCTTGTGTAAGGTTATGGTTATGGTTAAGGTTGTGCAAGGTTATGATTATGGTTTTGGTTTTGGTTCAGGTGATGGTTATGGTTATGGTTTTGCTATGATGGTATAGCAATCGTGCTATGGTTATTGTTATGGTTATGCAAGGTTATGGTTATGGTTTTCGTTCAGGTGATGATTATGGTTTTGCTATGATGGTATAGCAATTGTGTGATGGCTATGGTTATGATATGGCACACAGGTTATGTTTATGGTTTTATAGTTTTTCACTCATGTTAACAAGTTATGTTATTCTTACAATTTTGCTAATTGCCATACACTCGCTCTTTAGCGGCAGCTTGTAAGTGGAGTGCGGTTGCTTGTGCACTCTTCCTTTGGGCAGAGAGGGCTGTTTTTTTTTGCTGCAGTACATGATGCAGCATTAGTTCCCAACCCTCTCTGCCCCAAAAAAAATTCGCAGGTTTTGGTCGTCGGTATAGGTTACGGTATGATTGCCAGTATGGATCACGGAATAGGCATTGGAATTTAATTTATTAATACCAAGGCTTATACCATTGATTATTCCGACGCTTGTTTATAGGCCTACTCCGACGCGTGCTACACTGATACTTATACCAACGCCTCTTTCCAACCTTATTTCAACGCTTATAAGTTTAAAATTTAGCGCTATTTCGTCGGTACCTCTGTGCGACCTCTTGTAGTGATAGACCCACATTGTTGTTTTTGCTGTTGTTGTCATTGTGGCGAAGGTATGTGTGTGTGTGTATTGTGTATGTGTGTGTGTGTGGGTGTGTGTGAGAGTGAGAGATAGAGAGAGAGAGAGAGAGAGAGGGCGACAGGGGGGGAAGACTGTTTAGTCACAAAATCCATTCTATTTTTCAACTGCATTCACAAAATTATTTTTGTGCTTTGACTCTATAAATGAGTGCAAGAATGCTACAAGCCCCAAGAGAAGTGGAAAACAAGAAGTTTTGACATGAGCTAGCTAATAACATTTTTGTTTGTCCTTGTAACATCTAGCACGCCTTGTTGATGGGAGCCCCACCGTAAAGACCCTCGTTACCTGGATGGAAGCTGCACCACATTAAAAACATCAGCATACTAGTAGAGGCAAATACGCTAAGACTTGAATAGCAAATATGATATATTGGGACACAATGAGAGAGAGAGAGAGAGAGAGAGAGAGAGAGAGAGAGAGAGAGAGAGAGAGAGAGAGAGAGATAGAGAGAAGAGAGAGAGAAAGATTAGCTAATAGGGTATCGACTGAACGTTGTAGGCAAAAATCCACTTAGGTGATTCCAAAACACATTGCTATTTATAACCATACCATCACAAAAATCACACAATTAGTTGTTTGGAATGCAATGATAGACAATTACTCCCAATGTATTTGAATGGCTAGGCTTCATGAGGCCAGATTGATGGTAATGAATGTTGGAAGAGTGCAGGAGAAGACTTACAAGCGTGAGAGGTCGATGAGACCCAACGATGCCAAAAGTTCCCTTGTCAGTTTATTGTTGTCCAAGCGCCTGCAATATGTATCATCCTCATTCAACGTTTCATGCACAAGAGCATGACAAAATGCAATTCACACTTATTGAAAAATTTGGGAGTCTATATGTATTATTTAGCTAGTGTGCATGTGCAGTATTACAATCATACCCCACACAGTATTGCCCATATTGACATCGAGAAAAAGACTCACAGAAACTTAAGGTTGTGGGCGAACTCTTGAGGTATAGGCCCCGTCAGTAGGTTGGCGAACAAATCCAAGCTTATGAGAGAATGTACCTTTGCAAGCTGTGGAGGGATTGGCCCGCTCAGAGAATTCTGCTGAAACTCTCTGCATAACACAACATGTAGATCAATATATCGTCAACACTAAGTATCATGCAAAAGTTGTCATTTTCTACACTTATAAGCGTCGCAAAGAATTGTACTCACAAGTATTGCAAGGCATCTAGGTCGCCTACTTCTGGAGCCAAGCTTCCGACAAGGCCTTCTTGTTGCTACTCACTGCTAGAAAATTATTTCACCAAGACGACATTGAAATCCTTGAGCACATCCTATGCAATTCATTGAAACGCAGAACAAGAAAACCCACAGTCTGATGACACGATGGTTGCCATCGCAAAAGACGTTAAGAAATGTGCAAGCCTCTACTAGGTTTGGGTCCCTACTATCGAGTGCATTGCTGGGATCGCGGTGGACTCGATTCTTGAAGGCAATAAGTGCCGCAACTGCAACAACAACAAAATAAAGTAACCAGACGACAGATGCAATCACACATACATGGGCTTGTGTAGATGCAAGCTGTGATATTGTGAGTGTGCAATATTGCAGCGACGGTGTCCAGCTTCATAAAACGCAAGTTGAAGATGTCGTAAACCTAATATGAATCTATGTTATGAAAGGCAAGGTAAATGTATAAGACAAGCATGCAGCGGCTGGTGAGTACTAGACGTACCATCGCTTCTTGGATCGTAACCCACACCAGAGCGGCTACTGGCGCAAACATATGCATTCTCGTTGTGTGTTTGTGAATTCTGTTAGTCTATGTGCATCTCTTGTTACATTTATACTCCATCTCTAGTGTGTCACCGCATTTAAGGCATCGGCGCTGGGTTCTCTAGAAGTGCCACCTCCACGTGTCATCTCACCACTGGCAATAATTCCAAAAAGCCTCTATAGTCAGTGGTGTGCCATCTATAGTCAGTGGTGTGCTTCAGAGAAATTCATTTTTGGGCTGATTGGGCTGATTCCGCAAGTCATTGATACACACTCCTTGCTGGATTTCAACTTCCACGACCACCGTCCTCCTATCCCACTCAATCAACACCGTTGTGGGGCTAAGGTTAGTATGCACATGACACGAACCTAAATTTCGGTTCATCCCGCACCGCCAATTTTGATTACTAGAAATGGATCCTTTAGAGCTCTCATTCGGCATCATTGTTCAACAAAGCAATACATCAAGGGTGTTTCATCCCCAATCCCCAGTTCCCCAATTCCTCCCTGTAAAGCAAGTAATGTCAAAGATGAGAAGCCAAACATGGGTGGTGTCTTCTGATGAGGCATGGACACTACTTTCTTGGGCTTCGAATATTCCCACAAGAGCGACCCGCATGACATCCATCGTGTTCTAGATTGTCCCTCAAAAAGAGAGGCGGCCACTTCATCTTGTTATAGCAAAACTCCATTGTCAAAGCCCTCGTCTTTCCACACTTTCCTACCATGAAGACGGTACGATGGATTTAAAAATGAAGAGAATGCGGATTGGATGACATTGGAGATGGCTTTTTGTCGTCAATATGTGTCGGATGTGCAACTGCATAAAGTAAAGCAGAAGCTAGTTGGTCTAATGCAAAGCTTCGATGGAGATTTTCAAAAATTTTGTGTGGGAATTCAAAGCCCTTTGGAGAGATCTAATGGAGGTAACTCCTACCCAGAGTGTTGATTTTCTAAAGTTGAGCAAGTTTTTTGATTGCTTGCATGAGGAGGTCAGAGATTAAGTGGAGACATGGGCCGGTGACATATGCAGAAGTGGTTAATTTGGAAGAGGACGAACCAAGAAGATCTTGAAGAAGCGGCAAGCAAGGCAAAGATTGTCAAATGCGTTGTTTCCCAGGTCAATCCAAGTGGCAAAAGTGAATCCAAGGGTGATGCAAAGGGAAGAGAGTACGATGCAAGAGGAACCAAGGGCTTTGGGGTTGCAAAGAGGTGGAGTGGTTCAGTGTTAGAAAAAAACCGGGGTACAGTGTATTTTAACCGACCAAAATCATAAAATCCCGGTTAGATTTTGACCTTGCATTGAAGAAAACCGACAAATTTACACAAGTTTTAGTGTAAATACCGGCAAAAGCTTCAAATTTTAGAATTTCAAGTTTGCCCTTATTTTCTTCAGTTAGGAAAAATGTATTTTTCTAGCCCCGGAGTGGTTTCAATGCCCAAGATGCCAATTAGGGAAGCTCCAACTACTATGGGAGAAGAGAAAAGGGTTACATAGTGGGTAGAAGAAGCAGACAAAAACTCAGATATGACTGAGGAAACTTCATTGATGAGTAAAAGGAGATCCCAAATCTTGAGATGGAAGAGGAATTGGAAACAAATGACAACAGTTCTATGGATGCTGTACTACATGGGAAACAAATTTTTCCTACTCAAGGTATGAGGAGATGATCTTCTGCATGTGGATAAGAAATGAAAGTTGTGCTGGAGAAGCAGGATAAGTGCAGATCAATGTGGCAGATGAAGTCCAAGTGGAGGGATCCAGGCCTATGGGAGTGGACATGTAGGTAAAGATGCTATGCGGTGTGATGTTGATGGGTATGCTTATGGAAGTTGTAGTGGAATGTGCTACAGTGGTGCAGAAGGTATAGAATTTTGTTGTGAAAGATAAACCAAGCTTGCTTTTGGAAGGAGACTAGGGTAGGGCCGTAGAGGATGATTCTCTATCCTCTTTGGCAAGGGATGAAGTAGAAGAGAAGGTAGGTGACATTGACGAGGTAGAGGTTCTGATTGACCTCTCAGAGCCGATTGATGAAGAAGGGCTTGATGATGTTTTCATTGAGTTTTAAGAAGAGATGAAGAAAAGCGTGGAGCCAACAAAAAATTGATGCAGCAAGTGTGCTCTATGGATGATGAAGAATACTTCTAGGATGTGTCCAAGCTTTCAAAAGAGGTTTGTGATTCATGGTTGAGAAGTATGCTTGTGAGTGCAACACTGCAGTTTGCTATCTGTTAGATATGAAATTTAGAGTTTCTATCCTAGTTAAAATACCATATATGTCAACGATAATCAATAAACTTATTAGCTTCATTGGTTAGAATTGCCCATTATGCCAATTTGAATTAAATATGTAGGTTACACAGTATAATCATATGCTTCATCTAATAAATACAAGACAACATTAATGTAAGTAGAACAACAAGTTGAAGTAGTTATCTAGTGTAAGTACACATAATTGGCTTATTGTAGGCGAGTGTCGCAATCATAGTGAAGTAAACCTTCCCATCAGCATGTATGTATTTATTTATTTGTAGAGAGACATATACCTAAATAGATAGTTAGAGAGTAGATATATATTTAAAGATAGGTATAATGCACAGGTGAACTTCAAAAACCCATTCTATGTGTGTGTGTGTGTGTGTGTGTGTGTGTGTGTGTGTGTGTGTGTGTGTAGAGAGAGTAAGTAGACACAAATTTAGTCTATCAGATAGTTTTATAAGAATAAACCATTAGAAACCTAATTCTAGCACTTAGATATTTCAAGGAAACTTGTCACTTAACAGAACATAGAAGTGTTGCATTACCATCCTAGTGTTGATCACTTTGCCAAGATTGTATCATTGAGAAAAATATGTTTCATAAGGATAGCTAGATTTTCTAGCTATTTTATGTGGTCAAAATTATAGTATGCCCATGCTTTCACGGTGAGAATTATAGTATGCCCATTCTTTCATGGTTAACCTGAGTAGATATGGACTTCCATGCAATGAGACTAGTAGATGCAAACTTAATGCTCCATGTAAGTCTGGCCAATGCAAAGGTAAATATTGAAAGTTTGGCTTGTATTTAGTTAGTTCATAATATAAAATACATGATGTAAGGGATCAATATGGCTTGCACTCACTATGAAAATCTCTAATTGTTTACCGTGGTCTTTTACCACGTTTTGTAGAGAGAAGGTCCAAAATTAGCTGGACAGGGAAGAGAGAGGAGGATGGGGGGTGCATTCTCAAATATTACCGTGAATATTTCCGCGACCATTATCTTGAAAGTTACCTCTAATATTGCCGCTACTATTACTGCCTTTATTTCCGAAGCACTATTTAGCGCCTAAACGGTTAAATTTTGGCTTCTTAAACATCCCCCCCCACCCATGCACCGATCCACCCAATCAAATTTCGGTGTTTCCCTCCTCTTAATAAAAATTAACGAGCATTATATGAAAATTTTAAATTTATAAAAAAGAGATATGAAAACATGGAACGATAGTTAGCTATGTAGGATTGCACTTGGTTACATCTAAACTAATCACTATCACTTGATTAATATAATTTAGCATGTTTCACAAAATTAGAGAGAGGAAGAGGGGGGGGGGAGAGATGAATGGATGACACGACCAAAAGATTTATTTGTTGTTGAAGTACTTGTTTGCATTTAAAATCACAAAAAACTCTGATTTTGAGGGTAAAAATGCAATAAAGTGTTTTTGTTGACATATTTTCATGGAGTTTTCATGATTGACAAATGTTCTGTATTTAAGAGGACATTTGCAAGAGTTTTGTGTAGAAATATTAAAATTCTGAAAACATGAACTTCATATGCGTATGATGTCTCAAGAGGAATTTGGAGACCAAATTTGACAAATTTGACTGCACGAGAGTGTTCAAAAGGGGGATTCTATCCTAAGTACACCTTGAGACTAGGGTTTTGACCAGCCCTTTTTGACACCCAAAAGACAAAAGGAGAGGAGTGTCAGAAACAGAAAAAAAAGAAACTTGTTATTCTGAGCATATTTATTCATGAAAATAGGTAAATCTGCTTGAAACCTAGTGCTCGAGACTTGGAGGATGCCTGTGGTTAAATTCTAGCCAAAAATTCACCAACACTTTTGAAGGGTAATTCTGGTAGCAAAATTGACCTTTTGAATTTACATCCCTATTTTGCATGTTTTGTTGAGCACATACACCAAATTTCATTTCATTTGGATATATAGATTGTGAAGTAAGGGGATTTTAGTCTTTCAGGGGATTTCCTTGTGAAAAAAGTGGTTAATTTGTGCAATTTTGATTTCCAATTTTTTTTGTGAGCACATATGCATGTAGTACATATCAAGGAGCACCTGGGATAGAAATAGAAGTCCATTATGACTAGATAGAAATCATACGTGTATGATGTCTTAGAGGCCATATTTGACGTTGAAAGATACATCTAAGTACACCCTTGTGATCTAGATAATTTAGGAAGCAAATAGGCAAAATTCCATTGAATTTGAAGCATTCTTGGGGTTATAAAGGCCAGGAGATGGATCTAGTCAAGTGAATGATTGTATTGACCATATCTAGCACAAAAGGTGTTAGAATGGAATTCTAAATGCTGGTGTCAGTTGCTTGTGAGGTGGGAGACCTCTGTAGTGAGTTTCATTTCAATTTGACCAGAAAGACATCATACACGTATCATGTCTAAAGGGCAATTTTAGGGACCAAAGCTGACATCAGAGAAAACCATGGTGTTTAGCACCAGAAAACAATCTTATTGACCAAATTTCATTGCATTTGAAGCACATAGACATTATACGCATATTCTTGTTGCTTATGATAAGGGGAGGCCTAAGGCAAAGAAAGTTTCAAAATCTAATCACATAGACATCATACATGTATCATGTCTCAAGTCAAGATCTGACAGTTCAATTGAACTTCACAAGAGGTTTCGAAATGATGTGTTAAGCTTGTTTGCAAAATTTCATCTCCTTTGGGCACAATTCTTTGAAGTGGTAAGTGAAGGATATCCAAAGGGCTATTTTTTTAATTTGGGTATATAGAGCTTGAAGTGTTGAGTCAATAGGTCATGAAGGCTCCTCAAATGGAGCTACAAGAGGAAAAAAGTGGTAGTTTAAAGTTAAAGTGGTTTGCAAACTCTTGATGGACAGGGCAAGTGCGGATGGAGCATCAGAGTTAAAGTGAATGCATGGGCCTGAAGTTCTCATCTTGCAGAGCATGTCCCTATTTTCAGATCAACAATTGGAGTCATGGATGTCAAGTTATTGCGAGATAAAGTTTTGCTAGTGGCTGATTTTGAGACAGGTTGACTATTCTGGAAAGCGTTCCATATGGAAGTTTTTGAAGCTCAATCAAGTTTAAGACTATGATATGCAGCACATGGAGCATACAAAAATAGCATTAGAAGACTACATATTGATTGGAGCCTAGAGCACAAAGTTACGGCATGGAAAGCTGGCACTTAGTGGCGATCGTAGAGGATCCAATATTTTTGGTCATTTTGGTCCACTCGCTTTGAGACCTTAGAGCAGTAGGGATGCAGCATGGAGGAGGGGTATCATGGCGAAGGAGATAGAATTTCAAGTGGAATTTATAGTTTGTGCATTGCGTGAGCACCAAGTTGTAGAGCAACCAAAGTGGGGAGAATAAAGGCATTTTATGGAATTTTTTTTGGTGGTTTTGAGAGGCCCCCCAAGGAGTGAGGCATCCCAAGATGACACATGGAACACAATGCTCCCACGTGTAGAGTCTCAACTTGTGATAGCGTGGTAAAGAGTTATAGAGGGGTGCCTCCAAGGGAATCACAAGTGGAGTGAGGAGTTCCTTGAGAACTTGGACCTATGGCGACCCCTAAGGACGCTGCTATAGTGGTGAATGTTGCATCTGCTGGCGGCATGCTTGCAAAGTGGATGATGACATGTAAGTAAGCCGTGGTGAGTGTTCCTTCGGGCTTAAGAGGTTTTACACTTGGTAATGAAGACAAGAGACAAAAATATCAAGGACTCACATGCAAAAGAAATCGACCAAAAATAGAAAGCCACCAAAAATAGGGGTGGCCTTGCATAGCTTATATGAAAGCCTTTTGGGACAATTTTGGAGCGAAGAGAGCTCATGGAGGAGCTTTGCAAAGAGGGCTCAAAGAAGCCTTGGAGAAGGAGATTGGAGCCATTGAGAGCACCAATGACAAGGTTTTTTCTCTTGCTTCTCTCAATGAGGAGAGCCCAATGGAGGTGAAGCCAAGGATTGCCCAAGGTTTTTATGCACCTTCGAAACGTACCAACGGATCCATGCATGTGCCTCCTCGGGCCTCTATGTGTGTGAGAGAGGAAAGAGAGTGGTGTGCACACTGTGTGAAGGTTATAGACGGGAAATATTAGGGTGATGTGTTGTCAATTGCTGGAGTGAATCACACGTGTGCTGGTATGCCTGCAGATAGTGATTTGTTTGCGGATTGTGTGAGTTTTGAAGGTGAAATCTAGTGGATTGGGTGCAGTTAGTATCGTGGGCTATATAAAGACAATTGTTTGTGCGTCAGGTGTGTTCTCCTTTCCAACGACATCAACAGCTCTCTACGATGGATGTCAATACTCCCTCCTAATATCATGTTTAGAGGTTATTAACCTAAACACCAATGATGGTTGGAGCAATGAAAATTTGACAGGCCTCTTAAAGTACTAGCCGATATTGACAATTTTCTTGCAATTTTGGCATGATACCTATGTTGCTTGCCAGGATTATGGACAAGCTATTACCGAGTGGCAATTTACTTCCCTCCTCAAGGAAACATGCAATGAAGCCTATCACATCTGATTATCAATGCATCTATGCATGAATAAATGGTTGCATTTTATGTTGCAATGACCATGTGGAAGAATCACAATTTTCAAAATGTGGAGAAGAAAGGTATACAAAAAAGAGGCACTCGGGTACCATGAAAATTATTGATGGCATTCTTATCATACCCTGCATCTAGCACATGTTTCAAAGCAAGGAGATTTCTACACTCATCTCATTGCACCAAATGCACAAATTGTTGAATGGAAAGGTGTGCTAGCCCCATCAGATGTTTTCAGGTTTTAAAACTTTAAGGTAGAACCCATGTAGATATTCTTTCAAATTTTAATTTAATATGGATTGAGGGTTAAGAGACTCTCTATACCTTGAACAAGTACAAGGGTCATTATATAGGCCTAAGAGTTGAGATAACGTTGGTGTGCAAGCATCAAATGTAGCATAGGATCACTAGCCTAGGTGCAAACTATCTAACCAAGAATTGCTAGTGGAAGTACTCCATGGTGTGAGCTAGGCACAAATTCTATCTATATATATCTATCCATCTCTCTCCTCTCTCTCTCTCTCTCTCTCTCTCTCTCTCTCTCTCTCTATATATATATATATATATATATATATATATATATATATAATATATATATATATATATAATATATATATATATATATATACACACACACACACACACACACACACACACACACTTATATATAGATAGTCATTTTTGAAGGCCGCTATCACTTTTGTACATATTATATGCACATAATGTGTGTGTGTGTATACATAAAAATGCATATATATATATATATATATATATATATATATATATATATATATATATATATAATGTAGAGTGAGAGAGACAGAGAGATGCAAATAAATAGGTAGAGACTAGATAGGAGTCGATATTATAAAGCGCAAGCGGACTTTAAAAAATCGTTTCCAAATTTTGGTAATTTTCTAGAGGTGTTTTTTTCCTCATAGCTTTATTGGGTTGATGATAAAACCATACGGTTTTTCAGCTTCATGTTCTATTTTAGGATACCAAAGAAGTTACATTTGTCACATCATTAAAGTTTATATAGCCATGCCCATTATTAGCATTAGAAATTTTATTCTAGTTATACTCCAATATTTCAAGGAAACTTGTCACTTAATAGAACGTAGAAGTGTCTTAGAACATAAAATTGTTGCATCACCAGTCTAGCATTCATCACTTTACTAAGATTGTAGCACTTCATGATTAACATGAGTAGAAGTGGACTTCCATGAAATGAAATTAGTAGATGGAAACTTAATTCTCCATGGAAATCTAGCCAATGCAAAGGTAAATGTTGAAAAATTGGCTTGTATTTAGTCAGTGCACGATATATTATACATGATGTAAGGGATCGATATGACTTGCATCATTCTTTAAAAATCCTTGAAAAAACTACCTAGATTGCCACAATAGGAGCATGCACCTACCAAATGACCCCAATTTAGGTATATAATATGTCCACCAAAAGAATCATGATAAATTTTCATATGGAAAATTTTGGTCCTTTTGCCAAAGTATACAAACCTCATCTCTATAGGGTGGCACATATAGCTTGAGAGCACAAAAATTCCCTAATGTATGTGCCAATTCTTCTATGGAACACTAGAGAAGGAGGAAACATCCAAAAGGGACATTCAACCAGAAATTCATATTTGATTGACGTAATTGGTAGCCCAAGGAATGATGCGGACCACTTGTCCAAACATGACAACGATAGAGACACACAAAAAAGTGCAAGTTTATCTTCCTTCTTGAAGAATTGCATCCTAAATATGAAATAGGTTCCTTGAGAGATATACAAGAAAGATGTGGATACAAAGGATTTCAAGAGCATTATGTGCTCCCTTTGACTGTAGAATTGAGATTAAGCTCTTTTTTAGAACAATATCCCAACATAAAGTAATAATGGACAATATTGTATTTACGCAAGCAAAGCCCAATTAGTAGCATCCTCCCGATGTACCCAAACAACAAGAGGAGGAGCTGCTTGAAAACATTTTAAGGGTTGAGGGATTTCTCATGGAATGCCTTTGAAAGTGGGGTACACCTATTAGGAAACGCTACAGAATGTATGATTCTCTATAAAACAATAAAAGAAATAAAGACGATTATACACATGGCCTTAATGGGAGGCCATAGAATACATCTCTATAAAACAATTCTTGCAATGGTTATAGCAAGAACAAAAAATCAAGAATTGGGAAAAAGAAACTGGTGAGAAACATGGTAATTGGACACATCAAGAGAGAGAGAGAGGGGGGGGGGGGGGGGGGGGGTATTTTTGTGGGGAAGAATATTCACCATGCACTCAAAGAGGGTCACTTTTGTAAACACTATACATCATGTGTGTTCAATTCTATTTGTAGAACCACTTACCTGAAAATGTGAGAAAATATAGAATAATACAATCGCTATTGTTGACTCACGTGATAGGTAATTTTTAATTATAGTGACCACCCTCGAGACCATGCATGGAGGGCTAGAGCCACTGGCATAGCAATGAAATTATAGTGCTTTGGACACACCCAAATTGTTGTTGTTGTGGTTGTGGTGGTGGTGGTGGTGGTGTGTGTGTGTGTGTGAGTGAGTGAGTTAGTGAGAGAGAGAGAGAGAGAGAGAGAGAGAGAGAGAGAGAGAGAGAGAGAGAGGGCGGGGTGGGGGGGGGGGGGGGCATTTGACTCTGTAAGTAAGTGCAAGAATGGTACAAGCCCGGAGAGAAGTGGAAAACAAGAAGTTTTGACATGAGCTAGTTAATCACATTTTTGTTTGTCTATGTAAAATCTAGTATGCCTTATTCATAGAAGCATCATAAAGACCCTCGTTACCCACATAGAAGTTGCACCACATCAAAAACTTCAGCATACAAGTAGCTGCAAATAAGCTAAGACTTGAATAGCATATCTGATATATTGGGACAGAATTCCTTACAGAAATAGAGAGAGAGAGAGAGAGAGAGAGAGAGGAGAGAAGCTGCTAATAGGGTATCAACTTATCGTTCTAGGTAGAAACCCACTTATGTGATCCAAACCATCCCAAAAATCACACAAGGAGCTAAGGTGTCAGATCAAATGATAGCAATGCTTTGGTGGGAATCAACTTTCTCTCGGGCGTCGCTATAACCGTCGATATTTATGGCTCTGGACGGCCGCTATAAGCATCGCTATAGACTTTTGTGTAAACGTCGCTATATACGTCGCTATGACCGGCGCTACAACCGTCGCTATGACCATCGCTATATAGAGACATTTATAGCGATGGCCATAGCGACGGTCTTAGCGACGCTCATAGCGACGCACTCGTAGCGACGGTTTTAGCGATGCCGGGGGTTATAAAAACCCAGTGTATTTCCGTCGCTAACAGCGTCACAACATCACACAACCTCTTGTAGTGATAGAGCTGTGGGTTTTTCCTTGATCTCCCAAGGGTTTTTTTCATCAACAGTTAGGGACCCTTATTTGAGTGGGGGTGTTGAGCCTATATGTGAAGCTACTCAATCTATGGCTTCTCTATATATGGCACCCAGGTCCCCTCTATATATACATCATCTCATGTGTGTATTCTACACACTTTGGGGTTCTACTTCTGTGCTCTCTCCTTCTCTCTCAACATTCGACAATACGGCAAGCTATAGAGGTTACCCACAGCGCATATTAAAAGCAACACAATGGCGTTCCGTTCATCAATACGAAAATCCATAAAGCTTACCCACAACACATATGCATTGTGGGCAAGCTCTATGGCTTTCCGTATTGGCAACGGCTTGCCATTCTGTTGTTTATATGTCCGCGAGCGGATTTCAAGTCCTAAAATAGCACCATGGCGAGTCGTTTCGCAATACGGCAAGCCATAGATCTTGCTTACAATGCATATGCATTGTGGGAAAGATTTATGGATTGCCTTGTTGCCAAACGGCTCGCCATGGTGTTGTCTATATGTTTGGGAGTGATTTTCAAGCGCTAAAATTATTTCGTTCCCCTAAAAACAACACAATGACGATCCATTCAGAGAGAGTACATACCACGGTCTATGGCTTGCCATATTACCAACGGCTCACCATGGTGTTGTCTATATGTCTGTGACCGATTTTCAGGCCATAAAATCGCTTCGCAACTCTAAAAACAACACAATGGTGAGCCGTTTTCCAAATTGGCAAGCCTTAGAGCTCTCCCACATCGCATATGCATTGTGGGCAAGATCTATGGATTTTCGTTTTTCTAAACGCCTCACCATTGTCTTGTTTCTTTGTTACGTTAGGTTATGTCAAGTTTAGGTTCTATGCTAGGTTAGGTTAGAGCTATCAACGGCATATAATAGTCAAAAAATACAAACGGACTTCGAATATGACGCGTGTACTTGAAAAAACACAATCGGCTTTAAAGTGACTTGTGTACTTCTAAAAACACAAACGGACTTCACTTAGGCTAGGTTAGGTTAGGTAGATGTTATAAGATAGGTTACATTAAGTTAGGTTAGGTTAGATTATAGGTTAGGTTAGAGCTAGCGTCAAATTAATAGTAGAAAAAAACGCAATCGAATTGCAAAAGTGCACACAGACTGAAAGAACCTTAATATATAGTCATTGACCAATAAAGACGGGATTATTACCTTGTGTTCCTAATCTCCGTGCACCTCTAGACCGAGGGTGGCGGGATCAAGCCTGGCTAGAGAATGTGAGTATGTTAGAGCTAGCAGAAAATAGTTGAAAAAATGCAATCGAACTTCAAAAGTGCACACAAAGTTCAAGAACTTTAATGTATAGTCATTGACCAATAGAGACGAGATTATTACCCTGTGGTCCTAATCTCCGTACACCTCTAGACCGAGGTCTGCGGGGATCGGGCCTGGCTAGAGAATGTGAGGTTGTTAAACCTTGTAGTTATAACAACTAGAGTGTTTTAATTATTTGTTGCATCATTGGTAGATAAATTATGTACGATAGGATGGCATGTCCTTGTGCACATTGCAAGCATCAGATCTTTTGAAAGTGAAAAATCTGCGACCAACACATACGCAATCACGATCTCTTTCGATAGAGCAAGTACAAGACCTCCGTTATCGATCTCATGGTCTAGACATTGAAGGTCAAAGTCCGCAAGTAGATATTGCTCCAACTTCATCCAGAGAAGATGATTTTCAAACGAGCAGTCATCGATTGAGTCCTCCCAACCAATACCTGAAGCGGCATTTCAAGAAGTAGAGATGGAGAAGATGTTGGACGCGTTCTTTGAGATGGATTCCAGCATAGAAGGCGACAACATTGAACATAGTACTGTGGACCAACCTCAGCCGTCCCGTTCATACAACGGCATGATAGCAACGATAAGGAGGGCGAGATGATGCAAAGTCTTGCACGCATGCCGCTCTTCACTGGTGCAAAAATCTCAGTTCTCTGTACCGCATTGGCAATGCTTAATTTGTAGTCTGTCTATGGCTGGTCTGACGCCTCAGTCACAGATCTTTTTAGGTAAACATATTTATCCTATGCATGGTAAAGTGCAAAGGACTGACTTGTTCATGTAACGTCAGGTTACTGAATGAGCAAATCTAGCCAAAAGGGAATCACATGCCCCCTACCCATCCAGTTGCTAAAAAGATGCTTACTAATTTGGGCTTGTATTATCAAAACATGCATGCATGTCCCAATGATTGTATACTTTTTTGCAATGAGTATGCAAACGTGGAATAGTGTCCCAATTGTGGATCAAACAGGTACAGGGAGGACACACAAGGATAATTTATCCCAACAAAGGTCCTTTGACACTTTCCTATCAGTCCAATAATAAAGAGCATGTTCAGGTGCAAGTCCATAGCCGCCTTGATGACGGTGGTTGGTAAGGTGGGAAAGAAAATGCGACAGAGGATTTAACAGTTCTGTACGATTTAGTTTGGTCATACTGTGATAGATATTTAGGAAATTGTCGATCTTGAGAGAAAGAATTACATTGTCGATACCATTCAGAGAGAGTACATACCACGGTAGAGGGGTACGACAATGTCTCGAACACCTCGATTTTGAGTGTGGCACCACAATGTCACACTGTCGGTTAGAGGCCAGAGACATATTCAATGATGGCGATCTCAAGCCGGCATGGTTGGATGCAGTGGATTGGGATTGCACTAGAGACACAAGACAATCCAATAGATTGCAGTAGTAGAGAGATGCAACCAGAGCACGTTTAGAGTGTGCTGGAGCGTCACATCTTGGGAGTGGAGGCTAGGATACGCTTCGACATGAGTTTGTAATTATTATACGTATGGTTTAAATTATTGATAGTATATATGTTATTTGAAGATTTATCTAATGATTAAACCATAATTTTGCAGGAAGTTGCCGTGAGGCGCCTTCAGACAAGCCAAGAGGACACGTATGGGTACAGCATGGACTTGTGACCCTTTTGACCCAGCTGGAGGAGGAGGGAGAGGATGTCAATTGGGAGGTATTACCATGAGGGCTTCTCACTCAGTGACCTCTTGTATATGTAGAGTTTTGTAGTACTTATGTTTATGGTTTATGGTTATGTTTATGGTATGGTTAAGGTTTGACAGTCAACTTATATTTATGGTTTATGGTTATGGTTATAGTTATGGTTGTGCAATGTTATGGTTTTGGCAATCGTGTTATGATTATGGTTTTTCTATGGTTATGATTATGGTTATGGTTGTGCAAGGTTATGGTTATGGTTATGGTTGTGCATGGTTATGAATATGGTTTTGGTTTTGGTTCAGGTGATGGTTATGGTTCTACTATGATGGTATAGCAATCGTGCTATGGTTATGGTTATGGTTTTGGTTCAGGTGATGGTTATGGTTTTGCTATGATGGTATAGAAATTGTGTGATGGTTATGGTTATGATATGGCACACGTGTTATGTTTATGGTTTTACAGTTCTTTACTCATGTTAACAAGTTATGTTATTCTTAAAATTTGGCTAATTGTCATACACTCGCTCTTTAGCGTCAGCTTGTAGGAGTGCGGTTGCTTGTGCACTCTTTCTTTGGGCAGAGAGGGTTGTTTTCTTTTGCTGTAGTACACGATGCAGCATTAGATCCCAGCCCTCTCTGCCAAAAGAAATTTGCAGGTTTGGTAGTCGGAAAAAGGTACGGTATGATGTTGCCGGTATGGATCACGGAATAGGTCATTGGAATTTAATTCATTAATACCAAGGCTTATACGTTGATTATTCGGACGCTTGTTTATAGGACTATTACGCCTGCCTCGCTGATACTTATACCGACACTACAATACCGGCGCCTCTTTCGAACCTTATTTCAACGCTTACAAGTTTAAAATTTAGCGCTATTTCGTCGGTACCTGCGTCGAATTCTGTACGACCTCTTGTAGTGATAGACCCACATTGTTGTTGTTGTGTTGTTGTTGTTGTTGTTGGGAGGTGGGTAAAGGTGTGTGTGTGTGTGTGAGAGAGAGAGAGAGAGAGAGTGAGAGAGAGAGGGACAGGGGGGGGAAGACTGTTTAGTCACAAAATCCATTCTATTTTTCAACTGCATTCACAAAATTATTTTTGTGCTTTGACTCTAAAATGAGTGCAAGAATGCTACAGGCCCAAGAGAAGTGGAAAACAAGAAGTTTTGACATGAGCTAGCTAATAACATTTTTGCTTGTCTCGTAACATCTAGCACGCCTTGTTGATGGAGCCCCACCGCAAAGACCTCGTTACTGGATGGAAGCTGCACCACATGCATTCAAAACGTCAGCATAGTAGTAGAGGCAAATAAGCTAAGACTTGAATAGCATATCTGATATATTGGGACACAAATGAGAGAGAGAGAGACAGGGAGAGAGAGAGTAGAGACGTGCTAATAGGGTATCGATTGACGACGTTGTAGGCAGAAATCACTTAGGTGATTTCAAGACACATTGCTATTTATAACCATACCATCACAAAAATCACACAATTAGTTGTTTGGAATGCAATGATAGACAATTACTCCCAATGTATTTGAATGGCTAGGCTTCATAAGGCAAGATTGATGGTAATGAATGTTGGAAGAGTGCAGGAAAAGACTTACAAGCATGAGAGGTCGATGAGACCCAACGATGCCAAAAGTTCCCCTGTCAGTTTATTGTTGTCCAAGGCCTGCCATATGTATCATCTCATTCAAGTTTCATGCACCAGAGCATGACAAAATGCAATTCACACTTATTGAAAAATTTGGGAGTTTGTATGTATTATTTAGCTAGTGTGCATGTGCAGCATTACAATCATACCCCACACAGTATTGCCCATAACTCACAGAAAAAGACTTCACAGAAACTTAAGGTTGTGGGCGAACTCAAAGTGATCACACTTGAGGTATAGGCCCCGTCAGTAGGTTGGCGAACAAATCCAAGCTTATGAGAGAATGTAGCTTTGCAAGCTCTGGAGGGATTGGCCGCTCAGAGAATTCTGCTGAAGCTCTCTGCATAAGAGAACATGTAGATCAGTATATCGTCAACACTAAGTATCGTCATTTTCTACATTATAAGCGTCGCAAAGAAATGTACTCACAAGTATTGCAAGGCATCTAGGTCGCCTAGTTCTGGAGCCAAGCTTCCGACAAGGCCATCTTGTTGCAACTCACTGCTAGAAAATTATTTCATCAAGATGACATTGAAATCCTTGAGCACATCCTATGCAATTCACTTGAAACGCAGAACAAGAAAACCCACAGTCTGATGACACGACGGTTTCCATCGCAAATGACGTTAAAAAATGTGCAAGCGTCTACTAGGTTGGGGTCCCAGCTATCGAGTGCATTGCTGGGATCGCGGTGGACTCGATCTTTGAAGGCAATAAGTGCGCAACTGCAACAACAACAAGATAAAAGTAACAGACGACAGACGCAATCACACATACATGGGCTTGTGCAGATGCAAGCTGTGATATTGTGAGTGTCATGTGTATGTATTAGGGTATAAGCAGTCAAGCTGAAGAGGCCACATTGCAGCGACGTTGTCCAGCTTCATAAAACGCAAGTTAAAGATGTCGTAAACCTAATATGAATCTATGTTATGAAACGCAAGGTAAATGTATAAGACAAGATAACAGGGGCTACAGGTGAATACTAGACATACCATCGCTTCTTGGATCGCCGCAGTGAGCAACGGTTGCTGCAAACGCAACCACACCAGAGCGGCTACTGGCGCAAACATATGCATTCTAGTTATGTGTTTGTGAATTCTGTCATTCTACGTGCATCTCTTGTTACATTTATACTCCATCTCTTGTCCACACGTCGTTATAGAAGTGTCACCCCATTTAAGGCATTGGCGCTGGGTTCTCTAGAAGTGCCACCTCGACGTGTCATTCACCACTGGCAATAATTCCAAAAAGCCTCAAGCTATAGGGCATGGTTGCGCCATTAGGTCAGTGGTGTGCTTCAGAGAAATTCTTTTTTGTGGCTATAGGCTGATTCCGCAAGTCAGTTGATACACACTCCTTGCTGGATTTCAACATCCACGACACCGTCCTCCTATCCGACTCAATCAACACCATTGTGGGGCTAAGGTTAGTATGCACATGACACGAACCTAAATTTCGGTTCATCCGGCACGCCGCCAATTTTGATTACTAGAAATGGCTCCTTTAGAGGTCTCATTCGGCATCAACGTTCAACAAAGCAATACATCAAGGGTGTTTCATCCCCAATCCCCAGTTCCCCAATTCTTTTGTAAAGCAAGTAATGTCAAAGATGAGAAGCCAAACATGGGTGGTGTCTCCTGAAGAGGCATGGACACTACTTTCTTGGCTTCGAATATTCCCACAAGAGCGACCCGCATGACATCCATCATGTTCTAGATTGTCCCTTAAAAAGAGAGGTGACCACTTCATCTGTTATAGCCAAAACTCCATTGTCAAAGCCTCGTCTTTCCACACTTTCCTACCATGAAGTAGCCATCGTTGCAGTTGATCAAGGGTTGGGCTAGCTGGAATTGACTCCCGTATTTGCTAACTTGGTGTCTGATGACTGACTATGCAAGCCTTCTATTGGGCACATGCATGTTTTGGCTATTTGGCATATGCTTTGGTGCCACAAATGCAGCGTAAGAAAATTGGATGATACGGATGTCAAATGTATTTTTGTTGTTTATTAAGTGCTGAAACAGGCTGTATTCATCTGCAAACAAAGCGTATCTTGGTCTTACGAGTTGTTGTGTTTGTAGAAGATTCTATTCAGTCCTTGTTGTCATGTACTAGAGACAATAATGTAAGCTCACAGGGACATTTATGACACTTTGTTGCCTCTTTTCAGTGGTGGAAGGTTGAATGTCAATTCCAATGAGGCAAATGTACAACCAATGGAGATTTTTGAAAATGTTACAAATCCGCCTATTATTGATGCATATGTACATGATGTACTTGATGAGAAAAGGGCTGAGAATGAGCAAGCGAAAGATATACCAAATTGCTAGTTCATACTTTGCGTGACAGCAAATTGGATGCCTTTGTCTAGTTGTACTCATTCAGGTTCTTGCCATACATCTTATGCATCAAATTGTTATGCTTTGATTGTGTCTAGCTTATGATGTTGAGGAGCCTGTGTCTTTTGATGAAGCACATAATTTAGAAAATTAGATGGTACCATGCAATCTGAATATGATGTATTATAGAAAATGACACATGGACTTTATGTGATTTTCTTCCTAGAAAAAGGCCATTGGTACGAAAAGGTTTTACAAGCTAAAAACCAATTCGGATAGTGAAATTGATCGTTATAAGGCTCGACTTGTTGCAAGGGTTATGCACAAAAATAAGGCATTGATTAATGTAGAGACTTTTGCTCCCACTTACCGTATGACTATTGTGCATTTTTATGTGTATTGACATCTCATTTTGGTTGGTATGTACATCAGTCAAAATTGTGATTGCTTCTGAATGGCAATAATTTGAGGTAGTTTGTATGTTAGGTTAGGTTATGTTCGGTTTAGGTTATATGTTAGGTTAGGTTAGAGCTATCAACGGTATAATAGTCGAGAAAATACAAACGGACTTCGAATATGATGCATGTACTTCAAAAAAAACACAATCTGACTTTGAAGTGACTTGTGTACTTCTAAAAACGCAAATAGGTTAGGTTATAGGTTAGGTAGATGTTATAATATAGGTTACATTAAGTAAAGTTAGGTATAGGTTTTACATTAGTTAGATTATATTATAGGTTAGGCATAATGATTATTGGTTAGGTTAGAGCTAGCGTCAAATTAATAGTAGTAAAGACGCAAATCGGACTTTCGAGGATGACTGTGCTTCTAAAAATGCAAACGGACTTCGGTTAGATTGGTTATAGGTTAGGTAGGTGTTATAAGTTAGGCTATATACATTAAGTTAAGTTAGGTATAGGTTTTACGTTAGGTTAGATAATAGGTTAGACATTATGATTTTAGGTTAGGTCAAGTTTAAGTTATAAGTTAGTTAGATTACGTTAGGTTAGTTAAGTTAAGCTACATTGTTATGTTAGGTTATACGTTAGGTTAAGTTAAGTTATCTTATATGTTAAGTTAGATTAAGTTAGCTATGTTAGGTTAAGTTATATTAGGTTAGGTTAAGTTAAGTTAAGCTATCTTATATGTTAGGTTAGGTTAAGTTACGTTAGGTTAGGTAAAACTACATTAGGTTAAGCTACATTCCACAATACGGCAAGCTATATGCTTACCTAACCGCATATTAAAAACAACACAATGGCGTTCTATTGTCAATACGGCAATCCATAAAGCTAACCATAACACATATGCATTGTGGGAAAGCTCTATGGCTTTCTGTATTGCCAACGGCTCGCCATTGTGTTGTTTATATGTCCACGGGCGATTGAAGTTCTAGAATAGCACCATGGCGAGCGGTTTGGCAATACGGCAAGCCATAGATCTTGCTTACAATATCCGCGAGCGTATTTTAAGTCCAAGAATTGCTCCATGCTTGCCGTATTGCCAAACGGCTCACCATGGTGTTGTCTATATGTTTGCGAGTGATTTTCAAGCGCTATAAATTACCTCGTGTTCCTAGAAACAACACAATGGCGATCCGTTTGGCAATACGGCAATCCATAAAGCTTGTCCAAAAACGTAAACGGACTTCGGTTAGGTTAAGATATATGTTAGGTAGATGTTATAAGATAGGTTACATTAAGTTAAGCTAGGTATAGGTTTTACATTAGGTTAAATTATATTATAGGTTAGGCATTGATTAGGTTAGGTTAGAGCTAGCGTCAAATTAATATTGTAAAAACGCAATCGGACTTCGAGATGACTCATATACTACTAAAAATGCAAATGGACTTCGATTAGGTTAGGTTATAGGTTAGGTAGATGTTATAAGCTAGATTATATACATTAAGTTAAGTTTATGTATAGGTTTTACGTTAGGTTAGATAATAGGTTAGGCATAATGATTATAGTTAGGTGAAGTTTAAGTTAAAAGTTAAGTTAGATTAGGTTAGGTTATGTTAAGTTAAGCTACGTTGTTATGTCACATTTATATGTTTAGGTTAGGTTAGTTTATCTTATACGTTAGGTTAGATTAAGTTAAGCTACATTAGGTTAAGTTATATTAAGTTAGGTTAGGTTAAGCTTTGTTAAGTTAAGTTATGTTCCTTATATGTTAGGTTAGGTTAAGTTACGTTAGGTTATGTTATGTTAGGTTAGCTAAACCTACATTACATTAAGTTAGGTTAAGCTACGTTCGACAATACGGCAAGCTATAGAGGTTACCCACATCGCATATTAAAAATAACACAATGGCGTTCCGTTCGACAATACGGCAAGCTATAGAGGTTACCCAAAACACATATGCATTTTGGCAAGCTCAATGGCTTTTCGTATTGGCAACGGCTTGCATTTTGTTTTGTTTATGTCCGTGAGCGGATTTCAAGTCCTAATATAGACCATGGCGAGTCTTTGGCAATACAGCAAGTGCATAGATCTTGCATACAATGCATATGGATTGTGGGAAAAGATATATGGCTTGCCGTTTTGCAAACGGCTCAACCATGGTGTTGTCTATATGTTTTGGATGATTTTCAAAGCGCCTAAAATTTACTCGTGTCCTAAAAAAAACAACCATGACGATCCATTGGCAATACCGTAAGCTCTATGGTTAGCCATTTCCCAACGGCTCGCCATGGTTGTGTTGTCTATATGTCAGTGACCGAGTCTGTGATCGATTTTCAGGCCATAAAATCGCTTCGCAACTCTAAAAACAATACAATGGTGAGCTATTTGCCAAATTGGCAAGCCATTAAGCTTTCCCACATCGCATATGCAGTGTGGGCAAGATCTCCGGCTTGTCGTTTTGCTAAACGCCTCACCATTGTGATGTTTCTTTGTTACGTTAGGTTATGTTAGGTTTAGGTTCTATGTTAGGTTAGGTTAGAGCTATCAACGGCATAATAGTCGAGAAAATAGAAACGGACTTCGAATATGACGCGTGTACCTGAAAAAACACAATCGGACTTCGAAGTGACTTGTGTACTTCTAAAAACGCAAACGGACTTCAGTTAGGCTAGGTTAGGTTAGGTAGATGTTATAAGATAGGTTACATTATGTTAGGTTAGGTTAGATTATAGGTTAGGTTAGAGCTAGCGTCAGATTAATAGTAGAAAAACGCAATCGAATTGCAAAAGTGCGCACGACTGTAAGAACCTTAATATATAGTCATTGACCAATAACGACGAGATTATTACCCTGTGTTCCTAGTCTCCGTGCACCTCTAGACCGAGGTGTGTGGGGATCAGGCCTGGCTAGAGAATGTGAGTTTGTTAGAGCTAGCAAAAAATAGTTGAAAAAATGCAATCGGACTTCAAAAGTACACACAGAGTTCAAGAACCTTAAATATATATTCATTGACCAATAGAGACGAGATTATTACCCTATGGTCCTAATCTCCGTGCACCTCTAGACCAAGGTCTGCGGGGATCGGGCCTGGCTAGCGAAAGTGAGGTTGTGAAAGCTTGTAGTTATAACAACTAGAGTGTTTTAATTATTTGTTGCATCATTGGTAGATAAATTATGGACTATAGGATGGCATGTCCTTGTGCGCATTGCAAGCATCAGATCTTTTGAAAGTGAAAAATCTGCGACCAACATATACGCAATCACGATCTCTTTCCGATAGAGAAAGTACAAGACCTGCGTTATCGATATCATGGTCTAGAGATTGAAGGTCAAAGTACGGAAGTAGATAATGCTCCAACTTCATCCCAGAGAAGACAATTTTCAAATGAGTAGTCATCAACTGAGTTCTCCCAACCAATACCTGAAGCTTTTCTGGTAAACATATTTATCCTATGCATGGTAAAGTGCAAAGGACTGACCATTTCATGTAACGTCAGGTTTCCGAATGAGCAAAAGGGAATCACATGCCCCTACCCGTCCAGGTGCTAAAAAGCTTCTTACTAATTTGGGCTTGGATTATCAAAAAATGCATGCATGTCCTAATGATTGTATACTTTTTCACAATGAGTATGCAAACCTGGAACAGTGTCCCAATTGTGGATCAAACAGGTACAGGGAGGACACACAGGGAAAATTTATTCCACTATGGCTCGCTATCAAGAAGGGCCACTGTTGTTGTCATTGATCGTCCCTGGAAAGTACAAAGCAAAGAACATGGACGTCTACCTGGCACCACTTATAGAAGAGCTCAAAATCTTCTGGACAAGAATCGATGTGGTTGATATGTCCCAACCAATCGGATGATGGAATGTACATGTGCAAGGCATTCTCATGTGGACCATGCACGATTGGCCAGGGTTCGGTAAGTGCTTAGGTAAGTGCCTTTAAAACCCTCACACGCATGTGATTCATGGCTATGTAAACTCTTTTAAACATTAACATGTAATGTTTCAGGCTTGAGTTACTTGGGCAATCATGCATGTCTGAAATGTGGTCCTTGACTTGTCTTTCGCCGCTCTGGGCATTTGAGCAAGACAGTTTATGAGGAGCATGGTAGATTTTTGCAAGAAGGACATGAGCTATGTGGACCAAACATATGCAAACATGATATGCATCCGCTGAAAGCGCGTGATTGGAAAAACATGTGGCTGGAGAGGGGAGATTGGATGCCACCTGGAGTGAAAAGACTTTCTATTTTCCATGATCCCCCGTATTGGAGTGACCTGCGTATTAATCATTTGCTCGACCCAATGCACATCTTCAACAATGTGGGGGAGATCGTCTAGAAGACCATCACTGGAAAAAGGTAGAGCAAGGCCCAAAGAGATGACCTGCAGGCTCTCGGTTGAATGCCATAGATGTGGCCTCGACTTAAACCAAATGGAAAGTGGTCTATATCAAAAGGTCCATGCGTTCTGAGTGGCACAGAAGAGCAACAAGTGAAGAAAACTATATCTTCATTCAAGACTCCCACAGGGTGCATACGATGTTTGAAAACGGCTTTAATGAGAGATGACAATATCAGTGGTCTTAAGTCCCATAATTGGCACAAATTTTTACAGTTCATCTTACCAATTGCCATAAAGGGTTGTTTGACAGATGACACTAGAAGAACAATGCACAAAATCAGTGAGTTGGTACACTAGATTAGTTCAAAAGAGATAAGAGAAGACAACAACGATGTAGCACGCTTAAATGCTATTGAAGCAGTGTGCATGGTGGAGAAGTACTTTCCAACAAACATTCTTACCATCCAAATGCATGTACTTGTGCATGTGGTCGATGAGGTTGCAGTGGTCCATAGCAGGTGGATGTTCTTCTTGGTGAGATTTATGAAGGCTTTAAAGAGGTTTGTTCATCAAAGGGCTTGCCCCGAGGGTAGCATGGCCGAAGGATGGCTTGTACAAGAGTCTCTTGTCCTTATCAGCGAATGTTTGGTCTCAATTGATCCAGAGATGCCCCGAATGTGGACTACTGAGGTCAACGTCAAGGTGATAGGGGACAAGCCACAGGGACAAGGCATCATTAGGAAGATGGACATTACAATGCGAGAAAAGGTTATGAGATTTTGCCTTCTCAACTCATACATCTTGCAAAAGTGTCTAGAGAGGTACGAAGGGGAAAAGAAACAACGTTTGACAGATCGCCTTTAATTCAAGCGCAACCGTGCAACTAGAAACGTTCCTTTTTCAGACCATCTTCAAAAATTGCTTGATTTTCCAATTGGGCAGTGGTTAGATGCGACACTCTTAGAGGCAAAGAGGAGTGGAGTGTTGATTATTGAAGAGGAAGAGGAGATGTCAAGGGGTTGCGATTGGCATGTACATTTCACAACTTTCTTTTTGATATGTACATGAAAATTAGTTTGCTTTAATAACTTTTAGTGTGTTTCAATTTTGTGGCTACAGTATCACAAATATGGAGTTTTGTGGTCGCATGGGAAGCACTTCAGAGTACAACAGATAGACAAACAAAGGGTCACTTTTGACAGTGGTGTTAGGGCAAGCTTTGTCCAAGAAAGTAGGAGTAGTGCTAGGGATGAGAATACAGAGACTAGCCAGCTTGAATACTTTGGCTACATCCAAGACATCTTTAAGATTAGCTTTAGAAAGTTTGATATAATTATCTTTGATGTCAAGTGGTTCAAAGTTATTACCAACGGCCCTAATGCAACTGTGCGCAAAGACAAGAGTGGATTGATTCAAGTGAACTCTAGGCGGGAGTGGACATATGTGCGGGATACATTAGTACTTACGCAGCATTGTGAACAAGTTTTGTTCATACACGATCCACTATGGACAAGAGCTGATGAGAATGATTTGTCTAAACCCTGCTGGCTCTATGTCGTTCAAGTTGCTCCAGGTAGCAAGAAAGTGTGTGAAGAATTGGATGTTGAGCTCGAAGAGGTGATTCATGAACAAAGCGCAGGACCGAATCCAACTTTAAGTGTATATTTTGAGGTGAATGTCAACATTGAGTAATTGTCTGAACCTAGGGATGAGGTGTCACATAGTGAAGCTGATGCGCAAAGCAACGAAGAAGTAGAGTTCGACGACGAAGATGCAGAAGTACAGATTGAGATAGACAATTTCGGTGCATCAAATCTCATAGAGGATGAGAGATTTACTAATGACTTTTGCTAGAAAACCTTTTGCATGGCTCTTTTTATTAGTCTACAATACACTTTAGATTTTGGTCATTTATGTAGCAGTTTTATTGATTTGTTTCATTTGTGTAGCAGTTTCGTTGATTTGTTGTTTGTATTGATTAAGCATTTCTTACGTAAACAAACGTATTTTGTGTGTTTTGTTTGTGTCTGATTAGCCATGGCCATTTACGATGAGCCCTACTCTCCTAGTTTTAGTTTTCCAGTCACTCTGGCCGGCATGTCACCCGAGAAGATGGGCTCGTTTTTGTCTCAGTTCACACCTGAGCAGATCTCCATGGCACAACACCTTTGGGATGCAGGTGCAGGTACCTCTAGACGTACTACGATCGACCCTACACCCGGGACTAGTGTAGTCCCTAGAACGAGGGGCCTCACAGCTCCGCCTAGTGTGCCCCCTGCACCTAGGACTCATGTGTCCTCTACACCGATGGGTGGTTCATCCTCGAGACGACATCGCCATCGTTCTGGAGGCAGTGGTTGCTATGGTAGCGGTTCTACCGATGCGTCCACACCACCGAGGGAGCGCCCACTGCTCTATTTAGTAGATAGTTCATCGATGGGTACACCATGTCCACCTTGGGGATCACACGAGCATAATCCTAGCAAGGTGTATAGGAGCAGGGATGGGGCTGTTATGGCAGATAAGGTGGGAAAGAAAATACGACAGAGGATTCAACGGCTCTGTACGATTCATTTTGGTCCTACTGTGATAGAGATTTAGGAAATTCTCGATCTTGAGAGAAAGAATTACATTGTCGATACCATTCAGAGAGAGTACAGACAGCGGAAGAGGGGTACGATAAGATCTCGAACACCTAGATTTTGAGTGTGGCGCCACAATGTCACACCGTCAGCCAGAGGCCAGAGATAGATTCAATGATGGCGATCTCAAGCCAGCATGGTTGGACGTAGTGGATTAGGTGTACACTAGAGCTACAAGACAATCCCAATATATTTCAGCAGCAGAGAGATGAAGCCAGAGCACGTTTAGAGTCTGCTGGAGCGTCACATCTTGGGAGTGGAGGCTACGATATGCTTTGATATGAGTTTGTAAGTATTATACGTATGCTTTAAATTATTGATAGTATATATGTTATTTGAAGATTTATCTAATGATTAAACCATAATTTTGCAGGAACTTGCCGTGAAGCGCCTTCCGACATGCCAAGACAAGAAGTATGGGTACAGGCATGGACTTATGACCCTTTTGACCCAGCTGGAGGAGGAGGGAGAGGATGTCAATTGGCAGGTATTACCATGAGAGCTTCTCACTCAGTGACCTCTTGCATATGTACAGTTTTGTAGTACTTATGTTTCTGGTTTATAGTTATGTTTATGGTATGGTTAAGGTTTGACAGTCAACTTATATTTATGGTTTATGGTTATGGTTATAGTTATGGTTGTGCAAGGTTATGGTTTTGGCAATCGTGTTATGATTATGGTTTTGCTATGGTTATGATTATGGTTATGCTTGTGTAAGGTTATGGTTATGGTTAAGGTTGTGCAAGGTTATGATTATGGTTTTGGTTTTGGTTCAGGTGATGGTTATGGTTTTGCTATGATGGTATAGAAATCGTGCTATGGTTATTGTTATGGTTATGCAAGGTTATGGTTATGGTTTTGGTTCAGGTGATGGTTATGGTTTTGCTATGATGGTATAGCAATTGTGTGATGGTTATTGTTATGATATGGCACACAGGTTATGTTTATGGTTTTATAGTTTTCCACTCATGTTAACAAGTTATGTTATTCTTACAATTTTGCTAGTTGCCATACACTCGCTCTTTAGCGGCAGCTTGTAGGTGGAGTGCGGTTGCTTGTGCACTCTTCCTTTGGGCAGAGAGGGCTGTTTTCTTTTGCTGCAGTACATGATCAGCATTAGTTCCCAGCCCTCTCTGCCCCAAAAAAAATTCGCAGGTTTTGGTCGTCGGTACAGGTTACGGTATGATTGCCGGTATGGACCACGGAATAGGCATTGGAATTTAATTTATTAATACCAAGGCTTATACCGTTGATTATTGCGACGCTTGTTTATAGGCCTACTCCGATGCGTGCTACACTGATACTTATACCGACGCATCTTTCCAACCTTATTTCAACGCTTATAAGTTTAAAATTTAGCGCTATTTCGTCAATACTTGTGCCGAATTCTGCGCGACCTCTTGTAGTGATAGACCCACATTGTTGTTTTTGTTGTTGTTGTCATTGTGGCAAAGGTGTGTGTGTGTGTGTGTGTATTGTGTATGTGTGTGTGTGTGTGTGTGTGTGTGTGCGCGTGCGCGCGCGAGAGTGAGAGATAGAGAGAGAGGGGGGAACAGGGGGGGAAGACTGTTTGGTCACAAAATCCATTCTATTTTTCAACTGCATTCACAAAATTATTTTTGTGCTTTGACTCTATAAATGAGTGCAAGAATGCTACAAGCCCCAAGAGAAGTGGAAAACAAGAAGTTTTGACATGAGCTAGCTAATAACATTTTCGTTTGTCCTTGTAACATCTAGCACGCCTTGTTGATGGGAGCCCCACCGTAAAGACCCTCGTTACCTAGATGGAAGCTGCACCACATTAAAAACGTCAGCATACTAGTAGAGGCAAATAAGCTAAGACTTGAATAGCATATATGATATATTGGGACACAATGAGAGAGAGAGAGAGAGAGAGAGAGAGAGAGAGAGCGAGCTGCTAATAGGGTATCGACTGAACGTTGTAGGCAAAAATCCACTTAGGTGATTCCAAAACACACAACTATTTATAACCATACCATCACAAAAATCACACAATTAGTTGTTTGGAATGCAATGATAGACAATTACTCCCAATGTATTTGAATGGCTAGGATTCATGAGGCCAGATTGATGGTAATGAATGTTGGAAGAGTGCAGGAGAAGACTTACAAGCGTGCGAGGTCGATGAGACCCAACGATGCCAAAAGTTCCCCTGTCAGTTTATTGTTGTCCAAGCGCCTGCAATATGTATCATCCTCATTCAACGTTTCATGCACAAGAGCATGACAAAATGCAATTCACACTTATTGAAAAATTTGGGAGTCTATATGTATTATTTAGCTAGTGTGCATGTGCAGTATTACAATCATACCGCACACAGTATTGCCCATACTGACATCGAGAAAAAGACACACAGAAACTTAAGGTTGTGGGCGAACTCTTGAGGTATAGGCCCCGTCAGTAGGTTGGCGAACAAATCCAAGCTTATGAGAGAATGTAGCTTTGCAAGCTGTGGAGGGATTGGCCCGCTCAGAGAATTCTGCTGAAGCTCTCTGTAGATCAGTATATCGTCAACACTAAGTATCATGCAAAAGTTGTCATTTTCTACACTTATAAGCATCGCAAAGAATTGTACTCACAAGTATTGCAAGGCATCTAGGTCGCCTAGTTCTGGAGCCAAGCTTCGGACAAGGCCTTCTTGTTGCAACTCACTGCTAGAAAATTATTTCATCAAGACGACATTGAAATCCTTGAGCACATCGTATGCAATTCATTGAAACGCAGAACAAGAAAACCCAGTCTGATGACACGACGGTTGCCATCGCAAATGACGTTAAAAAATGTGCAAGCGTCCACTAGGTTTGGGTCCCGGCTATCGAGTGCATTGCTGGGATCGCGGTGGACTCGATTCTTGAAGGCAATAAGTGCCGCAACTGCAACAACAACAAGATAAAGTAACCAGACGACAGATGCAATCACACATACATAGGCTTGTGCAGATGCATGCTGTGATATTGTGAGTGTCATGTGTATGTATTAGGGTATAAGCAGTCAAGCTGAAGAGGCCGCAATATTGCAGCGACGGTGTCCACCTTCATAAAACGCAAGTTGAAGATGTCGTAAACCTAATATGAATCTATGTTATGAAACGCAAGGTCTGGTGAGTACTAGTGTCTGGTGAGTACTAGACACTGGTGAGTACCATCGCTTCTTGGATCGTAACCCACACCAGAGCGGCTACTGGCGCAAACATATGCATTCTCGTTGTGTGTTTGTGAATTCTGTGAGTCTACGTGCATCTCTTGTTACATTTATACTCCATCTCTAGTGTGTCACCCCATTTAAGGCATCGGCGCTGGGTTCTCTAGAAGTGCCACCTCCACGTGTCATCTCACCACTGGCAATAATTCCAAAAAGCCTCAAGCTATAGGGGACTGGTGTGCTTCAGAGAAATTTCGGTTCATCCCGCACCGCCAATTTTGATTACTAGAAATGGATCCTTTAGAGCTCTCATTCGGCATCATTGTTCAACAAAGCAATACATCAGGGTGTTTCATCCCTAATTGACCTCTCAAAGCCGATTGATGAAGAAGGGCTTGATGATGTTGTCATTGAGTTTTAAGAAGAGATGAAGAAAAGCGTGGAGCCAACAAAAAAATTGATGCAGCAAGTGTGGTCTATGGATGATGAAGAATACTTCTAGGATGTGTCCAAGCTTTCAAAAGAGGTTTGTGATTCATGGTTGAGAAGTATGCTTGTGAGTGCAACACTGCAGTTTGCTATCTGTTAGATATGCAATTTAGAGTTTCTATCCTAGTTAAAATACCATATAGGTCAACGATAATCAATAAACTTATTAGCTTCATTGGTTAGAATCGCCCATTATGCCAATTTGAATTAAATATGTAGGTTACATAGTATAATCATATGCTTCATCTAATAAATACAAGACAACATTAATGTAAGTAGAACAACAAGTTGAAGTAGTTATCTAGTGTAAGTACACATAATTGGCTTATTGTAGTCAAGTGTCGCAATCATAGTGAAGTAAACCTTCCCATCAGCATGTATGTATTTATTTATTTGTAGAGAGACATATACCTAAATAGATAGTTAGAGAGTAGATATATATTTAAAGATAGGTATAATGCACAGGTGAACTTCAAAAACCCATTCTATGTGTGTGTGTGTGTGTGTGTGTGTGTAGAGAGAGTAAGTAGACACAAATTTAGTCTATCAGATATTTTTATAAGAATAAACCATTAGAAACTTAGTTCTAGCACTTAAATATTTCAAGGAAACTTGTCACTTAATAGAACATAGAAGTGTTGCATTACCATCCTAGTGTTGATCACTTTGCCAAGATTGTATCATTGAGAAAAATATGTTTCATAAGGATAGCTAGATTTTCTAGCTATTTTATGTGGTCAAAATTATAGTATGCCCATGCTTTCACGGTGAGAATTATAGTATGCCCATTCTTTCATGGTTAACCTGAGTAGATATGGACTTCCATGCAATGAGACTAGTAGATGCAAACTTAATGCTCCATGTAAGTCTAGCCAATGCAAAGGTAAATATTGAAAGTTTGGCTTGTATTTAGTTAGTTCATAATATAAAATACATTATGTAAGGGATCAATATGGCTTGCACTCACTATGAAAATCTCTAATTGTTTACCGTGGTCTTTTACCACGTTTTGTAGAGAGAAGGTCCAAAATTAGCTGGACAGGGAAGAGAGAGGAGGATGGGGGGTGCATTCTCAAATATTACCGTGAATATTTCCGCGACCATTATCTTGAAAGTTACCTCTAATATTGCCGCTACTATTACTGCCTTTATTCCCGAAGCACTATTTAGCGCCTAAACGGTTAAATTTTGGCTTAAACATCCCCCCCCCCACCCACGCACCGATCCACCCAATCAAAGTTCGGTGTTTCCCTCCTCTTAATAAAAATTAACGAGCATTATATGAAATTTTTAAATTTATAAAAAAGAGATATGAAAACATGGAACGATAGTTAGCTATGTAGGATTGCACTTGGTTACATCTAAACTAATCACTATCACTTGATTAATATAATTTAGCATGTTTCACAAAATTAGAGAGAGGAAGAAGAGGGGGGGAGAGAGATGAATGGATGACACGACCAAAAGATTTATTTGTTGTTGAAGTACTTTTTGGCATTTAAAATCACAAAAAAGTCTGATTTTGAGGGTAAAAATGCAATAAAGTGTTTTTGTTGACATATTTTCATGGAGTTTTCATGATTGACAAATGTTCTGTATTTAAGAGGACATTTGCAAGAGTTTTGTGTAGAAATATATAAATTCTGAAAACTTGAACTTCATATGCGTATGATGTCTCAAGAGGAATTTGGAGACCAAATTTGACAAATTTGACTGCACGAGAGTGTTCAAAAGGGGGATTCTATCCTAAGTACACCTTGAGACTAGGGTTTTGACCAGCCCTTTTTGACACCCAAAAGACAAAGGACGGAGTATCAGAAACGGAAAAAAAAGAAACTTGTTATTTTGAGCATATTTATTCATGAAAATAGGTAAATCTGCTTGAAACCTAGTGTTGGAGACTTGGAGGATGCTTGTGGTTAAATTCTAGCCAAAAATTCACCAGCACTTTTGAGGGGTAATTTTGGTAGCAAAATTGACCTTTTGAATTTACATCCCTATTTTGCATGTTTTGTTGAGCACATACACCAAATTTCATTTCATTTGGATATATAGATTGTGAAGTAAGGGGATTTTAGTCTTTCAGGGGATTTCCTTGTGAAAAAAGTGGTTAATTTGTGCAATTTTGATTTCCAATTTTTTTTGTGAGCACATATGCATGTAGTACATATCAAGGAGCACCTGGGATAGAAACAAAAGTCCATTCTGACTAGATAGAAATCATACGTGTATGATGTCTTAGAGGCCATATTTGACGTTGAAAGATACATCTAAGTACACCCTTGTGATCTAGATAATTTAGGAAGCAAATAGGAAAAATTCCATTGAATTTGAAGCATTCTTGGGCTTATAAAGGCCAGGAGATGGATCTAGTCAAGTGAATGATTGTATTGACCATATCTAGCACAAAAGGTGTTAGAATGGAATTCTAAATGCTGGTGTCAGTTGCTTGTGAGGTGGGAGACCTCTGTAGTGAGTTTCATTTCAATTTGACCAGAAAGACATCATACACGTATCATGTCTAAAGGGCAATTTTAGGGACCAAAGCTGACATTAGAGCAAACCATGGTGTTTAGCACCAAAAAACAATCTTATTGACCAAATTTCATTGCATTTGAAGCACATAGACATTATACGCATATGATGTCTCTTGGGCCAATTTTTGAACAAAATTGACCATTTGTCATTATAGGGTGCTTTGCCACATTGTTTTGAGTATCCTTACCAAGTAGAATCATTTTGGACATATGTCTTGAGAGAAAAGTGTGATTTTGCACGTCTTGGAAGGTGACAGGTAAAATTTGTGTCTTGAGAGCAATTTTGAGATTTAAACTTTGTTGTGATCACATATTCTTGTAATTGTTTATGATAAGGGGAGGCCTAAGGCAAAGAAAGTTTCAAAATCTAATCACATAGACATCATACATGTATCATGTCTCAAGTCAAGATCTGACAATTCAATTGAACTTCTGACCACACAGGAGGTTTCGAAATGATGTGTCAAGCTTGTTTGCAAAATTTCAGCTCCTTTGGGCACGATTCTTGAAGTGGTAAGTGAAGGATATCCAAAGGGCTATTTTTTAATTTGGGTATATAGAGCTTGAAGTGTTGAGTCAATAGGTCATGAAGGCTCCCCAAATGGAGCTACAAGAGGAAAAAAGTGGTAGTTTAAAGTTAAAGCGGTTTGCAAACTCTTGATGGACAGGGCAAGTGCGGATGCATCATCAGAGTTAAAGTGAATGCATGGGCCTGAAGTTCTCATCTTGCAGAGCATGTCCCTGTTTTCAGATCAACAATTGGAGTCATGGATGTCAAGTTATTGCGAGATAAAGTTTTGCTAGTGGCTGATTTTGAGACAAGTTGACTATTCTGGAAAGCGTTCCATATGGAAGTTTTTGAAGCTCAATCAAGTTTAAGACTATGATATGCAGCACATGGAGCATACAAAAATAGCATTAGAAGACTGCATATTGATTGGAGCCTAGAGCACAAAGTTACGGCATGTAAAGCTGGCAGTTAGTGGCGAT